>NW_004524658.1:7852647-7867190 GCF_000260255.1 Octodon degus | reverse complement strand
AGAAGAGAAGAGAAGAGAAGAGAAGAGAAGAGAAGAGGAAGAGGAAGAGGAAGAGGAAGAGGAAGAGGAAGAGGAAGAGGAAGAGGAAGAGCAGAGAGCAGAGAGCAGAGAGCAGAGAGCAGAGAGCAGAGAGCAGAGAGCAGCTGCTGGCCGGGCGAACACAGCCTCTGCTCCAGGCACAGCCAACAGCAATGTCCCTGCAGGGGAAAGCTAGGAAAAAAGACCCCAAACTGCTTCTCTTCTGTCTGTTACATCACCCGCTCGCTGACTGACCCCACTGCAGTGGCACATGCCAGTTACCCTCCAGGGCACAGAGTGGGGCAGCAAGGGCACAGGAGAGGCATCGAGGTACACACAGAAGCTGCACAGCAGCCTCCCCGTGCAAATCAGCCAACAGTGAGAAGACATGTCTCATGCTGGGTCCCCAGACTTCGTGCAGCCCCAGACTAGGCGCAGGGGCATGCCTTTTCACCCTCCAAAGGCAGAACTGAAAGAAACCAGCTACTATGGACAGAGAAAGATGTTACCTCTCCCAAAATTGTTCTACAAGTTTAAAATTTTTATACAAATCCTAGGAGGTTTCTGTATGCATATATACAGAAGTTGGCAGGCTGGTTCTAAAACGTATAGAAAAGGAAAAAGGCCAAGAATAGCCAAAACAATTTTGAAAATCAAAGCTGACGGACTGAATATCAATACCTTTAAGATCCTAACAGTTAAAATTGATTACACGAAGTTTAAAAATTTTCACTTTCTGTACAGTAGGATGAGAAAGGACAACTTTTTCAATATATGCCACTAAGCCTCTAATACTACATAAAAAATCCTATTCCAAATGGATAAAAATAATAAAATTTCTTCCTTTCTTTCTTTTTTTTTTTTTTTTTTTTTTTTTTTTTTTTGGTGAAACTGGGGATTGAACTCAGGTCCTTGTGCTTGCCAGGGAAGCACTTACTCCACTGAGCCATCTCCCCAGCCCCTAAAATTTCTAAAAGAAAAGAGAGGAGAATATCACCTAGAGTTTATGGTAGGCAAAGATTTCTTAAATTAAGATATAAAATAAAATAAAATTCATTAATATTAAAAACCTCTCTTAATTAAAAATCACCATTAAGAGTGTGAAAAGGCAAGTCATAAAGTGGTAGAAGATATATGAAATACATATATCTGATGAAGGACTAACCCAGAATGAGTGTTATAAGTCAATAAGAAACACTAAGCAGAAACTTGACTACATTTTAAAAATATAAAATGCTTAGCATCATTAACCACAAGGGAAACGTAACTTAAAGCTACAGTGAGATATATTGACATACCAATAAGATGACTAAATATATTAATAAGTTTAAAAATGAAAACTGTTGGTGAGGAAGGACAGTGACCATAATACTGAGTTGCTATTAAAAAGATTACCATTTTGTTAGTCTTTTGACTAACAATGTTAAATGTTAGATGTTTGGTGGTACCTATTAGAGCTAAGCAAATCGTATCTTATAACCAGAAACTCCCCTCTTACCCAAGAAAAATAAAGACATGCTCACTCAAAGGTATGGCAATGTCATGGTAACTTTATAATAGCTCCAAAATGACAACAACCCAAATACCCATCAATGGTAGGATGAACACATACAAGCTTTATTCAAACTACAGAATAGTATCTAACTGCTTAAACTATTGCACCTAACAATATAAATAAACTTCACAGACACAGTGGTGCAAAAAGCAGCCAGACACAAAACAGCACTATGTGACTCATTACATGAAGCTCAAAGACAGGCAACACTAATCCATGTTGGCAGAAGCCAAGATGATAGTGATCCTCGAGAGCAGGGGTCCAGGGAGAGGCTTCTAAGACATGGGTCACCATGATGCACATCTGTTTATTTTTTTAAAATGTTTTTTGACATATAATGCCAGGTTATTCTTTTTTTTTTTAATTTTATTCATTTGTGGGGGGGGGGCAGCTCAGCCCACCAGGGGGCGGGGCTGGCTGGCATGTGGTGCTGGGGGATTGAACCGTGGTTCCTGTGCTTTGCTAAGCTTGTTCTAAGTAGGTGTTTTAGACCACTGAGCCCTCTCACCAGCCCCCACATTTGTTTAAATAACAATAATAATAAACTTCACATTCAAGTTTATGCTTTCTACAACATACATGTTCTGCTCACTAAAAATGCTTATAAAACCCAATAAGCCAATGCAGAAAGGAATATACCAGAAATTAAGAATTTCCAGATTGTGGGATAAACTAAAGTTACTAAGAAAGGTTCTGCGTTTCTGTGCCCGGAGAGGTTTTTTTAATAGAACAAATATTCTCCTTTGTAAGATGTTGAAAACAATCTTGCCAGAGGAATAAAGAGGATTTCAGTCCTTCATTTCCCTAGAGGCCTAGAGTAAAGTAAAAGGATATAGCATGGCTATAATTTCTTTTTTCTTTTTACTGTGAATATTAGTAAATTTAGAGAATAAAGAGCCTAATAACCATCAGCTCTTACTTAATTTTGCTATTTAAAGTATATTTTCTTCCTTTGTGACTATTCAGCTAGTTGCCATTAGAGTAGGTCTCTTGTTTTTGTTATTGCTGTTGTTTGTTTGTTTTTGCAGAACCAGGGATTGAACTCAGGCCCTTGCACTTGCCAGTCAAGTGCTTATTCTACTGAACCATCTCTCCAGCCCGGTCTCTTGTTTTTGGTTTTTGTTTGTTTGGTTGGTTGGTTTTTTTTTTTTTTTTTTTCTTATACACTTTATGTATTTATCTTTATCATTTCCCAGGTCTTGGATGCTGGTATGTTCCCTACACTTGCTGGCTGTAATCACACATAGAGCATTACTATCCCAAGACTCCCAAATGGTAAGTCAGCGTGGATCCTGACACAAAGCTGCACGTGGTTGTGACTTGGGGGGGTCTGTGCACAGGCCCACACAGGTACATCTCAGATAGCTCATGAGAAAACATAAAATTAACATGACAGTCGAAATTAAGAAGTGCTCCAAGGCAGATTTTATAATTTTTGTCTAGCTGAAGATACAATTTTGCACTGCTTAGCAATGGGACACATTCTGAGACTGCATCAGGTGATTTCATCATTGTACAAGTATCCTCGAGTGTGCCACTAAGTGATAAAATCTCATGGGGCCACTGTCATATACATGGCTCTTGGATAATCAAAAACATCATCACACATACTGTTAGCAACAGCAACACCATCTGATCATTCTAAGGTGTTCTCTCTCTGATACAGGGAAACAAGCCAATGACCCATGGGAGCCCTATTCTAGCCATTTACTACTCAAATTGGCTGTGAAATCACTCAATTAATACAAAGTGACCTAATCATTCATGAAGAAAGGAGCCCAAAAATGTCTTGGGTCTTTGCTTCGAAGAGCTCTCCGGTGTTACCCACAGCCCCAAATGTGTTCACAGACACAAGAGCTGTACCACAAGAGCTCTACCACACGTTAGAACCTCACACGCGTGAAGCCCGTCCCTAGTCAAAGGCTGCTTAGTGAAAGATCCTTGAATCGATCTTAGGCTTCAAGTCTAACAGCGAGATCTGCTTTGTAAACAGGAGCCCAATGGAGAGCCATTATCACCACCAGCCTGATTCGCAGCTTCTCTTTGTTTGGCTTGCTTCAGAGACACAAGCACCACTTCAGTAGCACAGAAACCCTTTTCTACGCAGGGAGGGAGTTAGCCCCAAGCTTTTAAAAGATTTCAGGGCTAATAAACATTAACCCCCCTTGGAGAAGTCAGACCAAACAAAACCCACAGATAACAGAGGCCCCCAAAACCAGCAGTATCTTGATGACACTCAAGCTTTGTTCTTTCTTTTTTTAAAGTCAAGATTCTATTTATTTTAAATAAACATTGAGAATTCCCCATACCCACCACCCTACAAAACTTTTAAATGTGGAATGTTTAACAGCCTAACCTTTTTAATAGGTTATAAAACCAGCAAAAAACTCCAGCTGTTTAATGATGAATAGGTTTGGTTTGGTTTGGTTTGGTTTGGTTTGGTTTGGTTTGGTTTGGTTTGGTTTGGTTTGGTTTGGTTTGGTTTGGTTTGGCTTGGCTTGGTTTGGTTTGGTTTGTTTTTAAAGTGTCTGAGTACCTATTAGACAATTTTCTTAGCTAAAGCTGATAATAAAATGCTAATTTCTGTAAAGAAAATACCATTAATTTTGTAACCTTTGCTCAATAGGTGGGAATTAACTCTCCATAAAGTCAAACTAGTATGGGACAACAAGCACACTGAGTTCCGGGGCACTCACACCTAGTGCTCGAGCTGCTTCCGCAAAGCCTAGCATTCTACATCAGGCTAAGTCACTGCTCAAGCGTCTGTCTCCATCCAACTGGAGACTCCGCCTGTGCATCTAAGGGAAGAAATCGCCACTCTGCACACGGATGCCTCCATAGAAAAGGAGAAGGCAATTAGGGTTGAATTAGACAAATGGTGAACGCAAACACTACAGAAACAGCTGGAGGCAGCCATAAAATCTGTGACACTAACAAGGCATGGGGGGAACCACTTAAACTGCTAGCTGTTGAACATTAGTGTTTCAAGATACAACTTCTATACACATTTTACTTGTTTTGCTAATTCCATCAGAACTGAAGCTACTGACTGTCCTTTCCCCTACAACAGAGAAATCAATCTGAAACAACATACCAGTGCTTTTCAAAAGATAGTCATTTAAAAGGGTGGTAGCCTCAGGCATTTGATACTGTTTCCTTTTTTTTTTTTTTTTTTTTTAGTGCAACAGGGGATTGAACTCAGGTCCTTGAGCTTGCCAGGCAAGTGCTTATTCCACTGAGCTATCTCCCCTGCCCCTGTTTCCCTTTTAAAAACTTTCAAGCTGCAAGAAAAACATGTGACCAGGAGCATTATGATTATCCATTAGAGACTTTCATTCATACCTGTACCAATGTAGGCAACAAGGTCCAAGGACTAGTGCTCTCTTTCCCAGCACCGCTGGACTCCTCCTTCATTTAATTTGTGGCTTATCTATTCAGAAGCAAATGCCCAGGCTAAGAGCCTGTGTTCCTCTACCACCACCAAGGCTGAGCAACCACCCCTGAAACTTTGAAAAGGCATCTTTTTAATGTGGCACTTTTTGTTGGGGGATGGGGTGATAGACGACACACTTATCCCACTTGGTCAGATCACCCTGTGTCCTGATAACTCCCCTCCCCTCTTTCCTAATGACTTCCGTCACTCATCTTTACTGGCCACAAGTAGAGTCAAAGGATACGAATGCTGCTATCCTTGGTTCATATGATTATTTTGATCTCCTTGGAAGAGTCAAGAAGATGTTTGTTCTTAGCACCTTCATGCCTCAGATTCCAGCATCCTCCTTTGCTCTCCAGGCATTCAGGACAGGACTGCTATTTGGATAAGTAGCTCAAGACAACCTCAAACCTTGAACCATAGAATAAGTCTGCAGTGTGTGATTCCATGCTGTGAATGGCGTGTGAGGGTGAGTCCTCTCTCCATAAAGGGGAGATGGGGTGGTCCCTTAGGTCCCCCAGAGAAACAGCCAACAGGAGACAGACAGATTATGTATCCCATTTTATAGTAAGATCAAATTATGTATACAAAACACAACTTCTCATTTATTTTTTAAAGAGGTTGGCTGGCATGATAGGGGGAGCAGGTAAAGCTGAAGGCATGGGGCATGCCCAGCAGCCTGGGGATGCAGGTAGAAATTGAAACTACAGCCTGGAAGCAGAATGTCTTCTCTGGGAAGCCTGGCTTGTTGCTTTTAAAGCCTCTGACAGCTTGGATGTGGGCCACTCCCACCCTGCAGGGTAATCTATTTAAAGCTGAATGATTGTATATGTTAACCACATCTACAAAATACTTTCACAGCCACAGCAAGATTAGTGTTTGATTAAATAATGGGTCCTATTGCCTAGTGAGTCTGCCGCTAAGACTAACATCCATCATTTGAGTCCCAGTTCCTATATAAACAGCTAAACCTCTGAAGCCTGCTTTCTTACGAATGCCTGATGACAGCATTTCCCTGCTTGTTAGGGAAAAGACCAAGAAGGAGAAAATAAAATTTTTATGACTTAGATGAGTCAGCATATAGTTAAATTTATGTCACTCACAATAGCTCTCTCTGCAAGAGCAAGAACCTAACCCGGTTGGTATCTCAGGAACAAACCTCCCAAAAGAGGTGATTTCAGTCTTTTCTGGATTTCTGTTAGGACAGTAGCCAAGCATATGCCTTGGCCAAAGCGCCTGCTCCATCCCTGCAGGTAACTCATTCTCAGGCTCTGATGGCATAAACTCAGCACACCCTCTACTCAGGCTGCCAAATCCAGCTGCCTGCGAAATGGCATGTGGCGTGATTAAAATGATGGAGTGATCTTTCTTCAACTGTGGACAAGAGGAAGAGAGAACGCTGTCTTCCCTAAGTTATCAATTTTCCCTCCACATTCAGCATATAAATAAAACTGTTGAATTATTCATGCCAGATCAATCAGAACCTTTGGTGCAAGGGCCTGCTGAGCCAGACCTTCCTGAACGGATGGCCTGGCCCTCGGCTCCCTTCCCTTGTCAACTCCCCAAATCAGGCACATTAAGTAGGTTCCAAGACAACTGGGTGATCTGAACCCACACTCCTAAAATTTACAAGTATCTTTTTCCACTAGTGCTATACAAGTACTTTGGAAGAATAATTAAAGACTAAAGAATACAATGCTGGAGGCCAGAAGAAAAAAAAAGTCAATGAAAGTACTTTCATTTGAGTTCATCTTTCTGACTGTTGACTGACTAGGGTTTCAAGCGCGGCCTCCCAGCTTGCTTAAAAAACTGCCTCTTGGGTGGCACAGTGTTGGACACTGGGGAAACTGAGGCACAGGGCTGGCTGAACCTGAGAGCAAGACGCCATCGGTAAAACCAAGACACACACACTCAGGTTTTTCCCTTTACATCTGTCTAATCCAGAATCTTGAGGATGGAGGAGGAAGACTGGCCGGGACCAGGCAGGGCACCCTCAGGTACCTGCAGGCTCTACCATGTTACTCCTGATTTGAAGTCCATGCTACTGTGTTTTGCTCAGAGGATCAATCCAGGCCAGCAGGACACAAACATGTATGTTCCTTGTTCTTTCAAAGAGCTGCACAGGAATGACTGAGGACCCCAACACATCGCATCCTAAGATGTGGCCACCTCTGCAGCACAAATATAACAGACCCTCACTATACCGAATTTGGGATGCACCGGCAGCATGTTTGAGTTCAAAATGCTTAATCTCACTTGCTATCAGACATCATGTCTAATCCAATGTTGTAATTCATGTTGGCTATTCAACTGGGTTCAATGAGGACATTCAATGTTAAAGCAGGTAAAGGCCCCATAGAGAAGTTCAGTGTCCTTAAAAAAAAAAAAAAAAAAAAAAAAAAAATCAGTTACTAACTTGAGGACAGCATGAAAGGAACAAAGCCTCACGCACTTGTAAATACACACTGAACAGCAAACCAGATCCAAACCCAACTCAACTCCTGGGCACAACCATCACATAAGGGTATGACAGTTCAGCAAGGAATCACACAATAAGCTTGAAATTCGCCTGCTCATTTATTCAACAAGCATGTATTACTGATCACTTACAGTGTCCCAGTTGTGCTAAATGTTGAGTGAAAACTGATGCCAATGACAAACCCACTCCCTGCTGTCAGGCAGCTCAGGATCTAGATGGCACTGACAAACCTGTTTCATTTGGAACCGTAACTGACATTACTTGTTATTTCCTGGAATCCTCAGTTATCAGTATTCAATCTTGTCTCTTAATTACAGTGCCGTCCCTTACAGTACTTTCTATCCAGTCTAATCTCATCAATTACCATGACCTTCCCAAACATCAATACTGTCAGACCGCTTCACTTACTATGCTAAGTGACAACTGAAGCAACTTACCCACTCCTCTTAGACACTCTAAGAAGTCGCATTACATCTCTTTGTGCAGGCTAAAGACCACAAGCTCGGACACCAGTAGACAAGAGAATGGGTTAGGGGCAGATCTTAGCTTCCCAACTGGGTGTGCTGGCAAGGCTGTGTATAGCCACTGGAGTGAGCTCGCCTAGACTGCCATGGTGGGCTACGGATTGTGCACCCCAAGGGCTCCTTTGTTGGGAGCCTGATCCTTAATATGCTCATGCTGTGACATGGTGAAATGTTTTAATAAATGGAGACCAGCCCAAGGTCACTAGTAATGCTGCCTACAGAAGGGCTGTGGTAGTTGCCACAAAACTGGCTAGTTCTCTTAGCAAGACTGTTATAAAAGAGGGAGCCTGGCACTTCCCCAGCCTCTGGCTTCCTGCCTTGTCACATAGGCTCCTCTTTTCACACAAATTATTGCCACTGTGGTATAGCTATCACAAAACCCTTACCGGGGAGCCACAAGGATGCCAGTACCATGGCTGTGAGTCTCCACAATTGCCAGCTCCATAAACCTCTTCTGCATATAAACTATCTAACCTTGGGTTTCTGCTATAGCAATGAAAAACAGACCGATATAAAGGTTCCCGATCAAGGAGCCCTCGTGTAAGAAGCTCTGGATCAAACAGTGCAGGCCATAGCCTAGGACATTCAACCATTTACTGACAGTATGGTCTCAGGCATGTTATGCAATGGCTTCAGTTTAACTCTCAATTTCACCCTCTGCTCTCAGGTGAAATAATCCTCACCTGTTAGAATTGCTAAGGAGGATTCTGATAGGTGTAACATATATTTGGTACTTAAAAATATGTTAATGATAATGACAATACTAATAAGTGTCTAAGGTCAAGAAAAAGACAATAATCACTTGAAATGCTATGGAATTTGCTTTTTGTGGACAGCAGCTAATGCCCACTACCTACAGGTACCTGAAGTCAGACAGCCCCAGGACCTAGAGTGACTTTGGCTTAAGAAGATCCAGAATATGCTTGCTTTCCAGGTAAGAATTTTTAAAAGATATATTTCAGTTATAAATGCAGTTGGAGGTGGTTTACTCAAATATGTCTCCAGAGGAAACTGCTAAAGCTCAAGTTTAAGACAGTGAGTGGAAACAGGGGAGGGAGTGGGATGCAGTCTGTGTTTACCAGAAGCACATGCTTGTGTAGAGGTGCCTGGAATCGTGAGGAAGGTTGGTGTGACATCACTGCAAACCCACTGGCAAAGCGTTTGTCAAATCAAAGAAGTCACTGGGAAGGAGTAAAGGACCCAAATACAGTTTAAAAGATATATTAGTTGCAAAGCATCTTAGCATAATTATTATTTATTTAGACATCCCACCCATGCTATGAATGCCTAATTCTATGTTCTGTTGAGGGCTCAGGAAATAATGGGTTTAATGCAGTTCAAACAAGCCACAATTTCCCATGCACCCTGCCCACCCCCTCCATCCTTTCTCTAGGCCTCTGGGACTATTTCTCAGACATAACCACTCCCGGGAGGAAGGCAGTGAAGCGCTAGGGACATCCATTTACAAATGAGGCAGCTAAGGTCCACAGAGAACTGGTAACTTATGCAAAGCCCACAGGATTATTCCACCCGATGGAATGATGGCAGTGAAATCCACATCTCCAACCCCAGCTTTGGGCTCAGCCCAGTGAGGACTGCAGATGCTTGAGTCATCCAACTCCACACCACTCTGAGCTCTTACAGAGCTAGTTAACATTAAGAACCCCACAGCTGAGAGCACTGGGCTTGGACCCCAGAATTGAGGAAACATGACTGAAGGAGGTCAGGCTTGGGCCATGGGAGGAAGTAGGTAAAAAAGAAAACAGCATGAAAGGAAAGCGTGGTGACAACCAAGCCATGGCCATGACTGTTGCTAGAGAGCTGCTGGGGGTACGTGCTGCCAACATATCAGTGCCACAGAGATCAAGCTTGTGTCCTTTGGGCATTTTGGAAGGTGAGGAGATAGGTGCCGCAAGTCTCTTCCTCAGCATACACCTGTACCTCTTATCTCAGGGGGAGCACAGAGCCTTTGCCTTTCCTTTTCTATTCATGCCCCTACTCTATGTTCATCCAAGTTCCTGGGCGTTTTATGAGCGACTCTGTACTACATCCCAAACACAGGAGTGTAGGTGGTCATCAATCTTGGGGCTAGTCGTAGTCACCTTCCTTGTCACTGGCACAGAATTGCTGACACTGCACAAAGGAGGAAAGGATCATTCTGGCTCACACTACAGTCCACAGCTGGCTGGCTCCTCAGCATAAACAGCATGGCAGAGGGCCTAGAGGAGGAAATCTGCTTACGTCACAGCAGCCAAGAAGCAAAGAGACAGAGAGCTATGCCCTTGCAGGTCATCCCTGTGGAAACCCACCTCTTCCAACTAGGCTGACCCCTGAGAGTACATTTAGTTGTGGTGCTCCATGGTTACAAGTATGTAAGCCTTTTGGAGGATACTCGAGATTTAAACCATTCAAGACTTATATATGTGAATGAGCTTACACATTAGACTTGGGCTCCATGAAGAACAAAAGCAACACTGCACTCCATTATCAAGTGGCATTGATAGAAAGTCTGGGTGTTCCATTTTCTTTCAAACACCATAAACATTCCTTTAAGTATATCTTTAGCTTATTCCTCCACATTATTTAAAGCCATAACTATTCCTCTGGCCTCAATAAATTCCAAATGATTCCCCAAGTGCACAGATCACCTGCTGGAGGCAAGGGAACAACTCTCACCCCCTCGTGTCATTACCTCTGACACCAACGCCTCACTGCTAACACCTAAGACCAGAGTCTGGATCCCAAGAGACCAAACGCACCTCTGTCCAAACATCAGCGTGGACTTGGTCTCAGCCTCATTGAAGACAGAAGGAGAACAGCAGATGACAATGGTGGTTCTACAGTTCCCACCCAGAGAGTCCTGGAGGATCCGAGTCATCTTGCTATCCCGGTATGGCACATGTGTTTTCTATTTGGGAAAAGAGAAGATGTTAGTTTTGATGGTCCATTCAAAGGAAAAAATGCAGAAGCAATCCAGGAAGAGAGAGAGACACACTGGGCTTAGTAATAGACATGCAATTTAGTAATATATGTGAATAATTTGTGGCCAAGTCTGCATCTTGTCAAAGTTTAAAGTGCCCATAGGAAATTAGCTTCACTATTCACACGTCTTAATGGACTTATCCCCCAGCACCAGGCATGCACAGGCAGGGTTCCTTCTGCTCTTCTCCAAACAGAAAATCAAGGGAATCTCTAGGGTATGTGACAAAAAAGAACAGGCAAACCCAAAAGGTAACTTTTCATAATGTTATTTAATAGATGGGCACAGGATCACTTACTGTCCCTTCTGCCAAGGCAGAGATCACGTTTCCAAGAGCAGACAAAGACTTATTGATATTTTTAGCTTCGTCGAGAACAGCTCCCTCGGCACCAGTTTTGCTGACCTACCAGGAGAAGAAAAAGCAGTGAGCTGCACCAGATAGTAAGAGAGCAGAATAGAAAACTCACATTCCCATGAGGGCAAAGGGGAAGACCCTGCTAGGAAGGAAGGAAAAGCAGAAGTAAGTAAGAACCACACTGGTGAAACCATCCCCGGAGCCCGAGACTGGGGATTTGGTCTCTCCTGCTGTCATTTTCCTCTCAATTAGGTTTTAGTGGAATGGCTGAAATGCCTCGAGTGGGAAAGCTGCCGATGCTTCCCGGGGGACATCCATCCAGGGGAACCAGGCTGTAGAAGCACTGTCTTCATGGGGAAGCTTGGGTCCTGGGAGACAACTACAACCTCTACACAGGGGAGCCCTGAGGGAAGGGCTCAGCGAATGTGCTGTCTGCAGCCACAGTGAGTGCAAAATGAGAGTTCCAAATTCAGGCACAGGACCGCGGGCAGCGGGGATGGTGGTCCAGGCTCTGCTCCTTCCCTGCCAACTTCCTACCGAGTTAAAAGACAAAGCAAAAAGTAAAAAACCTGAAGAAGCTTGAAAAGCCAAGAACATGTGTCTCACACTATAAATTTGCCCTTTCTCTCTGCTTCCATCAGGCCGTGGCCAGTGCCTCCTCTGCTGAGTTATCACTCAGAATGTCATACTTACAGCATTCGCTCTAGGTAGAGAGCAGGTTACGGATGCTGGAAAAAGAAAAAAGAAGCTCAACCTCATTCCTGTCCCTGTTGTCTGGACAGACGAGGTGGGGTGAGCAGCTGCGCTCCAAAAGAAAAAGAAGGAGAAATCATTTTAAGCTGCACAAAGATGGATTTCAATTACATATGAAGGAGAAACCCGACAACAGAGGTGAATGCCTGCCTTGGGGAGTTTGCTCAAATAGGACAGATTCTCATCTGTCTTGAATTGTGTGTACGGGACCCCTGCTTACAGACAGAGGAACCATGAGGCTGATGGGTTGCAAGTGATAACCATCTATTCATGCCATGGCTCTTAAGGCATTGCTGTAGTTGAGTATCCTAACTCCATGACATGCACAGGGCAGGTGCTATTACCTTCCTTTCAGAGACAAAAAAAGTGAGCTCCAGAGACGTCAAACTGCCTGCTTAGGGTAGACTGTCACTTAGGAGGGATAAGAACTAAAGTCCAGAGTTCTGTTCTGAGATCACACCAACGCATTCACACTGGGACAAATGGAAACAGGAGAAAGAAACAAAAGTAACTATGAAGAGGATGCAACTTTAAAGCACCTCATAAAAATCATTAGCAATAAATGGCACAGAGACGGGCCTCCACTCCGATCCATCAAGAAGTAGTTTTCAGGGCTGGGGAGATGGCTCAGTAGAATGAGCGCTTCCCCAGCAAGTGCAAGGGTCTGAGTTCAATCCCCAGTTCCGCAAAAAAAAAAAAAGAGAGAGAAAAAAAGAAGTAGAAGTAGTTTTCAGGCGTGTTTAGTCCCTAAAATATCCATCTCTGAAGGCAGGTGTGGTGGCACAGGCTTGCAATTCCAGCACTCTGCGAGGCTGATGAAGGAGGATTTCAAGTGTGAGCCATCCTGGGCAACTTAGTGAGACAAAATGAAAAATCAAGATTAAAAGAAAAGGAAGGTAGAGAGGTTGGGGATGTAGCTCAGTGCAAAGGCCCCGAGTTTAACCTCTCGTGCTAGAAAAAAAGGCTTTTTGACTCTGCTCAGCAGCTGCAGGGACTGCTCTCCTCTTCGCATGAAGCCACACGTGGCGCAGCAGTAAAGCTGATGGTCAGTGCAGAATTAAACAATGCTGCTCTGTTATGTCTGTCCTGGTGAGTGTCTGCTTCAACAGTTACCAGCTCATGCCAATAAAAGTTTAGATTTCCAACCAGAAAGATCCAGATGGCTCTCTGCTCATGGTTTTACACACGCAAAAGAGGAATCGCAGCAACATTACTCACACCATGTCAGAGGCCATCTCTGTAGTGTGGGAAGCCAGGGGTGTGGTACAGTCAGCAGGGATCAACTGTACTGGGAAGGAGCTCACGGGGCTACAAGGCTGGCACAGCGGCGACAGCCAGCTGGGTCAGTGATGATGAGGAAAGGTACTGTGCACAGGGCCAGCTCTGGGATGCTGCCTGAGCAGGCGGCCTCTGCCCAGCCAGGGTGCGGCAGCAGGAGCTGCCATTGTGCCGTGGGGTGAGGCTGGAGGGACAAGCTGGAGATTCTGAGAAGCGTGTTTGACCTGGAATGTGACCCCAGCAAGGGTCTAGGAGGGCAAGGGACTGAGCACACACAGCAAAAGAGGGCCTTAACAGAACCCGAGACCAGTCAGGGCTTGTGGCTGAAGACTGATCACAGGCCTCATAGCCTAGAAGTACCAAGGCTACCAATGCGTCAGGGTCACTGCAAAGAACCAGGCAATACGGGGAGAGCCCCAGGTCCCAGAGCTTCTCTTGGCAAACACAGCTGCAGAGGCGGGCCTGCCACCTTCAGAAGCCAGAGCCCTTCCCTGGCCTGTTGTAATATGGCAGTAACACAGGGGTCTTCGTGTCCTTAGATGTTCCTGTCCCACCCACAGCTGCCTTTGCTAGGCTAGGTTCAGACCAACACTTGCCTGGTGTCATCACCAGGGCCACTCAGGCACACACCAGAGTGAGCTTCCAAGCCCCTCACGATGCCAAGAAGGGGTCTTCAGGACCAGAAAAGAGTGGGAAACAAAGGTTAAATTTAATAACACCTTAGCGCAACATGAGAAGCCTTAAAACTAGAGAATAGAAAAGCACAAAAATTATACCACTGCACACTGAGCCAGGGGGGAATTAGAGATATACAGATAAAGAGCCAATTACCTTCTCACTCCCAGCCAGATCCACCAAATAAAGCTTCCCACTGAGTTTTTTTTCAGTCTCTACATTCTCTTGTTTAATATTAATCAGGAAGATGCTATGACTTCTAGAGCTGTGTTCATTCATGTCTGAAAAAGAAAAATATTTTACTGCTCTGTAAAGAGCACAGACACACAAGCAGCAAGCCTCTGGCTTTAAAAGCACAATATATCATGCCTGAAAGCTCCATTTCTTTGAAGTAAGTTCTGCTGATTTTTGAAATTAACCAAGACTCTGTACCGGGTGAAATACATCTGTAATCCCAGTACTCTAGAGACTGAGACAGGAGGACTGCCATGGG
>NW_004524658.1:7847763-7852279 GCF_000260255.1 Octodon degus | reverse complement strand
GAGGAAGCGCTTATTCTACTGAGCCATCTCCCCGGCCCCAAAAAGGTTCATTCTAGAAATGAAAGATTTAAAACGCCTTCAACTAACAAAGAAATTAATCTACAAACCGTGCCTGGAGGTTTACGGTAGCAGATGCTCCAGCTCTACCTAAAGCTCCCTCCTCCCGTCCCGTGCCCTATGCCAGCCCAGCTCTCCGAGAAGCTGCAGCTTCCCCACCCCACATTAAATCCCTCAGACTCTATCTTCCAATTCGTACCTATGTTACTATCTTAGTCATGTGCATAAGCCTGGCCTTATCAGGAATAGCACAGCTTTTGTAAGGAAGGATTAAGAGTTTCTTAAGGAAGGATTAAGACACACACTTCTATAACACATGCTAAGTGCACAGAGGTCTCACGGATTAAATATGCTTCATTCAGAGGAAGCCCTGGAAATAGAAATCCTTGCCTACCCTGATCTTTGTTCACTAAACAGATGGAGTCTTCAGCAAGAGTCCTCAATCATTTCTCTAGACCTTTTTAGCAGAATGTATGCTATTTTAAAATTACTCCATAATGCCTCATTTTTAAAGTAAATATAATTAATAAATGAAATTAGTAACATTATAGGAAACAAGCAACATATCAAAGTCAATTGTGTATGTGTGTATATATATGTAATATATATAAAGAGAGAGAGTTGTTTTCTTAATTTTCCTTTAATATATCCATCTGAAAAGAAAATTAAGAACTTTATTTAGAATAGTGAAAAAGGATAAACAGTTAAGAAAAAACTTTATCAAGGAAATGAAAGCTATTCTACAAACTAAAACTAAAAGATATTTTAGTTTAGCTAAAAAGATATTGTAAATAAGATAAAAATATATTCTTAGGGCCAAGGATATAGCTAAGTGGCACAGCGCCTGCTTGGCAAGCACAAGATCCCAAGTTCAGTTCCCATTACACCCCCCCAAAAAAAAATAAATAAATAAAAATAAATAAATATATATATATATATATATATATATAGAGAGAGAGAGAGAGAGAGAGAGAGAGAGAGAGATCCCATATTGTTGAATTAAGATTTCATATTGCAGGCTGGGGAGATAGCTCAGTGGTCTAAGCTCCTGCCTGGTAAGCACAAGGTCCCAAATTCGAGCCCCAGTACCACATGCCATGCCAGCCCCGGAACTGCCCTGAAACCAGGCATTGTGGTGCATGCCTATAATCCCAGCCCTCAGGAGGCTAAGACAGGATGATCACTACAAGTCTGAGCTGTGTAGTGAGACCCTGTACCAAACAAATAGATACGTTAAAAAAAAATTTAAGATTTCATATTGTTAAGATGTCAATATTACATAAAAGAATCTATAGATTCAAGATAAGCTTTATCATAATCTCAAGAATATTCCTTATAGAAACAAATATTCATCCTAAAATTGATGCAGGATCTCAAACAACTCTGAATAACCAAAATAATTTGAAATATCGGGACAATATTTGGAGGTTTCAAAGTAACTAATGTCAAAACTTACTACAAAATTACAGCAACCAAAATTATGTAAATTATTTGATCTTTAACAAGAGGGCCAAAAACACACAGTGAGGGAAAGATAACCTGTTCAGTAAATGGTGCTGGGGAAACCAGTCATCCACATTCAGCAGATTCTAGATCATTATGCCTCACTATGTGCCAAACTAAAATCAAAATGGGTCAAAGAACCAGATGTTAAGACAGAAACACTCAACCTACTGGTAGAAAAAATAGGTAAAACTTGGGGTCAGAGATGTTGATAAGAACTTCCTAAACAGAACTCTGATTGCTTAGGAAATAGTACCAGAAAACAACAAATCAGATCATATCAAATTAAAAGTGTCTGCACAGGAAATGAAACAACCAACAGAGTGAGGAAAAAAAAAAAAACCAACACACCCTATAAAATGGAGAAAAAATATTGGCCAGCTATCCCTCAGACAGAGGACTCATTTAGAATACATAAAGAACTGGAAAAAAATGGACCCCCAAAACATAAAGCCCACTGAAAACATGGGTAAGTGAAATCAATGTACAGTTCACAAAAGAAGTACAAATGGCCAATAAACACCTGAAGAATTGCTTAACATTACGGGCCTCTAGGGAAATGCAACACTGAGATTAAAACGACAATGAAATTCCATCTAATCCCAAGAAGAAAGCCAAGAAATCGAATAATAACAACTGCTCACAGCCTATGGAGAAAAAAGGAACCCTTCTACATTGTTGGTGGAAATATAAACCAGTACAACCACTATAGGAATCAGTATGGAGAGGCCTCAAAACGCTAAAACTAGAAATACCATCGGCTCCAGGTATTCGCCTCCAGACATCTTCCCCAGAGTTAAAGACATAATGCAGTAAGTAATATATTCGCTCCTATTCCTATAGAAACACAAGTCATAATAGTTAAGTCTTCAGCAATTAACCACTAAGAAGAATGTATGCAGTGTGTTAATTATTGAAACTGTCCTAGCGATTTGATTTGAAACTGTCTCATTGCTATTTGTTTATCAATAAAATTATGAAAAAAAAAGAAAAATAAATAGTTAGGTCTTGAAGGCAGCCTATATGTCCATCAGCAGATGAACGGATAAAGACAAGACACTTACACTTACACATGGAGCACTACTCCACCATGAAGAAAGATAAGCTTGAGACACTTGTAGGAAAATGGATGCACCCTGGGATCATAATATTAAGAGAAATAAAACAGATACAATGACTTAAGTGTCACATGGTTTTTCTTATACAAGAACCCCCAAAATATAAAGGTTAAAATAAAAGATAAATAATAGGAAGTAGGGGGTCAGCGAGAGAGCTCAGCAGTCTAAAGCACCTGCTCATGCAAGTGCAGGGACTGCAGTTATTCTGGGTACTACATGCTGCACCAGCCCCACCCCAGGGTGGGCTGAGCAGGCCACCAACAGCAACAAAAGAAAAGGAAGTAGGCAGATAGATTTGTTTCATCTGGGAAGGGGATCAAGAGATGGAAGCAGAGATGTAAAAGGATGTGTTATGTACATGTATCAACTCCACACAAAGACTGTAAGTGAAAATATTTTTTTTTAAAAAAAAGAGCTTCAGTTGGGAAGATGAAAAAGTCCTTGTGGTTACGGTGGTGATGTTACACACAGTCTGAATACACTTCATAGCTTAGTGCTGTACATTTAAAGAGTTAAAATAATAGGTTTTATTTTATGTACTTTTTACCACAATAAAACAAAATGCGAGATGATAAGAACAACAGTAATCACTACAAGTCTGATGTACATAGTGAGACTGTGTCCTAAATACAGAAAAGGAAAAAAAAAGAACAATAGTACTGTTTTGGAATAGCTGCTTTGTGGGCTATTATGGTTTGTATCTAGATGTTCTCCTAGAGCCTCATGTGCTTATAGGTTAGGCTTTTCGGAGCTGGCTGGATCTAGGGGGTATGACACTTGGATAGGGTGTGTGCTACTAAATCAGACAACTGATTAGAACTGGCATCCTAGGGGTCAGCCAAATAGCTCAGCGGATTAAAGCATCTGCAAGCAGGCACAAGGGCCAGGGGTTCGATCCCCACCTCCAGGCGCGCCGAGATGGCAATTGAGACTGGGCGTGGTGGTGCACACCTATAATCCTAGCTCTTGGGAGGCTGTAAACAGGCAGGTCACTAAGAGTCCGATCTAGCAGTGAGACCCTAGAAACCCTGTAGACCCTTCCCTGAAATACAAAAAAAAAAAAAAAAAAAAAAAAAAAAACTGGCATCCTTCTTGATGTGGATTATGAGAAGGCTCATGCTGGGCGTGGGTGGCACCACCCAAAAAGCTTATGTCCTGGATGGGCTAAAAGGAAAAGAAAGCTGCTTCTGCAGCTGCCTGCTGCCTTCTGCCTGCTCCACTGTGCAGTTTCCCCACTGCCAGGCACCTCTGCTGTGTCACCCTGCCTTGGAGCCAGCTCACTACAGACTGAAACCTCTACGTGAGGTAAAATAAACCTTTCCTCCTTTAACTGATGGGTATTGTGCATTTTGTCCCACCAATGAGAAAAGTAACTAAGACAGAAGCCAGAAAGGGCTGTCAGGTATTCCATAAATAATTCATGACTGGGCTGGAGACATAGCTCAGCAGTCTGGTACTGCATGCCGTATGGGCCCAGGAATCTAGGCATGTGGTGCCAGCCACTGAAACCCAGTGTGATGGGGTGCAGGCCTGCAATCCCAGCACTGGGGAGGCTGAGATAGGAGGATCACTACGAGTCCGAGCTGCGTAGCAAGACCCTCTACCAAATACATAAAAGATTAAAAAAAAAAAAAAAGGTTTACATATAAGAATTTCAATCGTGTGCTGGGGAGATAGCTCAATAGAATAAGTGCTTGCCTGGCAAGCTCAGGGTCCTGAGTTCAATCCCTGCTACTACGAAGAAGAAGAAGAAGAAGAAGAAGAAGAAGAAGAAGAAGAAGAAGAAGAAGAAGAAGAAGAAGAAGAAGAAGAAGAAGAAGAAGAATTTCAATGGAAAA
>NW_004524658.1:7841745-7847663 GCF_000260255.1 Octodon degus | reverse complement strand
AGAAGAAGAAGAAGAAGAAGAAGAAGAAGAAGAAGAAGAAGAAGAAGAAGAAGAAGAAGAAGAAGAAGAAGAAGAAGAATTTCAATGGAAAAATGTGTAAAACTTAAAAAAAAAATCATGACTAACAACAGCTTAAGAAACACAGTTAATAACTTCTTTAGTTGCCTATATTTCAACTAGAAGAGAAAGAAATGGAGTTTGACCTACACTGTATCCAAGTATAGGCTCAACCGAGAGCTTTGCCACATAGATGAGTACCATATGGTGCATTGTTGGGTGAAGAAAAGATTGAGAATCACACTTCTGGGTCACAGAAACAAAATCAGAATCCTGCATGGACGAACCTTGAAGATCCCCAAACAGCCAACCAGCCAACGATTGAATCTCCTGGACCATGTAGCAGGCTCCCCTGGGGCAGCAATGAAGAGGAGAGTTCCCGTGTGCTAGGGCAAACCCGGCTCCCTAGGGCTTCGAGAGTCCTGGAGGACCACACGCTGAGGTGAGAAAGGACAAGCCGGCCCTCCTCTCCATGTAAGTGCCTGGGGTATTGCTCAAACACACTCCAGACTGGCTCTTTCTCTCACATCCACAATCTTGGAATAAGACAGAGAGCACCATTCTCATGGAGCCTGTGTCAGCCTGGGGCTGACACACATGGGGCTGCCCTGACACTTGATGCACACACTAAGGCAGACAGTGCCAAGCAAATGGCTGCTCTGCATGTATCCACTGCTGACACGGCACTAGCAGCTTCAAAGCACCTAGCTCTGCCCTCTAATTTCCTCTTTTGTCATTCTTTTCCCTTGATACAGAGGGCAGAAATCTCACAAGGTATCCTTCCTCACATGTATGACTGGCGTGCAAAACTAATTGGGTTGATTTTTTTTTTTTTTTTTTTTTTTTTTTTTTTTGTAAAAACAGGAACAGTAACAAGGTTAAAATAAGTAAATCTAGACAGAAGCTTACTTCTTACTGTCCTTGTTGGCTGATTGCTCTCTTTAACGTGAAGGCTGAGGCCACTGCCAGGGTTCTATGCATCCCACCCACTATGCCAAGACCTCAGAGCACTCCACACAGTCGAAAACCTCTTTCCCACAAGCCTCTGGTCACACTGGCACTGCACGTGCCTTGAGGTGTGTCCGGGCCTGCACTCAACTACCTTCCCGTGCTTTACTGCTGTGATAGCTCACCACCCAGCCCTCCTGCTGGGACACAGACACCTGCATCCTGAGTCACCGGGGAGAGCACCACCAGCACACTCACTCGTTACAGCCACATGTCGGTTTGCTTTGCCTTCATCAATGACATCCATGACCTCCTCTGGGCTCGACACAAACCGCTCCGTGCATCCCTGGGTAGAGGTAGAGTCAGGTGGGGTTGGCCATCAAATAAATTGAAAAGCAACAGTATTGTGAAGCAGCTAAACATTTTCCCAATTTTTTCTGGAGGCACAGATAAACAAGGCTGCGGTGTTGATCCAACGGTGTCTCATCCCTGCCTTGGGCTTGAATTCTACATTAAAGAGAAATCTAAGCAAAACCTAGGAAACCAGAAGCAAACCATTTAAGAAATGCTGGATTTTCATAGGTTTTTCCAGTATACATCCATAACCAACAGAAATATTTACTGGAGATAGAAAATAAAAGAAGAAAATCAAGGAGAGTAGAAGAAATGGGTGAAGTAATGCTTGGTCTTCTTTATCAATTTACCATTGCAGTCATCAAGCACTTTGAAATTCCAGATAGAATACCATGACAGGCTTTCCCTAATTATAAAATATAAGCTACTGTGTACTCCATACCAAAGTCTCCTTAAGTGTGAACAATATCAAATAGTAACATTTAAATAATAATTATTTACATCAAAGGGAAAGGGGGTATGCTTCAGTGCTCATCACTAAAACAAGGACAATAATTTATACAAATGTACAAGTGAAGAAATTAAATGTTCATTTTGTGACCAGATGAACATTAAATATAGAAATGTGACTAAGTACCTATATACCATTTATAGATACTATTGTGGGCATCTTACATAATATAGTAATTAACTTGGACAGTGACGAGGGAAAAAAATCATTCGTATTACCAATCAAGGCTCCTCTCCTACCTTTACATATGGGACTCTGTTTTTATCTTCATGAACAGCCAGGTTGGTCTTGGATACTACGAGGATAACGATGACATGCAAAGAAGAAAAAAAAAAAGTTAAAAACCCTGTATTGGAAGGAACACCGAAATTGTTACAGAAGACAGGTAAAGCTAAAGTTTTTGCAATTTGCAAATGAAAGCTATGGCTGAGGGTGAGCATGCAGCCCGAAGGCAAGGGAACACCTGTATAAGTTTTCAACTTCTCAAGCAGAGGTACTGGAAATCATTTTGACCCTCCTGGACTTTTACTTGCAGACCAAATGAAGAGAAGCACTCAGCGTTACTCACCATCAAGTAAGTCCCTTATTTTGTCCAGGTAGATCTCAAAATAGGAAACCTGATTAAAGAAAAATTGAAATTGGAGTAGAAATGACACTATAATTCAGCAACATCATTATTAGAAGTCACAATAACTTTGTCACACATGTCTAAAGACAGGAAGAAGGGGGACACCAAGAAAAGGTCCAGCGTCCCGAGCTCAACGCTGCGGCCAGCTCCCCTGTGCCCCTCCACTTCCTGCCTGTTCAGCCTGCTCAGGACATCGCTGCTAAGAGTGGGCTTCTGTCCAGCCCATGGCACAGGTCCCTAGGTCTCTGTCCACATGCCATTTGCCTCATGAGTTAGATAGGCACTTACAAGAGGACTCCAGCTTTGATCGTAGATGGCACCAAGCAAACTACTATGTACGACAATAGCCAGAGTATAACAACATCCTCTGCAAGTAATTTTCAAAAATTAATGGTCCTCGCCTTACTGAATGATACTGACAGCTCCTCAAACCTGGGGGAGAGCACAGGTTTGGAACTTCCACATGTTCCATGAAGGAAGAGGAACAGGAGAGGACAGTGCATCCAGTACTATAAGAGTTTGAACAGGTACCTGTGAGAGAGCCTGGGAAGGCAGCTAGGTTTGGAATCTAGGAAGGATTTGACAAAACATGACTTGCTAAAAGATGATTAGGTTGTGTGAGGAAAAGGAAGGCTTCCAGTTACTTATTCTCAAGCCTCAGCCCCAGCACCACTCACAGCAGCATCACCTACAAAGTCTGTATAACTTGCAGAGTTCTCAACTCAACTACTTGTATAAGAATCTCTGAGGCTAGGACGAAGGCATCAGCTTCTAAATTCCCTGGGGTGACTCTTAGTCTGGCTGATGACTAAATATGTAGTCTTGGGGGTTTAATTCACACATAAATAAGACCCTAGAATATAAATCTTCCCATTTGTCACACAAAACCATTAGACTTTATGATGGCAAGAACTCCCTTTAGGGTTCTACACTCTGCTTATGTCTGCCAGACAAACTTTCTCTCCTCACTCATGTTTGTCTCCCCATACATGTTTTTGAAATATAAACAGAGAAATGAGAGTCCAGTTGTGTACCACATAAGGATGTTTTGGTAGCAGTATGCTGCATACTAGATAGTGGTACTCTAAGAGCTCACTGCCTGGTGACATCACAGCTTCCTTAGCTTGCGTAAGTACACTCCACACAATGTGTGAAGAATGACAAACCACCAAAGAGACACATCTTTCAGAATATATCCTGTTGTTAAACTATGCGTGACTACAGCTGTAGAGTTGCAAAACTGGGCTGTGACAACACTAGGGAAACTATTCTATATCTCTTCTCAAGACCAGCCTATCCCTAATGAGGGAACATGAGGACTCCTTAAGCCCCTACCCAGACTCAGTTCTGGTATGTTATCTTTTGTGTGCCTCAGTCTGGAGCTATCCAACTTCTCAGCTCCTAGGACACTGAAGGTCCTGGCTTTGAGTCCTGAAATCTGCAGCTGGGCACCATCGCCTGGCTGCCTATTTCATGAACTACACCAGCCACTTGAGCCTTTCTCCAACTGCTCTGTCACTGTGTCTCTCACGCACACGTTGACCTGACACTCGAGTGATTCACTGTCTCACTATTTTCTACTTCCAGTTTTGGGGTTGCTTAGAATTGCTTTGTGTTTTTGGTGCTAGAGATGGAAGCCAAGGCTTAGCACATGCTAGGCAAATGCTCGGCCAGTGAGTACACCCCAACTCCTCAGTACTCCCCACTCAAGCTGCTGCAGTCCCCACGGCCTGAATCTTCATGGGCCTGTTCAGCCTGTAATCCTACATACATCTCCAACCTGGCCTTTCCTGCGGCTGACTCTACCCTGGTGCCAACCTGTTCAGCTTGTTTCACAATGTCTAACCTTCATTAAGACTGTTCCGTTATTTTCAGATGTTAAACATGTGACCTTATTGCCATAGATTACATAGAAAATTAAATATAAATAAAAAGCAGACACAAAGTACACATTTCCAAATCTGGCAATGAGGAGCCTGTTCACATCTAATATAAAAAGCAGAATTCTGATTTGTTAATTTCTGCTTTTGGCCGGTGATCAAATTTTGTATCGTATCACTTGAAATATTTTGTGAGACCAGGAGGAAGGAAATAAATAGGCATAGTTTGACATTAAGCAGTAACATATTCAGAAATAACATTTAAGGCCTCTGTGGGACCCATTTGGAGGAGCAGATTTCCAATACTGCCTTAATCGGCCCTCTTTCTTTTAATTTAATGACTCAGTTCAAAATGCACAGCAGTCGGCAGCTAACTTGTCTACATATAACTATTATTTTTGAAACAAGTAAGCATTAACTACAAATGCAAAACAGGAACCTGAACTACAAAAGTCAGCTCTAGAGACTTAGACAGTGTTGTTCCTCTCCTTCCCAACTTCATATTAGGGCTGTCTGTGTAACAGGATTCTACCACAAGATGCTATTTCTAGGGTAGTAATTGGTTTAACATCTTATTCTGGGATTATCATATAAGAACTCTGCAGTAGCTTAAGGTACTTAAATGCAAACAGTTTTAAAGGAGCCCTAAGCTTCTAAATCTTGATCCTATCAAAGCAACAAGCTTCTGTATCATTGGCTATAAAGAAGCCTAGCAAGGAGAAGCAGCCTTTAGCCAACAAAGGAAACTTCAAGAGAAAGTGATTTGCTAGATATAATTGATATTTGGGCAAATAGTTCTTGCCTTCATTTTATGTAATCTAGAAAATATGCACAGCAGAAATAAGGAAGAAATTCAGTAAGAGTAAGGAAGAAGTCCGTGTGGGGCTCCTCTGCACAGGGCCAACCTGTAACTCAAGCCACCTTCGAGCGTCAGTCTCCTCATCTTTCACCTACTGAGTCCAGCACACTAAGGCTTAGCTTTCGGGAACTCTTGGCTTATCTGCTCAGTTCTGAGCTGTTTAGAAAGCGGCTCCTTGTCTCCCCATCCTGTCAACCCATCTTCTAATGACAGCAGTGAGGAATCAGACACCATGTGTGTCCTGGACAGAGAACACCGGGACAAGGAGGCACCAACTGACCGACCACCAACTGTAGGCTGGGTCAGTGAGCCCTTCCTAAGAGAATAGGGGGTTGGTAATCTGGGAATGTGGCCCATCTCCCACCACAGGAGAGGCAGGTGGTCTGGAGTAGGAGAGAGAAGCAGGGGCTATAACGATGTGAGGCTTCTCCTGGGCGTAGCAAAGGTGTTTAGAATTAGGTAAGAATTGTGGTGGTCCAATTTTGGGACTACAGTAAAGCCTCACAAACTATACATTTTAAAAGGCTGAATTTGGGGCTGGTGAGATATCTCAGTGGTCTAAAGCACCTACTTAGAGCGAGCTTAGCAAAGCACAGGGACCGCAGTTCAATCCCCCAGCACCACATGCCAGCCAGCCCTGCCCCCTGGTGGGCTGAGCTGGCCACACACACATACACATAC
>NW_004524658.1:7805872-7841645 GCF_000260255.1 Octodon degus | reverse complement strand
ACAGATTAGAAGATGCAGTCACAACTACAAACACACTCAGTCACCTTATCTTTGATAAAGGAGCTAAATATGTTCACTGGATGAAAGATAGCCTCTTTATTTATTTATTTATTTATTATTAATTTTTTTCTTTTTGGTGGAACCAGGGATTGAACTCTGGCCCTTGTGCTTGCCAGGCAAGCACTTATTTTACTGAGCCATCTCCCTGACCCCTAGCCTCTTTAATAAATGGTACTAGAAAAACTGATTTTCCACGTACTGAAGGCAAAAATTAGACCCTTATTTGATACCATGCACTAAACTACAGTCAAAATGGATCGAAAAGTCTCCACCCCGTTGCTGTAGGTTGCTACTGTGGACACAAGTCGCATGCAGCCCATCAAACTGGCTAGGGTCACCAAAATGCTGGGCAGGACCGGCTCACAGGGACAGTGCACGCAGGTGCACATGGAATTCATGGCCAAAGGAGCTGCTCCATCATCCGCAACGTGAAGGGGCCCATGCGAGAGGGTGATGTGCTCACCCTGTTGGAGTCAGAGTGGGAAGCCTGGAGGTTGCACTGAGCTCAGCTTCTGGGTCCTGAACATCCACCGCCTGGGCCATGGGATGAACTGCAGCTCTTGAAATAAAGCGTTTGAGGGCTGGTGAGATGGCTCAGTAATCTAAAGCACCTACTTAGAGCGAGCTTAACAAAGCACAGGGACCGCGGTTCAATCCCCCAGCACCACATGCCAGCCAGCCCCGCCCCCTGGTGGGCTGAGCTGGCCACACACATACACATACACATACACACACACACACACACACACACATAAATAAATAAATAAATAAATAAAATTTTTAAAAAGTAACATTTAAAAAAAAATAAAAGGCTGAATTTTATGGGATGTAATTTATATCTCAATTTCTAAGTTAAGAAAGAAAAACTTGGATTTATGTCCTCTCCACAGCCTCTGCTCTATGCCTGTTAGATTCTGTATCTTTACACCAATTTCTTAAATGTAGTACAGCACTCGTCCCTTTGCAGAGATGTATTTTATTCAACTAACTTAGCTTAACTTTTTTTTATCAAATTATTTTCCGAGCTTATTTGGTCATATTACCCTTTTCTCTGGAAGCCTATTTATTAATAAATGATATAAGAGCATCCATTCCATGTAACTCACTTTGTCCTAACCCAAATACATACACATTCTAGTCATATCTACAGAAATCCATAAGGTGAATGGTAGAATTCTGACACCAAGATGGCTCCGTCCTGAAGAGGGTCTTCACTTTCATTACCTCACTATTTCGAGCAAACTATCCTGATGGTTAAGTCGGCCAAAGTCATTAAATAGATAGGGCTCTGCCTCCCACAGGAATTAGATAAAAGCATCATTTGAATAAGATAATACCATTTTACATCTATGTAAAAGGAAGAAGACTATGCAACATGACTGGGGTACTCAATCATGTTGGTACTCATGTGATAGCACTTACCTTGATGTGAAACTCCAAGTTCTCATCCATGGAATAAATATGGTCAAAGATATCATGCGCAATCCTTGGAATGATCCCCATGAGCTGAGGATCATGCAGCTTCCCCTAGTGGGGGAGACACAGGCAGTGAGAGTGAGGGAGAGAGAGAGGGGGAAGGCCTGGGAGAGGGAGAGGAGAAAGGAAGTAAGGGGGAAGGGAGGGAAGGAGAAGGCAGGGAGGGAGGGCGGGAGGGTAGGAAGAAGGGAAAGAGAGCAAGCCTGCCTGGGCTTGTTAATCAAAATTTCATAGAATAAGGAATACTCTAGACCAAAAGTTAGTGAAATGTCTCAGTGTGTTCATCTTTTTACCCAGCGGGAGGAGTTCTATTAGATCCTGAGTGTGGACAATATCCCTCTCTGCTGCTTCAGATCAGTGTGGGTAGTGTATGGGTGAGCAGGAAAGGGGGCAGGAGAAAGAATAAGAACACACAGATTTTATTTGTTTATTGAAACAAATAAGACCTCTGAATGCAAGTAAATCAACCTCCATAAATGAATCGTCTTGAAAACTGGTAGACTTAATTTTATTAAGATTATCATTGCTTAAAAAATTCCAAAGACCTTATTTTCCAAATGCTTTCCTATATTATTTTACAGGCCAATCAAGAAGATCCATTTCATCATTTAAAAAAAATTCTAATTCCAAGCCTGAATTATTCCAAATTACTTTTGGCTGTTTCTAATACTTAAGTCTGCTTTTTAGGATAGTCTAATACTTTTCCCCACTTCTATTCATTTTACTTAGGAGTAAAGGGGGGGGTTACTAACTTTTCTGCTATTTGAACTATTGCTAGATCATTCTAACACCCAGAACTTGCCACTCAGCCCCCTCTGAAGACGTTCAAAGAGACCACAGTGGCAAAGCGGTGGTGGTGTCTCTGCCTAACATCCACAATCAATCCCCAGCACCGCCAGAAGGGGTCCCCCAGCACCACCACTCAGCATCTACCGCACTTCCCTAAAACGGGTTCCAGGAATAGTAAAGCCCATGAATGCAGCACAGCCCTAGGCACGCATGCGCCAGAGCGCCGACAGCCAAAGCTCTCTCCTGTGTGTTAAGCAGCTGTCAGTGAACACACGGCCTGCAAGTCTGCAGTGACCATGGCAAATACGCACCCAGGGGATTTTCTAAACCTTTGTGAAGTTGTGATCCCCACGTACAAACGCAATGGGAAGAAAAGCATAAAACCCAGTTATCACTTCAGACTGCCAGTTGCCCAACATTGCCTTGACAATTCTGACCCACATCCTTGTTCCTAATCTGCCCAGTGCTGTAAATTCAGCCTCTTCTTCCTCAATGATACTCTTTCTTTCTTCAAAGTTTTACCACGCAGTAACCTCTCAATGTGATATAAAGCCCTGAAGAAAAAGACTAAATTAGTAAGAGCAAGAACCCACGTGAACTCCAGCACTAACAACAGGCCCCTACACACCTGGCAACACAAGGTTTGTTTTGCACACCTGATTCCTGACTTGCACTCTGTTAAAAGTGACAAAGATGCTGGATTCAAATACGTCTGTCCGGGCCAGCCAGATAGCTCACCGGACTAAAGCACCTGCTTAGGCAAACTCAGGGAACAGGGTTTGATTCCCAGTGTGCTGTGCCAGCCCCACCCCTGGGGCAGACTGAGACAGTGACTGAGACTGGGCATGGTGGCATGCGCCTGTAATCCCAGCATTTGGGAGGCTGAAAACAAGGGGATCGCTAGGAGTCCGATCTGTGTGGTGAGACCCTATAGACTCTGTATGAAGTGCATAAAAAGAAAAGAAAAAAAAAAACCTGACCTCTGGCCAAACTCTGTACCTGGGCTAAAGGGTGAGAATTCTTCTGGAATGCCCTCTGATACGGAGAATGGTACATCATGCAGGATATTTATATTGTGTTTCAGTTTGACTACACACTCCCTGAAAACAGGGATGGCCAGAGAACACATATTTTCACCTCCCACTTGACATGAGACTATATCTATTGCACAGAATTAGTGCAGATTTTAAGTTAAATAAGATAAAGAAATGCCTGGTGACATAGGAAGGGCTCAGTAAATGTTAGCCTGTAACATTCACTTCATGGCAGACTCTGAGGGGCGTTGAGACCTAAATGACATGTAAAATTTAAAAGCACACTTCTTCCCCAGACCATTACATCTTAGGAAAACAATACAAGCGTCTCAAATTTTAGTGACTGCCATCCTCGAGGCCATCGCACGCGTGCAGCCAATCAGACGCTGCCCTTGTGCTCTGAACTGCGGAGACCGCTGGCGGAAATGCTCACTGGTGGTGAAAAGAGATCTCCTTTAGAAAAAGAAAATGAGAATAGTTCTTCCAAACATCACAGCTCCACTCTTCCAATCAAGACTTCCCCACCCAAACTCCCAGAGCTCCTGAATAAGTCGTGGCAATGCTTTGGCCCCTACTCAGTGGTCCGCAACCAGAGAAGAAGGCCTGGTAGGTATTCTGAAGTCAGCTGATTCCTGCATTAAAATGAGCCCAGTAAAGGGGTGTGTGTGTGTGTGTGTGTGTGTGTGTGTGTGGGTGTGTGTGGTTGCTGTTGTTGTTGTGCAGGACATGGATACAGTGTGTGTGTAGTATGTGAGATACATGCAGCTGGGGTGGTAAAAGATGGCTTCCTTGCGAGACACTAGGTTTCAAGGGACAACTGAGGTTGGGGATGAGCATACAGGATGTGGACTGAGCGTGAGCTGGGAATGAAGACTGAGGAGGGGCAGAAGTAGCCTCTGGCTGGGGGAGTAGGAGTGAACCTGAACAGCAAAGAAATGAACTGCTTCATCTTCTTGTGCTGCTCTGGAGAGACGCTTTTACAGCTGCAACCTGCACAGTTCTCTTCAAAAGCCTTTCCCGGTAAATATGACCTTCTAGGGGAGGCCCAGAAGGAGAAAGAGGACCCCAGCCCCTGGTCTCCAAACAAGACTCTCTTTGTTCAGCACCAGTGGCCCCCTTGGCCTCCCAAGCAGGACAGAGTTTCCGGAAGCACTTAACACGGGAAGGCAGGCAGCCATGGGCACGTGAGCACCACGCACTCCACCGGGCTTTGTTCCGCCAGTGCAGGAAGCCTGTACCATTGAGATGGTCTCCAGGGCTTTCTCTAAGCAGAAGGAAAACACAGGTGTCTCCAGGCCTCTCTGTCAGCATGCTGCCGAAGGCCACAAAGCAAGGCGCGGGGCTAAGAGATGCCCTCCCCAGCATCAGACACAGGGGCAGGCTCCTGACGCCAGCTGCGGCCTGCAGCCCAGCACCCTTCCCTACCTAACCTGGGACTTTGCAGAGAAGTGCAGAGCCCCTGCCTAGTGCTTCCTGCCGTGCTTGCACTAACGCTGTCCACCGATTCACATCTTCTACTAAACATCCACCTTAAATGCTCCATCATGAGAAGCTGATCTTTCCAATTTTGCATAGGCTTATCTGTTTGTTCCCCTCAATAGAAGGTAATGGAATCACCACTGGACATCAGGCTCAAAATGGGGGGATTAAAATGAAAAATAGCTTTAAAATGTGACAGCTCTGTCCACTTAGGGAGTTAACATCCCCTTCTGAAAGTCTTTGAAGGATCACAACATGTAATTCCACATGTATAAAATCCTCCTTTTAGAGGATGCAAACCCTGCAGAGGTTTTTAACGTAATTGCATTTCCAGGTCCTGGATTTCCTGGTCTCCTGCAGTCTCTGTGACTTCAGCTTGGGGCTCCTCTTTCGCTCTGCTTCTTTCTTAAAACGCCCCCTGCCTTTCTCCAATCTATAATTACCCTACACAGGAAGGGATTCAGCAAGGAGACTGGTGGCAGAGGGAAACGTGTGTGTGTGTGTGTGTGTGTGTGTGTCTTCACAGCCACATGAACTTTTCCAATAGCAGGCTAAGTGTGTGATCTTCAAAAGAAACAATAAAGAAAAGCTACTTATTATGGCAACTATCTGAAACTAAGGAAGATGCACATGCAGGGACAACAAATTCAGCCACCTGCAGATGACAGCCGGACAGAATGCAGCCCCCTTTGTGTCCCAGGGGCCCTCTCTCCAGCAGGCAGGTAGAGTTCACACCACCAGGTGCTGAGAGGTGAGAGCCTCTAACTTAGTAAATGCCTCCCATGATAGTATTAAAAGGCTGGCGTACCTCCTTCTGATCACCCTGTATTTATCCATTCACCCTCTAAAAAATACTATTCTGAGGAGAATTTTCTTTCCTGATGTCTTACACTTTAAGTTTCTGACATTTAGCAAATGCCTTATATTTTCCAAAGATGAATTAAGCCTAAAGCTTAAAGACTCACTCCACTAAGCATTCCCTAGGAGTTTGGGAGATTTGAAGTTCTCAGGATTTGTTTTCTCTTTTTCTATTGTACATAATCTGGTCATTTCTTCAGAACTTCAGAACTGATAGATTTCCTCACCAGATGCCACCTGCTGCCTGTCTGCCTTGAGACCTAGGACAACGTGTCTTGACCACAGTTACTAGAAATGTACAACTGCGACTGTTCTAGTATCTGAAGTGCAAGGGTCTGGGGCCCAGGAAGATAGAAGGCAAAGGGCCAAGGTGGACATGGGGACGGCATGGCCAGCGTTGCCCAGATGTACAGCTGTGGACTACAAGGTGCAGAGAGGCGGACCTTGTGCCCACAGAGCTGGTGTCAGACATGGCCCTACTTGAGAAGAGGTGGGAAACAAACCCAGTTTCTTTAATCCACATAGGTTCTGAACCACTTTGTCCTCAGCCAAACAAGTGAAAGAGAGTCAACACCACAGAAATGAGATCCACCAGTGGCACATCCCACACTGAAAACCAGCGTACACAGAACATCAGAGCCCTAAGGATTTTAGCCTCCTGCCTTTGAAATCGCCTCTCAATAGGAATGATTCATAAGCTAAACCTACTCTGCAGCAGCCATCTCAGTGCAATTCCCAGGAGGGATTCGTAAATGAAGGGGGAAAAAAAAAACCCTTAGCAAGAAGGATTAAGGATTCACTTTACCCTGCAACTTATAAACTCAATTCCCCAAACTTGTGGTGCAATTTCTTATAATCCCCATTCCTTACCCTCCTTCCTTGTCAGACAGACCCAGCCTTCAGGAAAATCATCTAGCCCTGAAGCCTTATAGGCAACCCCAGCAAAAAGCAGAAACAGGCAGTCAAGAGAACAGGCCTTGCTTGGAAGACAGCCTGAGGCCACAGGGCTCCCACACAACAGCATGAGCTGTGAGCAGAGGGTGGCCCTCAAATGCCTGCAGGAGTCACAGATGGAAGTTATGAGCAGGAGGCCCAGTATGAGTTCATATTCACTGAAAGCAGACTCTTCAGTCCCTGGAAAAGCCCAGCCCCACACGCGGGGTAGTCGGAGCTACCCAGCTGCTCCATTTCAAATATATTATGGAGGACCTCTTCCCTGGCAGCCACTGTCCCATGCACAAGGTAGTTAAGGCCAGGACTCTAGCTGGGTGGGGGAGCCCTTGCCTAACACCGAACACGCATGAAGCCCTGGGCTTGATGCCTAACACCAAACAAAAACAAACACAAACAACAACAACAAAAGAAAAGTTAAAGAGGAAAGTGAACAAAACTGTCAATATTCTTGCTCTCGGAAAGCCTACATTTCATGTTGTGGCAAAATTCAGCAAGTGATGCGAGTTCTTCAGAATGTTCAGCCTCAGATGGAAAAACTAGCACTGTGTAGCGTCATCCTACTTTAAATGCTGTGTGATTTTTTTTTTTTCAAACCACTGCACAATCCAAACAAAAGTATGTCTGTGAGGGGAATTTGATCCATACACCAACTTCTTTAAATCTCTGACAACAGTATTTATTCTGAAAAGACTCCCTCCCCAGAGGCCCTTCCACAGTAAATGACTTTGCACCAGGCTCTCCCAGTTACGCCGTGCTCCAGTCTATAAGGCGCGAGGACAGTCTCACCCCTGCTTGTTTTAATTTCTTTCTTTTTTTTTTTCTTTCTTTTTGTTCCAGGTAATAAAGATCATACCTAGAGCCTCAGCCTGGCAGACTGAGCTGAGCTGGCCATCCAGCCCTGACGATTACTTTCAACAGTTTACTACAGTGGACTGTTACATTTTAACAGAGTTATTTAAAAAAAGATATTTTAAAATCCTGAACTCTTGGAGTGATGCACTCCTATAATGCCAGCACTCGGGACCGAGGAGGGGAATCACCAAGTTTGAGGCCAGCTGGGGCTGCACAGTAAGACCGTGTCTCAAACAACCATATTGATAATAATAATAAATTTAATTTAATAGTAAACTCTTGAGACTTTACAATTCACCTACTTTAAAGCTTCTCAAAGATCTGACACAGCTGTCTCTCTTGTCCAAGAAGGAAGCCTTGTGCCTCTCTGAAGCACCTATCATGGTGATTTCAGAGACAGATTCTACAGTGTATCTTACCTCCATGGTATGTGTCTTGCCTGATGAAGTCTGTCCATAAGCAAAAATAGTCCCATTATAACCTTCAAGGACATCTGTGGGGAAAAAAAAAGTTTTTAATTAAAACTAACTCATTACTTTGAACCTATCCTAGTATTGTTGCATATTTTAAAATTACAGTTTTCAAATGGCCACCTGTTTCACACAAATGATACACGTCAACTCTATGTTGTTTGTTTGCATGTTTGCATGTTTGTTTGTTTTGGTATGGGTATTGAACTCAGGAACTTGTGCTTGCCACACAGGCACTTCTGCCACTGAGCTATCTCCCTGGCTTCCCTCTGCATTTGAGGTAGTACTGTGAGGTAAGAACAGAAATGAGTGCCTCTATCATTCCACAAAGAGAAAAAAATTAAACTCACATTTCTACACAAGATATTAGTGAAGAAAGAAACAAAAACACTGTCTTTCAGTAAGATCAGATTTAAAGCCGAGACATCCAGGAAACCTTTCCACTATAATACTTGAGTCTTCTATATATCGATCACTTGAGGAAAGTTGGAGTGGGGGAGGGCATCAGTTTCTGGAGTGAGGTTAAACTAGACTGTCTGCCTGATTGGAGTAGTGTTAGCCTGAATCTGGCCCAGGCCAGCCCTTTGGGGAGATTTCTCATGGGGACCCCAGCAGAGCTCCCTCAGAACAGACTCAACTAGAACGGAGGAGGACAAGCCCCTCACTGTAAACAGCCCCATGGTAACAACCCAATCACCTTGGAAACCAGCAGAGCTCTGACTTAAATTTAATGCCTCTGTATTTCATCGTCAGTGTTAGCAAGGTGGCCCGGCCCGTTGGCATGAAGAATTTGTTTTAATTACACAAGGAGCACACTGTGCAAAACCACATACAGTTCAGACCAGCTTCCGTTTCACACAGAGGTAAAGGAGAGCATGCAGAGGGGGCTGTTTTCTGCTGCAGAGGTGAAAATTTTGAGTGGAAATGCCTTCAAAGCAGCAGAGGTGATTAAAATATACTGCTTCCTGTCTTCCCCCTTCATTCATTCACAAGGCACCATGGAAAAAAAAAAAAAGGCATAATTGATACAGCTGACCTCCCATCCTGCAGCCAAGTAGAACATCTTCTAGCACGGGGACAGTGAGGGCTGGAGGAGGAGCCCCACACGGAGTTGTCCTCTTAGGGTGACATGAGAAATGCAATCAGCTCCATCTCTCCATATTATACTGGTGCAGCAGGAGGAGACCTCTAAATTTTAATATACTGGTTTGTTTCTGTTTTGCTTTGCTGGGTTCTCTCAATGATTTAAATATACATTACATTGATCTGAGGTTGTTGTAGTGTGAACTGGGATCAAAAAAGAGAGAATTTTCCTTTTTTGTGTTTTTCATCCTAGTAGCCCTATCAAACTATCTCGATGGAAGGAGAGAAGAAAGGAGAGAGGTAGAAAGGCGGGGGGATTGCTCACACATTATCAGGCTCTTCGAAACATTTTCCCTGGTAACAGCAGAAAGCAAAAACTTGAAGAGCCTATGCCAGGGTTAGAAGTTCATGCTTTGGTTTCTATGAAAATGCCAACCTGTTTAGAGAAAAGATTCCCCAGGCCTTAGGATGGCGGCCAGAGCAGAGCAAGCAGAGAGACTCACTGCTACCGCACAGATGATCTACTTTCAGGAACCCCAAAAAAGGAGGCCCCATCCTTTGCCTGGGCTTTTAACAATGTGTATGTATAACCCAAACAACTCAATCGAGATACTGGCCAAAAGCACAAAACTAAAGCTTCTGTTTATTAGAAATAAGACACTTCCTCACAAACTAGACAGGCCTTCTTCATCCGTTTGGGATTTTTGCTGTTCTTTCCCCCTATTGGGGCTTGAACCCAAGGTCTCTGCACTGAGCTACAACCCAGCCTTCTTTCCACTTCTGTTTTTGTTTGTTTGAGGCCCGACTCTCACTAAGTCACTAAGACTAGGCTGGGATCTGAAAATTTCCTGCCTCAGCGTTGCACGGTGCTGGTATTGTAGGTGCACACAGCCACACCCTGCTGTCTCCACATGTTAACCCCTGTGTAGGAAGGGCTTTGGAACCAGGACCAGGTCCTAAGAGAACCCTAAAGATGATAACACCAAGCACCCCCAGTGCGCATACCGCGGGGAGGCCTGAGGGAGGTGGCTGTGGGCAACCCGCCACTCTCTAAAGGCCACAGTGCAGAGCTTAGGCCTTGCTGACAGAGGGGACTCCAGGTCACACTTGGTCCTCTGCCAAGAAGCAAGACAGCCAGGCTCTGACTGAGGTCACCCCTTCATCCACTCCTACCAAGTACAATGCTCAGTCCTACTGACTGCTAGGTGGCAGCTGCTTCCAAAAGCCCGGGTCACATCTCTGAAATGGAGAGCTCAGCGGTGGCACTGCTTATTTAGAAATAGAGCACTGATGGGCACACGGGACCACACTTGGAGAGTCCACTGCTCACTCCAGCTTCAACAGTGAGCATAACTGCTGGCTTACTTTCTTTTGAAATTTCTTTCTCAAAAAAAAAAAGTAAGAGCCCATTAGAACAAGCTCGGGTTGGCCTTTAAAGTATTCACAATCATGTTACAATTAATACGATGTTGGAGAACCTCTCCCACATTCAAGGCTGCACAGAGGGGATGTTGCCCTTTATCTAGTCAGTGCTGAACTAGAAGATAACATAGAAGAGACAGCTCTTTGAACCCAGGATCTCTATTTCTTCCAACTCCAGGTTGAGGGACCTTGTTTTCACAGTCTGTTTTATTTGTAGTAGAGAAGAGAGGTGGGGAAGTTGCACAGGGGCTGACAGGAGAGGATGGAGCGCAGAATCGGCCGACGAGCGGGTGAGCTGAGGCCCGGCACTCAGCACTGTGAGGAGGGAGCCGCACGGCCTCCATGGCCACCCAGGAACGGCCCACAGAAAGGACTTTCATCACACCAGGGGAGGCAGATGCTGGGCCTGAGAAATGCATTTGTTTCAGAGACTACTGAAACAGAATGACTGTTTCTACACGCTGGCTGCATTCTGCCTGACAGAACTTTCTTTGTGGTGGGGTCTGGCGTGATGTGACCTCAGCTCACACCACAGAGTGCCCCGCACCTCATAAGCCCAACACACATCCGGGCAGCAGCCTACAGAACCCAGAGCTCTCACTGAAGGTGCCAAGCCCCTCTCATCTCCCAAGAAAGTGGGGAGAACAGAGGACAGTTGAAAATCCTTCCTGCCGCACAGTTCAGAAGCTGGGGTGTGTGCTGGGTTATGCTGGGTTCAGAGTCCTCCACAGCAGTGCTCCTAAGGAGGCTGCTGTCGCTTCCTACCACTGCTCTGAGCAAAACAGTGGCCTCTCAATGCACCAGGCTATCTGACAACAGCAGCTGATTGGCATCCTCGGCTCGGAGCCTAAGCCTTGGACTGGCCGACCACACCACTCCCATTGTCCACAGCAGCAGGACACAGAGGCAACCCATCTGGCAGAGAAGGCTGCGCACAGCCAGCTGACAGCAGCCCTGTTCCCCGGCCAAGATACACTGTTCCCGAGCAGGAGCCCACCTCAGGATGGGCAGGCCGCCAGTGCCCCAGGGCTCTGGACCCACGGCCGCCATGCCTTCCCCATTACCCACACACGCCTTTTCCTATCCTTGCCTTTTTCCATATGGCCTGATGGAAAAGGAACAATTGATAAAATAACTATTTTATTATTTTTTTTAAAATGCTCATCTGGGTCGGTCAGGAAAGCAGGCCAGGGTAGTTCTGAAGAATTAAGTTAGTGAGCCGAGCCAGGAGATGGTCAAGTTACTTCCACTCTCTGCACATCCAAGTCCTCTTTAATGTGATGGTACTGATGATGCCCAGACCTCATAAAGTTAACATTTAAGCTGCAGATTAGACAACGTACAATGGGGCACAGGATGAAGAACAGCTTAAGAAGCAGATGTCTTCTTAAGGGTCATGTAATTATACTACGATAAAGCTGACAATGCCAACCTAAGCTTAAAACCTTTGAGCCCACCATACCAGACAGGACAAAGTCCACGGCTTTCCACCAAACTCAGATCCAGTCCACATTCTGCAGCCTGCGCCACTCTCGGCTACCCAGGTGCCCCACAGAATTTGTGTCTTCGTGCCTTTGCCATTCTCTCTGCTGTGCAGTCCTGCTGTACGCCCCCCTGCTCAGAGCCCAACCATTCCAAGGAGCCTTCTTTAACTCTCCACACCCTCTTCCCCTCCCACCGAAGTGCAGTGCAAAGTGTCGTGCTTCTGTGCCCCCCTACCATTCCCCACCCCCATCTTAGCACACAAGGCCTATGTGCATGAAAATTATGTACACATCTGCCTCTTTCCCTGTACTCAAAAGCTCCAAGCACACAGCCTTACATCTCTTGTTGACTCCAGCTCCTGGCAGTGCTACCACAAGGGGAGTGCTTAATATTACTCGTATAAATAATGAATCAAGTTCAAAGAAATCAGAACACCAAAACCAATCTTCCCTAACATCCAGATAGCCCCCCTCTAGGTAATCTGGAAGGCAAACACCTAAGTGGCTTTTGTAGGCTAGGCCACAGCTTCTAGGACTTCAACCACAGCATCCAGTTAACCATAGTGTTTAATTCCTAGGCTTTTCCTCAGAAGCCTTGCTACTCAGTTGTGCCGTCACCCACAAGGCCTACAATTTCTAATTCTTCAAGTGGAGAATTGCATATGCTCTCAAGTAGCATTTGAAAACATATCAAGAAAGGAGTGCTGAAGATGCCAGGATTCTGCAACCTGAAATACTGAAAAGCCCAGTGAAGATGCAGCACACAAAAAACCAGCCAGTGGAAGGGAGCCCTCCATGTCCTCAAAATCATTAGGGGTTTGGACAGGCGGGGCAGGCAGGAAAGTTCACCAGTCATATTACCATGAGTCTGGGGATGGTGGCAACCTTCAGAATTAATTAACTGATTCAAGCCTCAGCCTCTAGGCGCACAAAGCACCACCACCTAGTCCTGACTTCGGTAGAGCGCCTCAGGGCTGGCACTTCCTCGGAAACACTTGGTGATGCTCTAAAGGGTGCCCTGCGCTTATGCCTACATTTGACGTGTGGATGTAGAAATACACGCCACAGGCCTCACTCTAGCTTTGGTAGATGTTTTTAAAAATCCAATCCAGACCTCATCACACCCTATTTCTTTTCAATGGATAATAAGGTATTCTTTGCTGCTATCAAGCGACTATGCTCATGTTATATTTATGGTGTCCTAGAAATGCCTATTTATCATATCATGTCAGAGCCTGATTTTATCTTAAGTGGTTTTCCTTGTGGCTTGCTGTAGATGTCGGGTCTCAGGGTAACCAAAGTTACTTCATGCCTTCATGAGATATTCCTGGGAACTGCCTATTTCTTTTTTAAAATTATTTTTAAATTGATGCATAAAAACATTAAAAATGTGTGTATTAATGGGATGGAACTAGTATTTCCATAAATACTAGTAGTTCCAGAAACACGATAAAATAATCCAAACATCAGGAGGGGCCCAAATACCTAGTAAATAAAGGCTCAAAGATATTGCTAGTGGTAGTTAGTCACAGGACTTTTTTAATGGAATGTATTCACTCCTAATTAAGTCAGTTTCGAGTGGCTCGGATGTATTTACATGGCCTTCATGCTTAGCACTACATGTGGTAAATACTGTTTGCTTCTGATAGTGAAAGAGGAGGAGAAAAAAGGCAATGGGCACATATGTGATTAATCTTAATTTACTAAAATATGAATGAACCCAGTATTACAGAGGAAGAAGAACTGAATAGGAGCAAACCAAGAAGAAAGGCTACAAAAACAGAGAGAAAATATGTTTAAATAAAAAGAGAAGCAGAAGGATAAAAGAGACGATGAAAAGAATTCAAATTCAGGCATAATTTTTTCCTCTTCAGCTTTCAATCATAATCTCACAGTGAAGACCTCCAAATGTGATTGATGTCTGCAGCAAGAACGTGAAGAACCATACATCTCGGCAAGGAACACTACATGCCGATGCGAGCCTCCCACGCAGGTGGCCAGGGTCAGAATTAACCTAGCAGATGGGCCTGGAGACGATATTCATGAATTTCTAATAGTTAGGTTAGTCAGCTTGGCCTCTAAAAACAAGCAAATCTAAAACAGCAGGTATTTTCTGGTGCTGTTTGCACCTTTTGCTTTCTAAATGCAAAACTCCCTACAGCAGTGGCAGCATCGTGGCACCTCAAGGTGCCACTGCCACGACATTCAAACGCGGTGGCAAGGATGGGCCGATGAAAGCCACAGAGCAGGAGACGGCCCCCAGCTCTGTGCAGATGGCAGGCTCAGCCACAACAAGCACCAACCTGCCCCGGCTTCGGAAGGCCAAGGCAGAGCAACGTGCAAACCGCTTCACCTCCCTGCTGTTATTTTGACACAAATCTTCCAGGGCCAAAGCCAGCCCCACAGGAAAGATCCGATCTCTGGGACACAAATGCAGACTTGAGGCTACCCATTTGGAGGAGCAAATGTCAAGATGTGGGGAGGATGACGCATGAGGTGAGGCGGGAGGGCGACCAGGGAACGCTGCTGAGCAAGAGCAGCTCAGTAATCAGCAAGCTGATGTGGTTTTGTGACACTAGAAAATTCCTTGATGGTGAGAACTGTCCACATTTAAAACCTCTTTCAGGGGCTGGTGAGATGGCTCAGTGGTCTAAAGCACCTACTTAGAACAAGCTAAACTAAGCAAAACACAGGGACCACGGTTCAATCCCCCAGCACCACATGCCAGCCAGCCCCACCCCCTGGTGGGCTGAACTGGCCACACACAAAATAAATAAATAAGTATTTGTTAAAAAAAAAAAAAAAAACTTCTTTCAGAGATTTCATAGAAAAGGAGAAAGACGCACAAAATGAATCAGCTACAGATGTACAATGAGAGCCATCGAGAATATTTTCACCTTCAAAGGAAAAAAGAACCTCAATACCTGTAGTATTTTAAAACCATTACAGAAACAGTGTGACCATAGCTTACCCTGCTTTTAAGCTTTTAAGGGACAGAAAACCTCAACCAGAAAGGTACCAAAATAAAGAAAGAAAGGAGGTAGCAAAGAGACTGAATAACTTGACTGACATCACAACAAATCAAGGCCAGAGCAAAGGCTGTAATTCAGTGGCTCTAATTAGTAGCCCCTACTTACAGTCGAGGTGCATTGATTCCTGGGCTGCAAATATCACTTAATGTTTTCCATTACTCTGAAAGGCCCAGGAGGAAATAAAGAAATAGCACTTACCTTTGACAATTTGCTTCGCACAGGCATTGTAAACCTGCTCTTGGGTTGTGTTGGGCGGCAGCACTCTGTCAAAGACATATGGCTTCCCTTGCTGAAACAGACAGACAAAAGAAAGAAAGGGGTGGAGAGAACACGTTAGAAGTTGAGGAATAAAAAGCACGAATCTGAGTGGAGAGGCCACAGGCACTAAGTCGCCAGCCCCATATCTTACTGGGGAACTTTTACAGTAGGAGGCACATATGCATTGTGTGTGTGTGTGTGTGTGTGTGTGTGTGTGTGTGTGTGTGTGTGTGTTGTAAAATGAACATCCGAGAGAAAAAAATACACTCTTAAATCTGAATGTTTTTTTTTGATGAAAGGTAGGCCGACACTTCATTCATTTATTTGAATGTGTACTGGTTGAGAGCTTACACAGAGCTGAGGATGAACAAACAAGAAAAGCTCATGCCCTTGTGGGTTGTTCAGGTGTGTGGAGCAGAGAGCTAATAAGCAAGAAAGCAACCACAGGAAAATGCAAAATGTCCAGGCATAAAATGACAGATCAAGCGAGGAAGGCTTTCCTGAATAAGTCTCAGCTAAGTGGATCCTGAGAGAACCAGAAAGACACGGGCTCGGGATGAGCTGCAGAAGATCATTCCAGGTGGAAGTGCAAGCAGAGCACAAAAGGCCCGGTGTGTCCAAGATGTGGAAGAGAGTCACAAGTCAAAGGCAGCAAGGACATCAGAAGCCGGTTCGTGTAGAGCACTATCAGCCAAGGTCAGATACTTAGGTTTTATTTAATGGGGAGACAAGTACAGATTGTAAAAGCGTCTCTCAATAGGCAAGGACTATTGCTTTTTGTCCCAAACAATTTAAATATTTGAGGTTTCTGAGACAAAGGGGATCCTTCCGTGCAGCAAAACAAGAGATCCCTACACACACACACTCACACACACCAGTGGGGCTTGGGATCTGGTTTAATGCTGCACCACAGGCATTTCAAGAAAACAAGCAGCAAAGGAGAAAGAAGAAAAACTCTCCCATAGTGCTACATAAGACCCGGTAGTCAATCAATATTCAATAAGGAGGTATTAAGTGTGTTCTTGCCAGGCAGCGCTGAGATGCCAGGCCGTGCTGAGCGCTGCAGAAGGTGGTAGGTGAGACACAGGACCGATTTGCACTTCGGCTCTACCAACACTACCCAGGCATGTGGTGAGCCCCTGCCCACTCCTGCAGCCCCACCCCAAAAGGTCTTTCATCTTCCTTTCCCTAAATGGTAGAAAAGAGGAGGGAAGGCAAGCGAGGAGAGAGGCGAGCCAAAGGCCTCCATTACTCTGCCTGCCCATCCTACAAGTGGCTCTAAACAGGAAAAACCAGGAATCACCCAAGGACAGTCTGACTCCTTGAAAAGATAAGTCTCAGGAGGGATCCAAGTGCATGCTTGTTACCTCCTATGAGCTTCACACAAAGCAAGCACAGAGCTGTCACACTGGATTACCAATTACTCATTTATCACTACGAGTAGAGTCAAATGGAGGAAAAGTACCATGCTTGAGTCCTAAGGCTTGAACATTAGTGTTTGAAAATGGGATTAAGTGAACCAGGTAAATGACCTACTTTCAGTTTAGTCTTGGGAAAATGCAGCACTTTCAAGTACTGTAAAACTTTGTTTTAATGCACAGCAACAGAACAAAGTCAGTCTGCTAAAATTATGGAAAAGCAACATTTTCTAATGTGTTACTACCGGCTTTGTTTCCTTCTGCAGTAAATCAGGTATTCAGCTGAATAATCAAATAAATACTTCTCAACACAAGCCACCACCAGCTCTCAGCCTAATAATTTCATCTAGTTATGATGAGTTCATCTGAGCATCAGTAGGCTACAAGGGAAGAATACGCATTTACAGTTTGCCTGTGCCATCCATCCAAACTTCTGGAAAGTAGGACTGGCCAGATAGCTCAGCAGATTAAAGTGCCTGCTTAGGCAGATGCAGAGACCCGGGTTTGATCCCCAGCATACCATGCCAACCCCATACCTGGGGCGTGCTGGGACAGTGACTGAGACTGGGCCTGGTGGCACACATCTGTAATCCCAGCACTTGGGAGGCTGAAAACAGAAAAAGCATTATGAGTCTAATCTCTCCAGTGAGACCCTGTAGAGCCTGTACTAAATATAGTGTAAAAAAATAGTTCTGGAAAGTAAAGGCAGTTTTGCTTAATTTCAAACCTACCGTTTCTCCAAACTTAATGGGAGCTACCAAAGAAAGAAAGAAATCATCTTATTCACAGTGTACTCTTGCTTTGGCTTGTAGGGAAAATGTTCTTAATACAGCAGGAAGTTGGGAAGTGGTGATATATATTTGTAATCTCAGCACTCTAGGAGACTGAGGCAGAAGGATCTCAAGTTTAAGCCCAACCTGAACACTCAGAGACTTAGCAAGAGAACATATCTCAAATCTTTTTTTTAATTTTAAATTAAAAGTAAAAAAACATTTCTTAATTTAAAAAGTAAAAAGATAGATGATAGATAGATAGATAGATAGATAGATAGATAGATAGACAGACAGATAGCCTGGAGATACAGCTCAGTACAAAGGTATTGTGTTAGTTCCCGTTACCAAAAGAAAAACAATGAAAAAAAATCCTTTAATTAAACTATAATACACGGGCTGGACATGGTAACACATGCCTCTAATCCCAGCATATAAGAGGCAGGAGGATCACCATGAGTTTGAGGCCAACCTGGGCCACATAATGAATTCAAAACCAGCCTAGACTACACAGTGAGACCCTGTCTCAAAACAAAGAAATAAACAAAAAAATAAATACAAACCTATTGTGCAGTGCATGATACAAAAAGTTTTGCCCCCCAATTTAAGACATTCACTGACGTACATAATACATTGACTTTAACGAAGGTAGAATTCCAGCATTTGCTATACTTCTTTTATATAATGTCTCTATCAAGTGACAGATAATACAGTAATACCTTTCCGTGATCTAAAGCTAACAGCTAACTACCAAAGAGAAGTTGCCGCCAATTCATATGGCTCCACTGATACTAAGAAAAGACAACATTTCTAAAGTAATTTGAGACCTTGTCAGGATTAACATGCTAAGTATTAATTTAAAATGTTAACATTTTCACATGTGCCTTCATGCACTTATATAATCTTTTATTTTAGATGATCCTTAAGCCTTAAAGATTGATTAGAATTTAATTATTGAGTATTTTCAGAGAACTCATTTGTACCAACTCTATATACAATTGCTATTATAACAACAAATTTAAACATACACACACACACACACACACACACACACACACCAGTTCATCTTTGCCGCTTTAGTAATGGTATGAAAATCTCACAAACCTTGACCTTGACTTAAAGAAAGCCTCCTGATCATTACCTCCAAGGAGATCCCACTGTGGCTGAGAGTTCTGTTGGCAGCACTGGCCCAGCCAATCATCATTGAGTTTACAGCTACAGAACAAATTTTTCAAATTGCCTTGCTATGCAGGTGCTGGGTGCGAGCTCTTGAAATCCAATGATGAGGTCACTGCTCACCACCCTTGGGAAATACCTTTCCATTCCAGGAGACTAGATGGCACACGGTTCTCTCCAACTTCTCTGGGTTCCTTCATCAGTGTCATGTGCTGTCACCTCTTTCAGATTTCTAGATGAAGACATATCTAGGGCCCAGACTTAAGTCTCTTTCCTGTAGACATCCTTTATCTTCACATACTTTAAATGAGTATTTCAGCTTTCGTCTCTCATGGAGCCTTCAGGTTCATGTTTACTACACATACATACTTGGGTGCCCATTAGTGATCAACAACTTATTGGCCAAAAGAGACCCACCAGCCCTCCTATCTGAGTAAAAGCACTACAACCAATCACCAAGATGATCAGACTGGAAACCTAAGCACCATGCACTATGTACACAGATTCCATTTCCAAAATATATCCCAACATCTCTCTCTTCTTACCACCACACTACACAACCTCAGCATATCATTTCTCCATCAATCTCTTCTTTAAAATAAGTTTTTGATACTACAGATTGAACCTGAGGCCTCCAAGATGCCAAGCAAGCACTGTACCACTGAGTCACACCCCAACCCATTGGTCAGTCTCTTCTGCACAACAGCAAGAGTTGCCTGATCAGTCTCTCTGCTTCTCCTCTTCTTGCTCCTAACAGCCCACTTAAACTCAGCAGCCAAAACAAGCACTATAAAACTGTAAGCTGGATTATATCATCTCTTTGTAACCCTTCAATAGTAACCACCTAGCCCCTTTGTGCCCTGATTTCCCTGCATTCTTCTCTCCCTCTTACTTAGAAGTTTGGCCCTGTGGACTTCTTCCCAAGCCATCTTTAATCCTCACTCTGAGCCTTTGCTCTTATTCCTCCCTTCCTCTTAGCATTCTCTCCCTTGAAATTTTCACTGATTTTCCCTTAACTGACTCCTTATCATCCTTCAGATTTCAGCTTTATCCTCCTTTCAGGGCTTCCATGATGTTAGTTAAAGTGGTCCCACCCCAGCCTGGCATCACCATCACAGGACCCTGTCTGGTTTGCTCTACAACCTCTTCCCAAGCAGTCAGTACAGCTAACATATTTAACCAGTCAGGACAGAAGCCACACGCTGCCCAAGACCTAACTGCATGTAGGCTACAAAGGGACTCTGATGCGACACACATCTGACAGCCACTACTACTGAAAGTGAAATGTGCCCGTGTTGCCACGCAGCCTCCACGTCCAACAGTGCTAACTGCATGGGAGCACTGTTACTAAAATTAATAACTCACCAGTATCACATACAAAAAATAACAGCAGATGGCTCTTACACTTTCATAGTTAAAATTAAAAACAAAAATCTTACCACCAGAATCCCTATCATGTTGTTGAGAGCAAAATGTCTATGAACCATATGGCCTGCCTATTAATACACCTGACCTGTTACCCAACAACTGCTCCTCAGCCTAAAAGAATATCTACCGGGAAGACAGGAAAGCAGCAGTCTCACATGGATGTTTATTTAGAAGATGAGCACCAGAAAGGATATGAACAAAAGGAAAATTAGTTATCCTAAAAAAAGCAAGAAGTAATCCAGGCACAACCTCTAAGGCTGACCAAGAGCTCTGGCCAGAAGATGCCTGTGACCTGAATGATCTTTATTCCATCTTTACCCAGAAAGAAATAGGAAAAACTTTAAAATGGCTAAATTTGGCTGGGGAGATGGGGCAGTGGAATAAGTGCTTCCCTGGCAAGCGCAAGGGCCTGCATTCAATCCCAGGTTCAGCAAAAAAAAAAAAAAAAAAAAAAGGCTAAATTTTCTACAGAGTGATTTAGTCACTTCGTAATACTATTTGAGACTCTAAAGGGGTATTCAGAAGTGGAACTGATTACTGGGGACAATCATTAATTCTCCGTCAATGAAAAGGAACTAATTACCGGGACAATCATTAACTCTGTTACAGGTGTTGACATGATTTCATTTGCAAAAGTGCAGGAGAAGACAAGTTCTTTCCACCTACGTGATACCCTCCCCATGCATCCACCAACATTATCCAACCTTCTAGCCCAAACCCTTCTACAGGAAACCAAGGACCAGTCACATTATCAACTCTGTTACTTTAATTTTTTTTTCCAGAATTTAGCTCTTTAAATCTTTTTTTTTTTTTTCCTGAACCAGGGATTGAACTCAGGTCCTTGTGTTTGCCAGGGAAGCACTTATTCCACTGAGCCATCTCCCCGACCCCAGCTCTTTTACTTTAAAGAAGTAACTCTAACGCTGTGATTTAAAGTGTCCTTCATTTCACATCATGCTTTCTTCCTAAGAAACAAGATTTTTGGAAAAATTAGAGAAATACAAAACAGCATATACTAGATCTACTAAAAATGAATGAAGCAAAATAAGTAACAAAAAGGCAGAGACTCCTACTGTATCCTAGAGCAATTCAAGCAGAATCATAAAGGTGGGGCTGACACAAAGCCACTGAGGAGGGAAAGGATTAAGATTGGTGGCAAAAGGGCAGCACTGATGACACACACAAGGCAAGCATTCATTTCAACAGAAGGCAGGAAAGAGGTAAAGGCTGATGGAGGCTATGAAAAGACAGGTAAAAAGCATTGCTGGGAAAGTTGAAGCTATTCTGGGTTTTTTTTGTTTTTTGTTTGTCTTTGTTTTTTTTTTTTTTTTTTTTTTTTTGCGGAACCGGGGATTGAACTCAGGCCCTTGTGCTTGCCAGGCAAGCACTTATTCTACTGAGCCATCTCCCAGGCCCCGTCTTTGTTTTTTGCGGAACTGGGGCTTGAACTTGCCAGGGAAGGGCTTATTCCACTGAGCCATCTCCCTGGCCCCAAGTTGATGCTATTAAGAAAAATTCTAGAATTTTTCAGAGTCATAAAGTTCTCCAAGGTCATCCAACGATATCATGTTTTACAAAGCAAAATCAGGAAAAGGTAGACGACTTGCAGCCAGTGAGGGATAGCAGACCTGGCCCTGGAACGCAGGCCTCCAGGCTCCGACCTCCTGGGCTCCAAGTTCTGCTTGGAAATCACTTCGTCTCTCCAAACACCCAGGAGACAAGCACAAACCTGTGGTCCCTTTTATTCCCCCCCCCCCCCCCCGTACTTCCTACCAATTCTAAATTATTTGCAAACACACAGTTAATTAGGCCGGGGAACAAAGAGCCACCACTCTGGAAGCTGAAGTAGGACAGCAGAAGTAAAGTCCTAGCTGAGTCCCAGCCTCTTAGTGCTGACCACGGAGTCAGCAGTTCAGGCTCCTCATGGTGCCAACGCCCACCTCCGTGAGCCCAGAGAAGGGCCATGACCTTGCTCCCAACATGAAGGATCAGGAAGCTGTGTCCAATACTGACTTTAAATCTTCCTGCCTGAAGCCTTGGGCCTGAGGCTGTCCTCCAGAATAGCGAGATGAGGTAAGAGACCCCCCTGGGGCGCAGCTTCCCTTTAGTTTGGGAGCTAGGTTCACTATCATAAACTCTTTTCTCTTTTCTGAGACAGAAAAGCACAGACACACTTACTTCCTAAAAATGGTCTGGATTTGTCTAGACTCTAGAGTTGCCCAAGGTCAGGACATAAGTAAAGCATTATATTAGCTTGCATGAGAAGAAATTAAGTAAGATCAATTCATCAACTGTGAAAGGCTTTTGTAACAACCTGAAAGACTGTTAGCAAAACATTAGGTAAAAAAGCAGTTCTTGAGTTAGTGTTGATATTCATTTTTTATCGACATAAATATTCTGCCAGAAGTTTTGAGGTGTTGGAGTATTAAAATGTAATTGTACAAGTCAGTGGCTGGTGGTATAATCACAAGGTTCTACAACCTTGAATTCCAGGCCATTTCCACCACCCCAAAAAGAAACCCTGCATCCATTAACAATCACTCTTCACCTCCTGTCTCCCAGTCTAGGCAGCCACTAGCCTAATTTCTGTCTTTACAGATCAGCTTGTTCTAGACATTTCATATAAATGGAATTATCACGTGTGGCCTCTGCAATTGGCTTCTTTTTCTCAGTATGTTTACAAGGTTCATCCATGTAGTTAGTAGAATGTCTCAGTATCTATTTTTATGAATAAATATTAATGTATCAAATTTTGTGTGTCTGTTCATCAGCTGATGGGACATTTGGGTTGTTTCTACTTTAAGGCTACTATGAATGCTGTTATGAACATTCACCTACAAGTTTCTACGTGAACACATTTTCATTCCTCCTACACTGTATGTAGGAATGAAATGACTACATCATATGCCAGCTCCATATTTAACCCTCTGAGGAGCTATCAAATTGTTTTCCCAAGTGGTTGCATGAAGAAGTACCTCACTGTGGTGCTGACTTATATCTCAGAAGTTTTAAAAGTTGGCACATACCATGCCATAAAACTTATTTCAACATACATTATGAATGTAGAGATATTCTGAGCAGTATGACATGGTTATTGTACTGCTTTCTTGATATTCATAAAGTGGCTCCAAATAAGAGAAACATTTACAGAAACTGTAAAGACTCTTATCTGCCAAGAGGAGCCAACACGACCCAGAATTCAGTCCTCCTGTGAGAATCAGGTATGTTCATGCAGTGTCTAATGTTCTAGAAGATGCTCAGAATAGGGTCAGTACCATCCTCTAACAGAATTGTTGTCCAACTTATATCAGGCATTTGTGCTACACCAAGCTTCCCAAGCAGGGGTCCCTTAAAGCAAAGGGTACAGAAAGTGGATCACATGCAATATACTCTCAACCAGAACTTGGCATTCTGTCTGCCTTAAAACACCTGAGTACAAAATCACAACCAGACTCCTCCAGACGCCGGGTCTACAACTCCTGAGCTCAGCTAGACTGACTGCAGGGGCAATTTAATTTCCATTGATTCCAGCAAAATGTAATGTATTCAGGACCATCCTAGGCATTCTCATTCCAGCCATACAGCCCACTCAGGAAAAATGAAGAACTATGCCTAGTGCAGGGATGTGCAGATTGACCAACTTTGCTACTACAGTTTTGGAGCCTTTGAGAAACAAGAGAAAAATCCCCACTTCAAACTTGAAACCAGTGCTGTCAGAGGCCTGACCTCCTCTTCACAGTCCTCACAGGCTGGTCCAGCCTCCCTATGCCAGGTCCTGCATTGATACTTGGGGCTCTGCAGACTGCTGGAGCCTTTCAGTCACCTGCCACAGGCCAATTCCACCAGTCCTCAGCCAACAGCTGACATGTATTAGAGCAAATGCAATGATACATCAGTTGTCGAACAGTTCTGAGCTTGAACTTTCCACTACTCAAACAGCAAAGTTCAAAAGGAACCTGCTCAGTAAAAGTGGACTTGGAAATCCCTGTTGGGCCAAGAGAAAGCCATACATGGGGCCTCACCACGGACACAGATGGTGACACTTCATTCTAAACGCTGCTCTCGACCAGACCACATATAGTGTTTGCGTTACTGTGTTAAAATATTCGTCACTGTATTTTTTTTTGTACTTCCTTTGCATAAAATAACGTAACCACGGCTCCAAAGAAAGTTAGTGACACCAGCAGTACAGCTAAGAGGGAAACTGTGAAAGCCAAAACAGGGTTTAAAAATATCATTGTAAAATTTGTTAAAGTTCTGAAAAAATGAATTTAAAGGCCTGGGAAAAGTGTAATTTGGGGGCCTCAGAGCCAATTATTTGGTTTTCCATTTTATCTTATGGGAAATATGTTCAGTTCTCAGACTTTCCAGTGTTCCAACACAAATTTGGAATGACCAAGTTTGACAGCAGAGTTAGCCAACAGTGGTGGCTGAGGGGGGGACACTGAGGTGTGTATGCAAACTGACCCCAGAACTCCCACTGCCGGTGGTGGCAACTCCCAAGAGCCACACCGTGTGTCCCTTGCTTCCCTGCTTCACTTCCTCCCATATTCCCATGATCACTTTCCAAAGCAACCTGCACTTTCAGCCTTGTCTCAGTGTCAAGAGACAAGGGGGAGCCCAAATAAGGCCAACACTAGCCATCGTGTTCCCTATGGGACTTTCACTCAGTGGGTCCTAAGAGACTGCGCAGTCACTGTCAGACATGGAGCCATCACCCTGGGTGATGACCTGTCAGCAGAGAATGGAAATTAAAATCCTCGTTAGGGCCCGGGAGATGGCTCAGTGGAATAAGCGCTTCCCTGGCATGCGCAAGGGCCTGAGTTCAATCCCCGGTTCTGCCAAAAAAAAAGAATTAAATAAATAAAAATCTTTGTTAGATTTCCACAAGTTAAGCTACATGCAATGGCATATCCCTTTGTGCCAGCTATACTTAAGAGGGGGGGGGGGGTGAGGGGAGGAGAATACCTGAGTCCAGGGGTCTGAAGTCAGCTTGGGCAACAATACCAAGACTGTGTCTCAAAATCAAAATGAAAAGTTGCTAAGCTCTTTGCCCACAGGGCTCCATCTCTCCAGGCAGCTATCCATTTTTAATGTATACAAAAGGGCACATAATGCCAGCTCATAAAGGCCCCGCCTAGCATAATTTTGCACATAATGGTACAAGCAGGTACTCAATCCCTACTGTCAATGATGATGACTGATGCCCACTGGACGCAGGGAGGTTAGAGGTTGGGCACCAGAGCACCTCTGATGGTGTGGGGGTGCAGGAGACACTGCCTCCCTCCCAAATGCCAGAAACTTCCTGGTGCCGACCATTCTCATTCCCAACTGTCCAGATTCTAATCATTCAAGAGTTTTCCTGCCCGTCTGCATCCTTTTGCCTCTTTCCACTTTTTTTACACTGGGGATTGAACCTAGATCACCTTACAGTGGGCAAGAGAGGGCTCAGCCGCTGGGCTACATTCTCAGCCCTTCCTTTCATTCTAAAACAGAGTCGAAAGGGCTCAGGAGACAGCTGAGTGAACTAAGCACTTGGTTAGGCAAGCGCAGGGGTCAGGGTTCGATCCCCGGCACCACATGCCGCACCATCCCCTCCACAACCTGGGCTCACTGAGCCGGCAATCAAATCCAAGCATGGTGGCACACACCTGTAATCCCAGCACTAGGGAGGCTGAAAACAGGAGGATCACTATAATTCCAAGATGGGCAATGAGACCCTACACACACACACACACACACACACACACACACACACACACAGAGAGAGAGATAGATAGATAGATAAAAATAAAAGAGAGTCAAACTAAGTTACCCAGACAGCCTTCAAATTGGGGCCCTCCTGCCTCTCTGATCAGGCACCCTGCTCGTAGAGCTGCTAGGAAAACAGGTGTGTACCACTGTGCCCCACTATTCAACCCTCTTGACCCTTTTTCACCTATGTCCCATTTGGCTGAAGCTGGCCTGCATATTCCCAAAAATACTTTTAGGAGAAAACATCAACACCCAGCAGTGACCATGATCCCTTTTCTAGGAGACCCAGGGCACACTGACTTCTCCACCCAGCTCCATGTTGTCACCTCCGCTCCGACACCTGGCCCCACTCCCCTGAGATGCCAGCAGGCCCAGGCCTCCCCTGCTCACACACACACACACACACACACACACACACACTGGCACTATGTCCCAAGGAAAACGGCTGGTGCCAGTTCTGGCCATAGCAAAGCTGCTCCCAGGAGAGTCTGGAGTGCAACAGACTTCACAAAGCTGCGAATGGCTCCTGATGGAGTTGCCAAGGCAATGCCAAGCACTTCATGGATGGAGAACGAACAAAGACAACACAAAGAATGAATCTCAGAAGCCATCTTCCTGCAGGAAACCAGGCTACAGTGCTTCTCTTTCTGCCCAAATTCCCACTGTGTGGACACACTGGCCCTGTCAAGACGGCAGACAGCTATGCACAACCACTGGGAAGGCAACGTGCTCAAGTGGTAACAAAGAAATTCAGAATTATCACCCTGTTAACAAACAGAATGAAGAGAGGGTTGCCACACCTGCTAGAGAGGAATGGAACCCGTGTTTCATATACAAGGTTCTTAATTGTATATTATTGTCCTTGTCACTTCAGATCAAAACATAATGAACTCCTGTCCTTCCCACCTACAATTCCTTCCCCCTACAATTCCTTCCCCCGTAACTGTTTTGCGCCCCAAACGGCCACACGCTAAGGGATGGTAGAAAAAGTCAGGACACTGATTCTTGCACAAACCTTGCCCTTCATATAGGTTACAAACTTAAACAATTTACATGTATTTTCTAGGTCTCTCTCTCTCTAAAGTGGGAGGTGAATCTTTCTGCCTCTCGACCACTATGGCCCTGAGCAGCACAGGGGTTCTGTGATTTTCTCACAAGAGCAGATTCTGCCTTCAGTGCATACAGCCTTTTTTGAGAAGGTAAATTTAAGCCACGAAGCTCTGTGTTCTCTGGATTCAGAGAAAGAAACAAAAATTGCGGCTGCAGTTATTTTAGCAGATGATCCGGTGCCAGGTCAAGTCTGGAAAAAAAAAAATCAATTCTCCCTCACTAGAGAAAAGGTTTTTTCTAAAAAGCCATTACACTGAAGGTAGACTGGCGAATTTCTTTTGCCAAATGCAAGAGAACGCGATAACACCAAACCTCCTTTCTGGGGCAGGCCGCCCTGATGCAGCACTCTGTAGTGTGGCTATGCTCCCATTCAATAATCCACTGCCAGTTCAGTGGATTAGGCTGAGGCTCACACACGGTGACATGTGTAAATTCTCTTTCCATTAGACAAAAAAGCATAATTTCAGAGCTTTCTTCCAGACATTAACCTGCCTAGCTATGGTTTATATGAAGATTCTACAAATAATTACTACAGGTAGAGCTAACATTCTTTAATATTTTTCATACTCCAGGAACAGTTTAAAGGGCTGGATGTGGTGGCACACAACAGTAATCCCAGCTGTCAGGAGACTGAGGCAGGAGGATCGCCATGAGGTCAAGGCCAGACTAAACTATATAGCAAGACCTTATCTTAAAAAAAAAAAAAAAAGAAAAGAAAAGAAACAGCTTACATATTGGTAATCATCCCAAATATTGGACAGCAATTTTACTTTTATGAGATCTCAATTTCCATTTGTTCCTCAAAATTTGGGAGGTAGAGCAAAATATTAGCTTTCCTTTCCAGGAGTACAGAAAACCCTCCCAAGGCTAATGTGGAAGGCACCAACTTCAGCTGAGACAAGATCCAGCATTTCTGCTTCCCCGCCAAGCCTTCTACCCATAACACCATATTGCATCTCGGAATTGTTCTTCCAAGAACACATTTATCCCTTAACTATAGATTTTCTAAGAATTCCACACATTTGGTCAAATTGGTAACCTTAAACAACTTGCCAGTATTTTCTGAGCCTCTTCCTCTCAGGAAAATGAAACGTGGAATCTTTCTGGCTCTAAGACGCTATAATAACAGAACATGGCATGTTTAGAAGATGACACAGTATAACTCGGAGTATAACATCTTGCTTCTACCTACTATGGCTAACTCATATACTATGGGAAAATGACCCCAGAGGGGAATGATTACACTACCCCAAACCAGCAGTAGTCACCAAGTTCCAGCCAGCTATGCCATAAGTACCACAAAGGGAGAGCTGCAGGAGGCAAACTCTCAGGAGGTCTTCAACAACCTGGCCTGGGATAGCTGGGCTGGGACCTGGGCCACAGAAAGCTCATGGATCCCAGGGCTGTGAGATGTGGTCCTGCCTCAGGAGACAGGTTAACCGATGAGAAGGGCAATGGTGGATTCCCTCTATAGCAGACAAACTAACTAGGCAGCAAAAAAAGAAATACACATTTTACAAGTTTGGTATTACTAAATTCAGCCGCAATATTCTACTTAGAAAATCTAGAAGAGGGCCAGTCAAGTAATTCGGCGGATTAAAACACCTGCAAGCAGGAGCAGGGGCCTGGGGTTCGATCCCCGGGCCTACAGTGCCAGCCCCATCTCTGGGGCACGCTGAAACAGCAATTGAGACTGGGCGTGGTGGTGTGCGCCTGTAATCCCAGCTCTTGGGAGGCTGTAAACAGGCAGAGCACTACAAGTCCAATCTAGTAGTGAGACCCTGAACACTCTGTAGACCCTTCCCTAAAATAAAAAAGAAAGAAAAAGAAAATCTAAAAGAAATGGTTGGGGCTGGCGAGATGGCTCAGTGGTCTAAAGCACCTACATGGAACAAGCTTGGCAAAGCACAGGAACCACGGTTCAATCCCCCAGCACCACAGGCCAGCCAGCCTCGCCCCCTGGTGGGCTGAGCTGGACACACACACACACACACACACACACACACACACACACACACACTAAATAAAAAAATAAAAATAAAAAAAAATAAAAGAAGTGGTTTTAAGTGTAGCTAACACATTAGCTTTACATCTTTTAAAAATTTTTTAATTTTACTTGGTGACTGAAACACCCTACTTTTCAGAGTTTAAAGTACCAGAAGGCCTGAGAGGCCACATAAGTGGAATCTGAAGAGCAGTTTGCTCAGCAGCACTCTTTTCTGCTTGCTCTTCCCTCCCTGACATGGTTCCATCTCTTGATCCATTAATGCACTAGACAACAAAAGACCGTATTTCCAGAAGGTATTTGAAAAATAAAATAAAATGACCATACCAGGAGCAGCAATTAGCTTCTCAGACTCATTAACAGATGAACTGAGATAAATCAATTGTTTGAGAAGGCACTGAAGACAGATGCCACCTCCTTCATGCCAGCCAGAATGGGCAAGCAGACTGTGCTTGTGCCTGGTATCCCAGGCAGCTTCAGCTCCAGCATCTAGTCCGCCACTGCTACAGACACCAGACTGCGCTGCTGAGGGTCCATCATCGGTGACTTCTCCCTGGAGAAGGGTCCTGTGTTCCACTGCCAGCTCACATCTCCCAATTTCTCCACCTTGGTAGATGCCTTCTTTTTAATATACAAGAAGCCTATGCTTCCTTCTTCTGCTACCTCACCTCCACCCTCTTCCTCTGTCTACTCAGAAGGTTGGTCTAGAGCCTCCACTTCTCGTGCCTGAACATCACACTCGGTGCATTCATTTCTGCCCTCACCCAGTCACTTTCTCAAAGACTGCACAGCCTCCTGACCTTCAATTCTAAGATCTCCGAGAGCTTACAACATACTCCAATTTTATAAACCATCTAGAGCTACACCCCAGCACGCTGAATCTCTGCCATACCAGCTGAGCTTGTTTCCTCTCTTATTTCTTCTCTTCCTCTATGTAGTTCTTCTCCTTCCTGCCAGCTCCAAATGTCAGAATGTCACCAGTCTCTTTGCTTCTACAACCTCCTCTTCTGTCTTCTCTCCCATGGAAGAGCTGTTAACGCTTCAGCAGGTTCAGCCATAAGGCGTGCGCAGAAGACTCAGAAAAATTATCTCCAACTCTGAGTCCTATGCCCACATTATGAACAGTCTGACAAAAAACACCCAACTGGGTGTTCCCAACTACATAAACAACATACATTATGCTCTTCATACCTGTAGGTTCCCATGCTTGGATTCAATCAACTGCAAATCAAAAACATTAAAAAAATAAAATTGCCTCAGTATTGAACAGTTCACATATTTTTTTGCATTATTCCCTGAACAGTATAATTTAACAACTACTTATACAGCATTACATTTTCTTAGGTATTATAAGTAATCTAGAGACAACAACACACAGGGGAAGGTGTGTGCAAGTTAAATGTATATGCTACACCATTTTATATATGAGGCTTGAGTATCCAAGGACTTGGTATCTGTGGGGTGTTACATTAAAGAAGCAGCTCGTCTCCTTCTCTTCTTCCTCCTCCTTCTTGTCCTCTGTTTGCCACTGTTCCACGGCATCTGTGTAGAAAAGTCTTTTCTCAAGCCCCTCAAATAGCTCCCTGCCCCCTTCCTTCTCTGAAGTGCCATGACACTTTAGATCACAGTCCCCTAGAAGCACCATGTTATAGAAAAGAAAAAACAAAACAAAACAAAAAACGGAAAACAGGATCCAGGATTAGACGTTGGAGTAGGGGAGGTCTAATATATTTGAGACTTCTGTACACTAGACCATTTGCTTTACATGAGGCATAATACAGCGTTTTTGGTTTTGGTCTTTTTTTCCCCCATTTATGTATTTGGTACAGGGTCTCACTACACAGGTAAGACTCACACTGATTCTCCTCATTTCAGCCTTCCCAGGGCTGGGATTATAAACATGTGCCACCACGCCCAGGCTTAACATGCCCTGGGGGAGGGGCAGCAGGGTATGCAGCATCAGGGATCAAACCTGGTGGTCTCTGCGCTTGCCAGAGCAACTGCTCTTTCCTAACAACTGCTCTTTAGGGTGATTGCCATTCTCCACATCTGACAAAGGGCAGGTTTAGAAAGGTCCCTGGCTTGCACAGGATCACACAACCCATCGCGTATCTATTTGTTTCACGTGTCAGTTTTGAGGTCCTGTTACCAAGGGGAAACCTAAAAAAAAAAAAAAAAAAAAAAAAAACTTCTCTCTAGCTACATTTGTTTTTAGTTGACTTTAAAAATCACTAGTTCTGGAGGTCATGCAGCTGAGTAATACATTATTAGTCTCCTGCTATCTTTGCTGTAGACGCCAGCTCTGATGGGTAGACCCTGGTGATAAGTCTGGGTAACACAGTTTGAAGGATGCTTTTGTCAAAATCACTGACTCTTCACTTGGCCTGGGCCAGTGCCTGATGAGTGACTGAAACAAGACAGATGGCAACAAGACAAGGATCAGCAGACACTCCATGACTTACAGGAGCATCACCACTCTGTGACCACGTGCATACCAACCACCACACTGCACAGTGTCCCACACCGGACCACAGGAGTGGTACCCAGAGATCGCCAGCCAGCAGTCTCTCCAAACTAACCTAAACTAAGGCCCTTCCTCCTTCCACCTTGCTTAACTGATAAAAAGTAAAAATATATGCTGATCAGCTAAGATAATCATTTCTAGACATCAGTCCACCATATTTTGGTTTTTCTGACATCTTTTTCCTTGCTCCTACAACCGGTTCTCAACCTCTTGTGTAAATGAGCCTGGATTTGAACAAACCAACTAATACAAGGCAGTCAAAATTAGTTTGAAGAACATGGTATTGGCATCATAATTTTTATAATTTTTTTAGTTATTTCAGGATGTATTTTCCATCTTCCCCATTGTTTGATGCCCTAAAACATCTATGACAGAACACATCGATCAGAATTATTTATAGTTTCTTAATTAAATTGGACTTTTGATATAATGTCTTGAGTTAATAGGATTTTGAAGTAGCATTCCAACGTAAACACTGCCAGCTACTGAACAGATCTATGTGCCAACCTCAGACTACCTTGAGTCTCCACAGCAAGTGTCCAAGGCGGACATCATTATCCCAATTTTAAAGATGGGGAATCAATTCAATAAATAGATAAACAATGATATAACAAGTAACAGGCAAATACAAAATGAGGATTTTACTTTTTTAAAAAATTCTAAAGTTTTTTTAGTGCCAGGGAGATAGCCCAGTGGACTAAGTGCTTGCCTGGCAAGCAGAAGGTCCTGAGTTCAATCCCTGGTACCACCAAAATAAATAAATAAATAAAATAAAGTTTTGTTAAATAAGAAGAAAGCACTGTTATGTTTCCAAAACTTAGAATTGGGTTTCAATAAAAGGATTCAATACATGAATCTGTAAACTAAAAAAAAAAAAAAGAGAGATGTGCAGTCAGAGCTTAAGTGACTCAGTTTCAAGTAACAAGAGACAGGAGAGTCTGATTTCAGAGCTCATAGCTTCCCGGTGCTCCAGTCAGATTCCAGGCCACAAAAGTCCAGTCTGTGGGTGTGATGGTACACACCAGTAATCCCTGCACTTGGGAGGCTGTAAACATGAGAATCACTACGAGTCCAATCTAGTAGTGAGATCCTGAACACCCTGTAGACTCTTCCTTAAAATACAAATAATCCAGTCTGCTGCATCCCAGTACACCATTTTTACTTCTGAGATGATTTCCTTTGTTTATGGCCTAAAACGCCTTGTTTTATAACCAGAGTACTGAGAGTTCCCGCTCAAACTCCACTCAGATATTACCGCACCCTCATGACCAACAGCATAACCAGTACTCTGTTCACACAACTTGACAAATTTTTTACAGTGTTTCAGCTGGACAGCTCCTCTTCCCACCACCTTATTCAAAAAGTAGTGGCTGAGAACCTTCTGTGTACCAGGTACTGCCCCAGTCAGTACAGGAAGGTGGAGACGGAACAGAGGGGTTTCCTGGTCCTTATGGAGCTCTTGTTCTGCAGGGGAGGAGACAGGTAAATGGACTCAAGACAGTTTCTGCCAGGGTCAGTCAAGGAGACAACACTGGTAGATCTGACATTGCAGCCAAGGCCTGGAAGCCTGCCAGTCGCAGAGAGTATGAGGGCCAGAGCGCTCCAAGCAGAGGGAACCAAAAGGAAGAGCAGCCTCGAGCAGGGCACACTCAGTCTGTCAGGAAGGAGGGCTATTCTAGCCAGACAGCATGTGCCGGACAGCACAGGCGTCGGGAAGGCAGGCAGAGCTCGGCTGGTCCCAGGAATGAGCACCTCTGTGCTGCGCATTTAGCAAAGGAATGGCCTCTTGTAGTTTTGCTTTTGGCTGCTCTGAGGAGACTTAGAATGGGTATTAACTAAGATGTACGTAAGACCAATGAGAAAGCCCCCACAGGAGTCCAGAAAGAGCGAGGGCAACTTGAAGTCAGTGGGCAATGGAAATGCTGAGCCAGAGGCCGGGCATCACTCTCTGGGGTCAGCACAGCACTCACTCTCATCAGACCAATCGTTCTTACTTGCAAGACATTCTACAGAGGTCACCTCTCCTCCTTCACCTCCAACTTCAAGCATGCCAACTCCACAGTCATCCAAATGCCAAAGCAAGCAGGCAGAAGGCAAACCCAGGAGCGTCTCACGTTGCTACCTTTCACCCATGCAACAATCCCATGCCGTTGGTGCCGTTACCACTGATAAGACAGGGAGAAATCACAACTGATGGACAAGGAGAATTCGTTGATCAACCAGCGTCAATCAACTGGTCAAATCCACAGCCACTCCCAGGTCTGTGTGATGCCAGTGCCCACACTCCTTTCCCCAGACCACACAGAAAGCCTGAACCCTTCCCTGCAAGGAAGTGAGCAGCATGGCAGCTCACAATCAGGAGCTGATCACTTGCATTCCTGAAACCAGTCTCCATTGTTTTCATAGAGTGCTAGACGGAAATTCTCTGTGCTTACTTAACATGTAATTACTAATAATACCCCTGTGTCAGGATATCTACTGGATTCCATGCAACAAGGACATATTGAGAGACACATGGTCTCCAAACACCATGGTCTTCACACACCTAATGCAGGAGGCAAAAAGCCACAAAGGCAGAGCTTTCCTATACACTCTACAGTGCTATAAATTCTCAGATGAAAATTTGGCTGGCATTGTCAGGGACCCCGCTGCTTTTGTGCCACACTGGCCTCATTACGAGTTCCCAGATTCATCCCATCTTATTTTTCTGTAAGAGTACTGTCTAATAAAAAATAAGTGTCAGTTTAAAAAATATGAAGTCTGGCACCAAGTAAGTCATTGCTATTGTAAGCAAGCACTGAGAATGTTAGCGGTGCTAACCAGCACCTCCCTGGATGGCTATGCTGCGGACATTATCTCTCTACATCCACAGATGACCATGCAGGCCAGGTAGTACTAGGGTGCTTATGTTACAGCTGGAGAAGCTGAAGCATGAGGTGACTATGAGTCTGAGTTAAGCATGGGACAGTGCAAGAGCCACATTGTTAAACTCCTCTCTATTCTCCTACAGCCAGGTCAGGCCTTGAAGAAACAGCGCTGATGAATGTGGGCTTATTTCATCACAATGATAGGAGTCTAACAGGGTGATTAATTGAAGTATACTCAGGATATTTTTAAATTAAACTGAGATGACTGCTCTCCATCTCCCCTGAAGAAAAGGCCTTTGCCCTCCACTTGACAGGTGAAGACAGACATTAAAAAGGCAATGCCTGGTCCTGGTGGACTCAGGAGTGCTGGTGTCTGTAATTGTATGCGGACCCACAAATGCCTCCTCTGCACCTTACAGCTCTTCCTTTCCACCCACCAACCTTCCTCCTGGTTGTTCTGTTTTCTGAGAACACCTACATCTTCTTCCATCTCCCTGGAGGGAAAGGGCAAGACTTCTTACCTGGTTTATAGGCTGCATGTCTTAGGGAAATGCCCATGGATAGTCTTTCTACAAGCAGTCACCTGAGCTGCCCCGTACCACTGGATCAATTCTATGTCTGTGACTTTGGCTAAAATCAAAGAAAGGCACACTAGCCAAAAACACAGGTAGGAAATCCCAGTGTGGAGACTGAGAGCTCCGCAGATGAGCCAAGGATGGCAGTGGTCCTTCCCAGGGACAGCCTGTAGCAAGCCTGGGTTAGACACAAGTTCTGGGTTACAAACCACTTGGACAGCAGCCCTGGAGCCACAGAGCAAGGCAGGAGGATGGGAGTGCACAGTGCTCTCCTCCTCCTCCTCACCTGCCACCTCCCTCCTTCAGGGCCCCTGGCCACAGAGGGGGCTCCACACCCCCTCCACACCTCCTCATGTATGCGCTTTCCTGCCTCCCTCTCCTCACCTTTCCCTGAGGCCCACAGGTCTGGATTTGAGGTCAAGGAGCTCTGGGTGTGGACTTTCCTTTTCTTCTAGATTAGATTTGTCCAACAACCCTCTCCCTCATGCTCCATGATCCCCCTTACTGAGGAACAAGACATGAGGAGCACATGGGTGCTACAAGCTAGATAAGAAGAGGCATCAGCCTCCTGGGCTAGAGGCAAAGCCTGGGACTGCTTGTGCAGTGTACTGGCCTCTTCCCAGTCTGTCATCCTACACCTGGATGCTGTATGCCCTGTGTGGGAAGCCCAGGCTTTCACAGTGGATATGATACCATTGGTGAAGCAATAGCAGGCCTCGAAAACAAGGTAATCTCTGTGGTCCAGGTGCAGGTGACACAGACAGCCCATCTGTCACTGTTACAGGATGTGTTCTCTCCGTGGGACCTCCTTAATTACAGAAGGCTCACAAGACTGAAGACTTTGGCTAAGCGTCAAAGATGGGGACACTCTGGACTAACCCCCCCCGCGCCCCCC
>NW_004524658.1:7804444-7805772 GCF_000260255.1 Octodon degus | reverse complement strand
CCCCCGTGGTCTGAAAAGTAGCTGCTACCTTCATGGTGCTGTTTTCTAGCCATAAGAGGTCTTGGGCACCAAGCTTGGCCTCCCATATGCCTATCTCATGTCTGAGATCTAGCGCGTCCCCCAAAGCCCAAAGTGTTCAGAGGCAGGGCTTCAGGATGTTGATGGGATTATGGGGTCACTAAGATCATGGGTGGACTCACCTTCAGGAATCCATAGCTAAATGTGCCCTTAGGAGGTGAGCATGGGTGGGAGGGGCAGAAGAAGCTGGGGCGTGGCGGAAGGAAGCCTTGTCTCCTGCTGGCTGTACCCTGCAGTCTGCTGTGGGGATGTGGGCAGGTGTGCTCAGCCCAGCCCTTCCTCCAGGCCATTTCTGCCTTTGAGCCAGCCAACAGACACTGAAAGCCAACCAGGGCCTGAAAGGTTGAGCCAAAATATGCCTCTCCTCCTTTAGAGAGAAAGTGACACAGACAGCCTATCTGTTACCAGGCCTTCCTGCTGCCTGGGCTTCCAGGGGATCAGCCAGTCAGGACTTGCCCAGATTCCTCCATGTCCACTTTCACTGCCCTTTTCAGCCCCCAGACAATCACCCTAGCCCTCCACTCTCCCCCTTCTCTTCTGCCTCTCTCCTTCGCCCCTTCCTCCAGGTAACCTGTTCTCCTGCCTACTGGCCCTGACCCCTCTACCCCCTCCCAACTGCATCTTAGTCCTCCCCTTCTCCGATATCTAAAAAGGTACCCATGTTTTTGTTACCCATTAAAACAAAAGCTCTTCCTATTCGCTCTGTTTGTTTCAGCTCTCCTCACACACCAAGCCCCTTGACAAAAAAAAGAGCACCCGCTCCAGCACCCTTCCTCTGCTCTCCCCTAACTGCATGCAGCTTTCCACTCAGCCTTCGACAGCAAAGGCCCAGAGCAGTGTCCTCAGCAGAGCCCACGCACCCGCCGCCTCTCCAAATGCTCTCTCAAGTGTGTGCACTGCTCCCATCCTTTCCCTTCCACTCTCAGTTCTCCGACTTCTTTAGTTTCTCTTCTTTCTAAACATCAGCCTTCTGTGGTGTTTGTCCCTGTTCCTTCTCTAAGTCCTTGTTACCCAGCTCTGGCATTTCTGTGGCACATCACAGCTGTTGCCACAGCCAATGTGGTCTACCCTACCTTTAGTATTTTTCTTTAAATCAATTCATTTTTCCGGGGGCCTGCCCGGTAGCTCAGTTCTTTAAGTGGCTGCTTCAACAAAACAGTCAGGCTCAGGTTGCTTGGGTTCGATCCCCACAACACAATACAGCAGCCAGTCATGCCTTGAAGGCATTCGGCGTTTAAAAAAAAAAAAAA
>NW_004524658.1:7801115-7804344 GCF_000260255.1 Octodon degus | reverse complement strand
TTTCAATGGAAGTTTTGGGCCTTGGTTTTGGGTTTGAAGTACTAGAGATTACAAGGATCATGGAACTACAAATCCAGGCCTTTTTATTTTATCTTGAGACAGGATGTTCTTGAACTTCTGATCTTCCTCTTCAGCCTCCTGAGCACAAGGGCACATAGAGTAGCTGAGACGTCAGGGCTGTACCACCACACCTGGCTTCAGTGAAAAGTTTCTATTGCAAGTAAAAATTAGCTGCATGCTATAAATAGAAGACAATAAAAATAAACACAACGAAAACAAAGAAATATTAGTACATTCTAATATACCATTGTCTGCCAAGGACTCCAAGCCAAGATCTGTTCTCTCTTCTTGTTTAAAGGAAATTTCCAAAGAATTCGAGGTTAAAGACCCGTGACAAGCCAAGGTTTTCTCTTTGATAGAATCAATGGGACTAGAAAAGAAAAGGGAACAAATCTGCATGTGACCCAGTGCTATCTGTGTCCAGCCGAGAATGACAAGCAGCCAGGATGACTTTCCCTGGCATAGTAGGGGTGGCTCCCATTCACCCCCAGCTCCCTCAGGGCACTAAATGATTAGAACGTCTTTGGTGATTGGCCATATTTCTTAGTTCCATTCCATGGAACCTTAGAAAATGAAATTACAGACATAAAATTGAAACAAATTAGAAAATGTCCACTTTCATTAAACGGCAGAACTAGTACAGAACCACAGCAATCCACCCAGGATAGACCCAGGTCTGCCCTCAATGTGGCCTTATCTCTTGCGTTGTGTCCAGAGTCTGCCATCTCATCTCATCAAAAATAATAAAACGAGGGCCAGGGAGATGGCTCAGTGCAATAAGCGCTTCCCTGGCAAGCGCAAGGCCCTGAGTTCAATCCCCGGTTCCGCCAAAAAATTAATAATAATAATAATAATAATAATAATAAAATGAGGTAGGATGGCAGGCCCTCTATTTCTGCCACTTGGAAGGCTGAACATAAGAATCATTTTAGACCAGGAGTTCAGGATTGGCCCATGCAACAAAGCAGACACATCTGCAAATAACAATAAAACAAAATGAAAGCCAGCACCCGAAAGGGCTACATCCAGGCAGGGCACCAGGCATCCACATGGACACCTGTCAGTCTTCTCGGTCACCTTCTTTATCTTCCCCAGCATGAGAAGCCAACATTGTGAGAAGCTAAGGAGTCACCCAGGGCTTCTTGTGAGAGACAGATTGAGGCTTTGCACACAGTCGGTCTGAGTCCACAGCCCGTGCCCTTAACTGTTCTACCTCGCCAACACTGCAACACAAAGCAATTTCAAACCTCACAAACCTCAAAATAATAGCCTGCTGCTCTTAAGTGCAATTAAGACAATGGGTTGACACAACAGGAAAACCATTCGTATGTAATTAAGCATAATTACTGGTGTCCTCTAATTGTTTAGGAAAATAAGTCTTTTGCTCTTGACAAGCTATAATTCTGGTATGTGGTGAGAAGGGTGAGGGCTTCACTTTGGACTGTATACCTCCAGCAAATGCACATATTATTAGTCAAATTTCAGGATATCTCCAATGTAACTTGGAATTCAGATAGGGCTTGGAGGGATCCAAGCAATCCTGGCCAACCCTTCATTTTACAGATGGAAAAACAACAACAACAAAAAAAGATGCACCAAGCACAGAAAGGGCTCTGTCTTCTAATCAAATGCTCCAGGATTAGGCAAGTTCAGATCAAAGCTGAAAACCTTCCTGGCAAGCTCAAGGGCCTGAGTTCAATCCCCAGTTCCGCCAAAAAAAAAAAAAAAAAAGCTGAAAACCTTGCTGAAACCCTGTGTGACACCAGGCAAGCTATCTCCCCTCTCTGAGTGCAAGTCAAAACAATAATCACAATAACTACCTCATAGTGTTTTGAGAAGACAGAACACCTTAACACATGTAAAAGCCTCAGATGGTACCTGGGCACACTGCAGCTGATCACTACACTTAGCCACTTATCGCCCACAGGCCCCAAGCCTAGCTCCAGGACAGTCGTACGGCTCTGCTCTACCTGGCGCCCCATGAAGCAGGGCACCGGCCTTCCACAGTGGACTCCAGGTCTAAGCAGGCAGCCAAAGAATGGGGCATGGTACTAAGGCCAAGCAGCAAAGCCAAGTGTGGTGGTACACACCTGTAATCCCAGCACTCGGGATGCAGAGGCAGGAGGATCACTGCAAATTCTAGGCCAGCCTGGGCTACAAAGTGAGCTAAAGATCAGCCTGAACTATACAGTAAGACCCTGTCTCAAAAAAAAAAAAAAAAAAAAAAAAATAGATTGAGCAGCAGCCAAGAGTTATTTCACATAGGTATTTTTGATAAGACATTTGAATTTAAAACAGCTAAGAATATACAATGCATCGTATGTGTGTGTGCGCGCACAAGCATTATTCAGAGAAAAGTTCAAAGAGACTCATTTATAATTCACAGAAGCAATATGAGATGTTCCTCACTGGACTGCACATGCATGACAAAACGTTCTCATTATCCCCAGAGTCCCCTTAACTGGCAGCAACCTCATTTGAAAGGAAAAATGTGAAGGAACAGAGACTATAGCTCCAAGTGCTGATTAAAGATGTTTCCAAGGGGCTGGGGAGATAGCTTAGTTGAATAAGTGCTTGCCTGGCAAATGCAAGGGCATGTGTTCAATTCCCAGCTCCACAAAAAAAAAAAAAAAAATGTTCCCATCACACAGAAGCTGCTGCAGCCTTGGCCTCCATAGGGGTCATTCTGGAGCAGAACCCAGAACTCCATGAAATGACCACCCTGGGGTAAGGAGAATCCAGGAACACCTGTCCCCTGCAGTACACAACCCTACACGGCCCTACCCAGGCACTGTCTAGAAAGAAGGCATTAAAGTGAGGAGGAGGAAAGGCTTTCTATTACGTGGTGGGCCCTATCATGACTACAAGATTCCAATTCCAGGCATGGGAAAGTCCATGAACTCAGGGAAGGTCTCCATTGTGCACCACCAACCCCCAGGGAAGACAAATCAAAATGGTACTTGAAGAGCTGGTGAGATAGCTCAGCAAACTAAGCACCTGCTTAGGCAAGCTCAGGGACCAGGGTTAGATCTCTGGCACCACATGCAGCATGGGCCCCACCCCCAGGCTCACTGAGCCCACCACAGAGGCATGCTGGTGCATGCCTGTAATCCCAGATCTGGGGAGGCTGAAAACAGGAGGATCATTATGAGTCCAAGCTGCGTAGTGA
>NW_004524658.1:7785085-7800979 GCF_000260255.1 Octodon degus | reverse complement strand
CCCTGAGTTCAATCCCTGGTTCCACAAAAAAAAATTACAAAAACCAAAAAAAAAAAAAAAAAAAAAAAACTTAAAAAATTTAAAAAAGAGTATTTCTTGCATTTTTTCCAAGGGTCCTTAGCCTCTATAGCAGGCACAGGTCTTTAAAGAAAAGACAGGAACTGCAAACACATCTCATATAAGCAGTCAGTCAGCCAGCTTCCTTAAGGAAGGGCAAATGGTGTTTCCTCCAAAATGTCAAAGATGTGGCCTGGGACTTTTCCAGGAGCAATGAGGGAAAGAGGGACAGAGCACTGCGGTGACAGGGGACTGCGAAGGGGCGGCTGGCACAGGGGCAGTGCTTCTGCCCAGCAGACCGCCAGAACACTATGGAGATGAAGGTGCTGCAAAACATTTAACTGATAAACGGACTGTCAGGAACAATAACTGACAGAACTTTCTATCTTAGTTTAAAACTTTTGCTCTGCTTCAATGTGTTGTCTTTTTATTTATTATTTTACTAAAAAGCATAAAAAATATCTTAAAAAATTCACGAAGGATCAGGCGACTATTCTCCTCCATATCCCTGCCTCCTATTCCCACAGCTGCCCGCCATGGTCGCCTCCAGCCAGCCACTGCTACTGCTGACCCTGCGCCTTTCTTGCCGGAGTTCTTGGCATACCTCAGTTCTTCCTCTCTATGCCGTGGAAGAGGATACAGTATACACACCTGCCTCAACTTTGATCTTTTAGTTAATGTATCTTGAAGATCTTCCTATAGTTAGCACCTGTAAAATGAACAATTGAATTGAAAATCTTTTTAAATTATCTACACTCAACTTGTAAAGACTTTTCCATGCCATAATTCCCCTACCAGTAAAGTTTAACAACTAGCTACAGAGCATTTACCTTGTATGTGCTCATATAATACAGACGTGTAACAATGCATTAGGTATTATAACTAGTCTAGAGATAAAGTGCGCGGGAGAGTGCATGCAGATTACATGTAAGTACTTTATTTTGTGTAAAGTACGTGACTATCCACAGATGAGGGTATGGGGGGATCCTGGAGCCAAGCCCACACATTACCAGAGTGATACTGGAAAGAGGACTAAACCAACATCATTTTGTGTTCTTCTGCCATCTTAGAACTTAAGTTTGTTTCCTTAAGTCTGCTTCTTGTAAATGTTGTCATAGGTACTTCCCTACATAAAATGTCAAGCTCCTTTGTTTCTTTGTCACAAGCTAAGCCCATGCTTTGTAGTATTTCTGTAGCTGCACTAAGTCATATCTATCACCCTCCAAGTCGCAGAACTAGAACTATGTAACTATTTTCCCCTCCTGCCCTTCAGGGTCAGTGCTTGGTCACATCCTGGGTGCCCACCTGCCGGCCCCCCAATAAACTTGCTTATCTCTGCATCCGGCTCCCCCAGGGGACTCAATTAAATAAAAGAGTGCTTGCTGAAACAGAAGGGCAACTATATTGGTACATGGAAAGTTTTCACAGATTTGTTTTTAATTTGCATATAGTAAGCACATAGATCCCCACCATTTCAGATGATTCTGTTACATACCTTCATGTAACAGACCCAAATGACACATTTTTGTTGTGTCCCTTCCCAGTCAATTCATATCAGCAACCACCACTCTCGATTTCTTTCACCAAAGATAACGATTTTCTAATTACTTTGCATTTTATAATAATATAGGTAGCCAGGTCCTGGTAGAGACCAGCGACAACTGTCCAAGAGGCATTCCAGGCCTGCACGAGGACTCCTCGTGAGGTCTCACCCCACCCTGCCGGCACCACCGAGACCAAGCAGCTCTACGTGGTCGCACACCCGCGCTCCTCTCCACTCAGCAGAGACAGCTTTGCAGGGACTCCCCTCACACCCGATCTGAACCTCAGGCTCATTTCTTTGTCACCGGTGCATCTCTACTACCTATTGAGAAAGCACCAATTAAACACCTGTTAAAGCGTTTCCGAAAGGCAGCTGGTAATTAGAGAGTAAAAGTGTCCGTTCCCTGACCCACACTTGGAGGTGTGGAACGGCAAACTTCACACTGACAGGAACTGTCAGAGAGGAGGCATGAGGCCTGTGAGAAGACAAGCGGGTGATTCTGGGGTGGGAGCTACGCACAGAGGTCTGTGGCAGACAGCTGGGGTCCTGTGTCAGCCGTGTGATGACAGGAAAAGGTGACAACCCTTGAAGAGTTCATTTCTAAGGTTTTGAAAAAAGAAATCAGAGGCCTTTCCTGGGCTTAGCATAAAACTGTCACAGATAAGGCATTCCCTGCAGGACCGGATCACTAGACTGCAAGCTTTAAATGAAAACAGTGAGGTGAGGTGGGTTGTCGAGGAGAGTATCTGTAGTGGCTTGGGCTTAAGAATGAAGAGAGAAATGATCAGGAAAACCATCTGATTCAAGGTCTGAAAGAGCAAAAGGCACTAGGAGAAGAGAGACATCTTTGGGGAATACTAAATCTGAGCTACACCAAGGCAAATGGGATCACAATATCAGCACAATAACTTCCCAAGAACAAACAAGGTACCTAAAAAGAAGAAAAATGTTTCAGTGCTGCTGACCAAGCAGCCTGAGTCTGGGGCAGATACAGTCCTTGTCTCAGCATTGAGCTGGGCTAGAAAAAGTACGGGGAGAAAAAATTATTAGCCCACATCTTCTTTGTGGGATCTGAAACCTTCCTGCTGCCTCAACAAGCTGGGGCCGCCCTACATTCGGCCATGCAAGCAGGCGGGGAACATAAGGCCATGGGAGACCCAACCTCACGGAACTCCACAACGAGAAATTTCCATTATTTGGATGGGTAATTCCACTAAATCAGTTTTTAAGAAGCCTGTAGATAAGTGAGGAGTGTCAGTTATTCAGTATTTTTCTTTCCCTAGCACACCCACATCCCAGCTATTCTCATTCAAGAAAACAGTTTCCTTTAATTTCCTGGATTCCACCTGGTTTCCATTTTTGCTTACCCAAAAGCAGAAGCTGCCTAGTATATTGAACAATAAGGCATCAAATAGTTCTGAAGCATGAATAAAATTTAAAGGAACAGTAAGATATGGTTTTATATGTTTTGTTACCGAAGCTTTAAAAAAAAAAAAAATTAAAAGGCTTCACTGCCAAAAGAATTTATGTAAGTCATTCTGAATTCTAGGAAAAAAATACTATTTAAATATTTTATATAGCAAAACCTGGTACAATTCTTGTGTTTTACAAACAGAAATTATATACATCACATCTCCATTTCATATAAAATTTCTTTTCAAGCATTAGCTATTTGGTTATTAATACAAAAACAGGCCTTCAGGATATCACTGCTGTTCTCATCTTACATTCATTTCTGATAAACACATGTGTTTGCCCTGCAAAAAAAAAAGTACACAGTACAAAGAAGTACAGTGAGAGCCAGCCTGACAGCTCAGTGGACTAACGCGCCTGCTTAGGCAGAGCGCAGGAGGAGCCTGCCGTGCCTGCCCCATCCCCGGGCGCACGGAGACAGTGAAGGAGACGGCACGATGGCGCACACCTGCAGTCCCAGCACTCGGGAGGCTGAAAACAGGAGGATCACTACAAGTTCAGTCTACGTAGTTAAACCCTGTAGACCCTAAATATAGAAAAAGCAAAAAAATAAAAATAAAAATAAAAAAGCGCAGTGGCATATTTAGGGCCGACTGCAGCTATAACAAGTTATAAGTGTATGGTCTTAACGCATTTATCATCCCACAGCCCTGGAGGCCCAACTCCTGACCCGAGCCCCATTGGCTAATATTCAGGTACTGCAAATCTGCTTCCCTCCTTCCCGGGCCAGCCTCCAGGAGCCACCAGCATCCTTGGCCTACACCTCCCCCTCCCATCTCTAAAGCACCAATGACAGGTCACGTTTTCTTATGATGCCATCTAACTGCTCTAACTCTTCTGCCTCCCTCTCCCCCAGTAAGGATCCTTGGGTGGTGCTGGGCCCAACAATTCAGGACTATCTCCACTTAAAGATCAGCTGTTCAACAGCCTCAATTCTCTCTGCAACCTCAATTCTCTCTAGTACTGTAACAACATATTTAGATTCTGGATTAGGAAGTAGGTGTGGGGGAACCACTATTCTGCCTACCACAGAGATCTGGGAACTGCATCTCATAGGATGCTCAGTTCAAAAGTCCTATGACCTCACACATCTAATAAATGGTTTGATGGCAACATTTAAGGTGAGCCTGGGGCAGGATATAGCTCAGTGGCATAAGCACCTGCCTGGCAAGAGTGAGATTCCAAGTTCAATCCCCAGTACAAAATTGATTAATTAATTAATTAATTAAGGTGAGCCTGCCCAGTCAACTACAGGGGCATTGACAACTTTAGCCTTTCAGACTAAACTGTTCAATCTGGGGTTTTCCACACTGGACACCTGCAGGCCTGCCTCCCTACAAGGCCTGGAATGGACACCGGGAAGGAAGGGAGCAAGGCAAGAGGCTGCAGTTCACCCAGCACCCGCCTGCAGAAGGAGCCCGGGACCAGTATTCCGTGAGCCCACACTGTACAAGCCAGGGTCGCATTCATCTTTATTGATTCCAACACCAAGCTTTGCCCCCTGGATTACACCCCAAAGATCTGCGGCACACAGAACAGAGGGCCGATGATATACAGGGCCTCAAGGTTAGATGTTCCTATCACCACCATCACCATCGGGACCAAGTAAGGGATCCGCATGAAAAGGCCAGTGTTGACCTGCGGTCTGCACACTCTTAGCAAAGCTTGCTAATGCACGGCATGGTGTCTCACCCAGAGCTAGGGTTCAAAAAAACCTTCCTGCGTGAGTAAAACTCACATATTTTATCACATTTGTCAACCAGACTGTAGCACTAAACCGAAAGACAGAATGGTGAGGACTAAGATTTTGATGTTTTTTAACCTTTCAAATATACCTTAGGAAATTCACTTTCTAAAAGGCAGTGGTAACTTTCCACAAGTCCACCATGCCTACCGGGTGCCGGTTCACAAATCTGTTATATGATAACCGCACTTCCTGAAAACTTAAGTGAGATAGAGTAGAAAATAGCAGCGTGTGTCACAAAAAGCAATAGCAAGTACTGCTGCATCGAACTTATTTCGAATGTGTTCTACGTTTCTGTGTGGAAAGCTGTGATGTAAAAATGGATTCCTTGGATTTCTTGATAAAATGAATCGTGGTTTCATACATGGTTTAAAAAAAAAAAAAATGACAGCTGCTGCTGTAGGAAGGCGCCGCTCACCAGGACCCTGCAGTCTTAGCTTTTATTAACAGAGCAATGTTATCGTAGCTCAGCCCCAGTGGCTGTTAATGTTTAGCTGCTCAGTTTCTATTATCTTTGTCCCCGACAGTTTCAGCAAGGCAAGATAATTTATGATACTAAGAGAATGACCTCTGTAATATTCTCTTTTCCAAGGCACTCTGAATTCTGTACCAAACATCTGTCTGCAATCCTCATTTCTCATTGAGTGAAGCAGGCAGGACCCCAGCGTCATGATGCTCCTCCCATAAGGAATAGGTCCACAAAAATGGCTTTGCACCATTATTTTTATGCAGCAAGCTACATCGATATGACAGAAGCTCCTGGACTTCTGACACATCCCCACATACTCAGGATTCTGAGTCCACCCTGTCGGGGGCAAGCGGAGCTGCCTCTCCCATGGCTCCGTTACCCTGCCTTGTTGGCAGGTTTGGTCAGGTATGGTTTTCATTCTTCACACCAGCCCGTCTGGGAGTGGCATCCTGGGCCTGCTATGAGGAAAATGCTAGAAGGCTCCCACCCTGGGCCATCACCTTGAGGCCAGGTCTGGGTGTTGGCATCTCTGAGCTCCCTGAGTACATGCAACTTGATATGGACTGAATTATGTCTGCCCTGAGTTCCTGCAGTGAAGTCCTCGGCCCTGGCGTGACTCTGTCAGGGCCTTCAGAGGAGTAGTTACAGTTAAATTCAGCCATAGGGGTGGGGCTTAATCCAACAGGACTTATGTTTCCTATAAGAAAAGCAGGACACTCAGACTTATCCCCACCCTGTGTATAGGGAAGAGGCCCTACTGAGGCAGAGTGGGAAGATCTATGAATCAGGAAGTGGCCTCTCACCAGAGACCAGCTTTGGCACCTTGATCTTGTTCTTCTAACTTCAGAACTACGAGAAAATTAATTTCGGTTATAAGCTACCCAGTTTGTGGCATCCTGTTTTGGCAGCCCAAGCAAACGAATATAATACAACTAACTATACTGAATTTGATGTGGCTACGTTTTAAACCATTAGAATTCACAGTTTAAAGTAGTTTTTTGTTTGTTTGTTTGTTTTGTTTTGTTTTTTGTTTTTTCAGTGCTAAGGATTAAATCTAGGGCCCTGTGCTTCCTGGGCAGGTGGTGCACCCCAAGCTAAACTCCCAGCCCCCTTTCTTGGAGACACACTTTTCCTAAGTGGATTACGCCCCACCCTTATGACCTAATTTACCCAGGCTGGCCTCAAACTTTTCGGACTCTGGCCTCATCCTCCCCAGTGTGGGACTGTAGGTGCCTGCTACTGTGCCTGGTTGAAGCAGCTAATTTGAAATAAAAGGTTGAGAAAAAAGAAGTCACGGGCTGGTGAGATGGCTCAGTGGTCTAAAGCACCTACTTAGAACAAACTTAGCAAACACAGGGACCACGGTTCAATCCCCCAGCACCACATGCCAGCCAGCCCCGCCCCCTGGTGGGCTGAGCTGGCCACACACACACACACACACACACAAATAAATAAATTAATTAATTTAAAAAAAAAAGTCACAGGAGAATTGTAGTTGTTATTTTTATAACAATCTTACGGATTCAAGATGAAATAAAATTAAGCAATATGTAATTGAGGCCTAAAAATGCGCTTACAATAAAACCACGAAGAACATCACAGACATGATAAAAGCAGTGTCTGGAGAAGGCCTGCTGCTGGTATAAAGGGGGTAGCAGCCACGACCAAAGGAAACTGAAGCAATGGCAAAAACAAAGGTCTGCTGGCTCTTATCCCGCCAGGATGCCTCAGAACTTCTTTTTGTTAGACATACATTTTATATAGCATGTTTTAGAATTGAATTTTTAAAGATAAATCATTTAACAGTAGTTATTCAGAAGTAGGGAACATGAGATATTTCTATTTTCCAAATTTTATCTTCTTGAATATTTTTAATCATCATAAAATGTATATGTAGTATCTATGTTTGAAATAAAAAGTAAAGGGCTGGGGAGATAGCTTGGCCATCTAAGCGCCTGCCTGGCGAGCACAAGGACCTGATTTGATCCCCAGAACCTCATGCAGAGCTGGCCCTGGAACCCCAGACACGCTGAGCCAGCGTAGCAACGGGGCATGGTGGCACAAGCCTGTAATCCCAGTGCCGGGGAGACTGAGACAGGAGGATCACTATGAGTCTGAGCTGTGTAGCAAGACCCTGCACCAAATAAATTAATCTTTTTTAAAACGATTGAAATAAAAAGTAAAGACATTTAAAGAAAAGAAGTTAAAAAAAAAAAAAAAAAAGTACCGAATCCTTGTGACTACTCTGACTCTTTCTCTAATCATCCTCCCTCCTCCCTCCTCCCCTGCTTCCATCTTCCTGAACACCAAGCTAGCACGAGTCACTGACCATCCATATGAAAAATGTACTGGCTTTCTAAAATAATTTAAGGCTCACACTCTAAGCTCAGTATTAATATTATATATTTTACACATGAGTTTATTTGAAATATAAGCTTCAGCTGAAATTAGCCCATGCTTTTTTGAAATGAAAATAATAACTACACAGTTATAGTAATAATTCACTCTACAGCTTGATTATTAGAAAAAGACCAGGAAACAGACACCCAAGGAAGGAAGTCTCTTATTTCTATACTTTTAAAGGCAATTAGGTAAATTACAGACATTTCCCCTTCAGAGTTGAAGACAATCAATAGAATTTTAAGTGTAGTTCATTTATATTAATGTCTTTAGTTCAGTATTCCTTAGACCCTTCTTCCTCTGTAACACTGGATTCCGGTTAAAATTAAAATAATTTTATAGCACAAGCAAGTTAAGAATCAAAAGAAGGGGCCAGTGAGATAGCTCAGCAGACTAAGCGCCTGCTTTGGCAAGCGCAGGGATCAGGGTTCGATCCCTAGTCCCACATGCCACGCCAGCCTGCTCTTGGGCACACTGAGCAAGGAATAGAGTCTGGGTGTGGTGGCGCACACCTGTAATCCCAGTGCTGGGGAGGCGGAAAGCAGGAGGATCCCCATCTCCATGAGTCCGATCTCCATTGTGAGACCCTGTACCAAATACACAAATAAAAAAAAAAAAAAAGAAAAAGAATCAAAAGAAGGGTGTTTTGTATGTGGTTTCTACATTTTGTTACAAAGGGAGATTTCAGGGGCCAGGAAGATGGATCAGTGGAATAAGAGCTTCCCGGGCAAGCGCAAGGGCCTGAGTTCAATCCCTGGTTCCACCAAAACAAAACAAAACAAATAAAAAGGGAGATTTCAATGCAATCATTTTCTGTACTTAGTGAATCTCTAATTTCTTTCCTTTTGTCATTGCCAAGTGAATAACTAAATAGAAGGTAATAGGGCTGGAGAGATGGCTCAGTGGTCTAAAGCACCTACTTGGAACAAGCTTGGCAAAGCACAGGGACCGCGGTTCAATCCCCCAGCACCACATGCCAGCCAGCCCTGCCCGCTGGTGGGCTGAGCTGGCCACACACACACACACACACACACACACACACACTAAATAAATAAATGTTAAAAAAAAATTTAAAAAAAATAAATAAAATAAAATAAATAAATAAATAAATAAATAGAAGGTATTAGACTGCATATTCAATATAACACAATGTTTATTCTTTGCAAAATGAAACCACTTTCCAAAATCTACCCTTCCCTAAAAGGTATTTCATACTCAGTAAACTTCCCATTCAGTCACTTGTCAGGGGCACTGCCACTGTGTGTGCATGCTGTGTATGTATCTCTAGCAGTTTGTCCATCTCTCCTACTAGCCAGGGTTGTGTGATAGTTAGGTGTGTTAGTCAGCCTCCTGTTACTGTAACAAATGCCTGACATCACCACTTTACAAAAAGAGAAGGTGTATTTTGGCTTGTACTTTTGGAGTTTCCGCTGATGATCAATTGGCTCCATTGTCTTTAGACCTTGGCAACATGCCAGCCTATGGCAAATCTGCTTACCTCATGGCTGGCCAGGAGGCACAAAAGAAAGGAAGAGGCAGGGGCGCCACAACTCCCTTTGTGGGTAAGTCCTTAACCACTTAAAACCTCCCATTAAGCTCCCTGTCTTGTTTGTTTTTGTCTTGAGACAGGGTTTCACTATGAAGTTGAGGCTGGCCTTGAACTCATTTTGTAGTCCAGGCTGGCAGCAATCCTCCTGCCTCAGTCTCCTGAGCTGGGATTAGAGGCATGCACCACCGTGTCCAGCCAAGCTCCACCTCTTCAAGTTTCCACAAACTACCTGAGCACTCTCACCTCTTCATATGAACCAAATTTAGGTGCAACGTAGCAAATGGTTGCAAACAAAGATACTGGCGTCATGTTGCCTAGATGAAACCCAGATTCACAACAGACTCTTGCGTGTCCTTGGGCAGGTCCCTTAACCTCTCTATGCTCCAGTTTCCTCATCTGCAGACTGGGAAGAAGGAAATGACAACAGCCCTTAGCTCACAGCAGTGCACTGAAGATTAAAATAATGGAGGAATATTTGTACTTGCATGTGTATTGTCACTACCTTGTTAAGATTAAAGTATTTTCCAAGCAAGCAAGAAAGAATGCGGCTTTTTTTTTTAATTTTTTTTTAATTTTTTTTATTTATTTGAGAGAGAGAGAGAGAGAGAGAGAGAGAGAGAGAGAGAGAGAGTGTGTGGTGTGTGTGTGTGGCCAGCTCAGCCCACCAGGGGGCGGGGCTGGCTGGCATGTGGTGCCGGGGGATTGAACCGTGGTCCCTGATGCTTTGCTAAGCTTGTTCCAAGTAGGTGCTTTAGACCACCGAGCCATCTCTCCAGCCCCAAGAATGCGGCTTTATGGAACTAACAAGAAAATTATTCTTTATTAAATGGTCCATAAATGTCTGTAAGAAGAGCAATAGCATGTGAGCTGTCTGCAGTTCTTCTGATAGAGTCACTCTGTTAGCCAGCACTTACAGTGAGCCCATCAGTGCCTAAAATTGTCTGGGAGCAGCTGGCGGAAGAGTGAAAGAAAGAGTCAAGCCTTATCTTTAAAAACACTGGAGAATTTTCTCTAACTACAGTCCTCTAAGTAACTGGGCTGGAAACCACTTTCATTCTAGCCTCCCACACTCATTTCCAGGTTAAATCACATCTTTTGGAAGGAAATTTCACCAGTATTAAGCCATTTTAGAGGACTTCCTTTCCCAACTCTTCCCTCGCAATGACAGAGGAGACCAAGAGGCATGAAGCTGACCTTGCACACAGAGGGGCCCGTGATACATGCACTATTCTGAATTAAACAGTTCTGGTAAAATCCTCCTAGGGACATCTATATCATCAGAAAAGCATTATGTTAAATATGGCTTATGTTATGCACTCTTGACTTCGAGTCAGTTCTTTGAAACTGTTCCACATATGCTAACCTATAGCAAGAACAACTTCATCCCCCAAGTACAGTGATTATATGAGCTATATTAATTCTCTGGCTGCTAAGTCAAGGGTCCAAAACAGCTGACACAGATGAGAACCTAATGTTTTGTACTGCACTACTAGCCAGATAATTGTGAAAAGCAAGGATTCGTGACACCCACAGGCTGCTACGCCAAGGCGGGTTTTTCCAGAGCCAAAGAGGACTGGGCTCACCAGCACAGCATGAAGCAGTGCCTTTTGCACGGTGCGGCCACACCTCCCCAGGTCACCTAACACAGTGCTTTCCTCGGGCACTGCGGTTAGGCTGCTGGACTGATAAAGTTCATCCAATGCAACAGCAGAGCTAACCACATCTGAGGCCCATGGGCTAAGAGCCCTGAGTTAGTCCCAAGTGTACACCACTGCCTCTGACCAGTTGTGTGTGGCACAGGAGAGCTCCGCGACCTTCCTCTCTCCATACAGCCCAGGAGACTCCGCAATGCCAACCTGACCTTGGGGGTGCCCATTAGCAGTTATGTTCCAAATTAAATCAGTTTACTAAATAGTACACCATTCATTTAAAATTCATAAAAATTCAAGGAAAAGCTGGGGGGGGGGAGAATCCCCAAGATACCTCCATTCCTGACCCCTGACCTACAAATCACCTTTTCAAATGATTCATCTATTTTATTTCAAAAATAAATTCATTGCCAGATGGTACACTTGTAGGGGCCTGGAAGCTGTAGGAAGTTACTTTATGGGAAGCAACAGGGTAATATGCATCACAATAGGACTGCACTGAAACATTCACAGCCCTGGGCCAGTAAATCTGCTTCTGGAGAATTTATCCTCTAGCAATAATTCCCAGAAGGAAATAGCTTTGTGCATGCAGATGTCCACCAGACATCCCCTAGGTAAGGCAAAGACCAGCAACAGGAGTTGAGATGGCCAAGGGTCATGCATCAGCCCGGTGGCATTCCAGCGGTCACCACACAACACGATCACACTCAAGGACTGAATTTGGGGGTCTGCCCCTTAGCTCAGCTCTTTAAGTGGCTGCTTCAACAAAGCAGTCAGGCTCAGGTTGCTGTGGTTCGATCCGCACAACTCTAGCCAGCCAAACCTGCCCTGAAGGCATTCAGAACAAAAAAAAAAGGACTGAATTTAAGTAAAAAGAAAGAAAAGGGCAGGGTGGTATATTCCTGATTAGATACACTTTTTCTTTTCTCTTTTCTTTTTCCTTTTGTGTGTGTGTGTGTGTGTGTGTCTGTGTGTCTGTGTGTCTGTGTGTCTGTGTGTCTGTGTGTCTGTGTGTATGGTACCGGGGACTGAACTCAGGACTCTGCACTTGCCAGGTAGGCACTTATTCTACTGACCTATCTCCCTGGCCCCAGGATAAACATTTTTTAAAAAAAACAGGAAACACCAACTGAGAGAGGGGCTTAAAAAATAAAATAAAACCGATGGTGGAAGTGGTTGGATTCTGGTTGATCCTGTTGATGCTGTGTTTACACATAACCTCCATTGCAGTTTTCACCATTTACTGCAGAAGAAAAATCAATTCTGTGCCAAACAAACAGGGTTGGGGGAAGGGGATTTTTCAGCACAAAATCAAATGCTTTCACCAAACAGCTTCCTGGCCTTCACCTGCAAAGCAACTTCCTCCACTCTGCCTCTAGGACCAAGAAGAGGCACCCATGAGCCGCTAAGGTTCCCTGGTCCACCACCATCCAATCCGGATGCACAGGCTCCCCCATACCTCACCCGGGCCCTGGGAGGAGGTCGCTAGAAGGACCCAGTGCATTTCCAGGACAAGAGGCTTCATCATTCCAGCACTAGCTAGCGACAGAATGATGACAGAAGGTAAGTGACAGATTTGCAATCATTACAGCATTTCTTGCCTGGAAATTGAAAACAGCCCTCCCAGGGAGGCGACTGGAGGAGCCTAGAGTGAGCGAGTGAGCGAGTGAGCGAGCGAGTGAGAGAGTGAGAGAGTGAGCGAGTGAGCGAGTGAGTGCATGAGCGCCTGGCACCCCGCCCAAGGTGGTGATCTGGGAAGACCCAGGCAGCGGGAGGCATCACAGCATTTGTCAGGAAGCACGCAGTCGTGTCACCTTTTGGTGTGCTCAGTGTCACACACTACAGACACATCACAAACCCGTGGCAAAGGGCTTGTCATTAATTACAGGGTGACGAGGTGGGCCGTTTCTCCCGGAGTTCTTAGTGGTCAACTCCAGGGCAGAACCCTTGCTGGGAAGGAGGCGCAGGATAGGCAGGAAAGGGAAGGGGCCACAGTGCACAGCCCTCCTCAGCCTCCTCTGGGCACCATTCCGGCCCAAGTATGTAAAGCAGCTGTGAGGAATGCAAGTAACCGAAGCAAATTTTACACTTGCAAAGCAGATTTCTACACCAGAGTCCAGGTAAGGGCCACATGGCCTCTCTGCCTGAGGTCTCCCAGAACAGAACAGGGGCTGCTTTCCCTGACTCCAGTAAGGCTTAATTTCCACATCCTTTTGGATGGAATTTGTAAATTTTGTTTTAAAAATGTGCCTTTCTTCCTGTTGATGCCAGAGATCTCCTTTTATGTATCACAGAAAATCTATAACACTGAGCCTTGAGTTCAGCATACAGTAGGCCCTACTGTACAGGAATGAAACTGAAGTTAATAAGTGCAAAATCAGAGCGATGCATCTAAATGTTAGAGCCATGCTGTCCAAGAAGAATGCAAAAGCAGCCACATGTGGAAGCCACACATTCCATTTTACGTTTTCTAGTAGCCACATTTTTTAAAAAGTGAAAGCTGGTAAAATTCATTTTACGAATATTAGTTAATTCAGTATCTCCAAAATATTACCATTTCAATGTATAATAAATATTAAAGTACTTATGAGCTCTTTCACATTCCTTTTGTTGCTGTTACAATGAAGTCTTCAAAATCTGGGCAGTATTTTCTATCTGCCAAGTATCCCACTTGGACTACTACACTGCAAATATCCCACGGACAAATGTTACTAGTGACCACTCAGAAGGAAGCACACAATACCTTCTTATAAAAAGAAACAGTTTTGTAGTAATAACAAACTCATTTAATTTCAAGTTTTCCATTAATCTACATGTTACCACTTTTGATTTGTTTTAGAAGAACTAAGGAAATTAAAAAAAAAAAAACAATGTGTATTTCCCCTTTATAAGCTCCTTTTGATCCATGTGTAGCTCAGAAAAACATTGTTTAAAACAGATCCTCAAGCAGTCTTTACCAAGAGCTACATTTACTATGGATAATTTTTACTAAAGATAATTTAACAAATATATGACCAAATAAGTGCTATTACTGTACAACAGAGCTCTTTGGGTGCTTCTCCCTACTTGCTTGAACAGATAATTAATAGGTTGTGTTATTCAGTTCCATAATTATTACCAGAAAGCTAAACATTTCCCTTCTAAAGTCTACTTTTCACGTATACAAATGAACTATTATTGGTTAGAAAGATTCAGTTGTACTATGATGACATTAGCAGCAGGGACCCAGGAATGCCAAAGCCCCCATCAACAGCCCACTCTGCTCTCTGTCCACCTACTGGATGGGTGAGTTTGTTCTACAAAGGAATAGTGATACATCAGGCATCCAAGTACCACCTCAGTGGAGTCCCTGAACCCATCATCTAAATAACCAAGCTCTAACTAGTGTGGAGTCTCATCACCAGTGAGGAGCCTTACCTGCTTTTCCTACTTTTCTTTACTGTTATGGCTTATATTTAGATGTCACCCCCTCCATGGCAAAGCCTCACATGCTCATCAGAAGGGCTTCTGGAAGGTGGCTGGGTCGTGAATGCGTGATACTGAACTATGGGTGTGATAACTGGATGAGTCCAGTCTTTGGTTTAGCATAGTTCTGAGTGTGGATAATGGGAAGGCCCATTGTGGGCATGGGTGGTACCAAACAATAGTTTGTAGCCTGAATGGAATAAAAAGGGAAAGGAAGGCTTGCTGTTCACTGCCTTCTGCCTGCCACACCATGGGCTGCTTCTCCACCGTGATGCCCCTCTGCCATGCCACCCTATCTTGGAGCCAGCTGACTATGGACTGAGACCTCTACAAATTGTGAACTACAATAAAGCTTTCCTAATTTAATTTGTGTCAAGTATTTTGTCCCAGCAATGAGAAAGTAATTAAAACATTCACCTCACCATCCTATTCTACAGCACAGCTCCTTCTGAACTTGATACCAATTCAGCTGTGCCTGAATTTTTGAGCCCAACCTAACTCACTCAGCTAGAAAAAGGAGGGGAGAACAGCCCCCATGGGCCCCCCCAGGAAACCAGCCCTGCAGAGGTGAGCTGCCACAGACGCCAGGCACAAGAAGTTCTCAGAGCCTCTGTGGATCCTTACCAACAAACAGGTATCTGTCAGTCCCTCCCCCTGGAGCCGGAGGTAGCTATGAAAGGAAAACAGAAGTCCCTTCCCCCACAGCTGCCTAAGTTTCTGATGTCAGATGCAGCTGTTATTTACCCATGTTCCCAGGTGAAAAATCAATAATCTCTGAGGAGTGAGGTGCCAGACAGGTCATCTTAGAGAAAAACTATGACACAACTTCCTCAGAGAATTGAAGACAACTGCTCTATGTTTTCACCAGAGGCAAAAGGAGACCTAACAAAGGGAGAGATAAGAGCACCTGGGAAGGAAAAATCCCTGGGGTTTGTCAATGCCAAGCTGTGTGTGACCAAGATCTTCAAGTTAAATGCTTCTAAAATACTATTATTGACCCACAGCTCTTAAGACCTTACCCTAGAAAGTATTTTTAAAACACCAATTTTGGAGATTTGCTTTTCATTTACACTTTCCCCTATGCCACCTTCCTTCAAAGGTTGTTTTGGGTTTGTTTGTTTTTTTAATTTTTCTTTTTTTAATGTATTTAGTACAGGGTCTATAGGGTCTCACTACACAGATCAGACTCATAGTGGTCCTCCAGTTTTCAGCCTCCCAAGTGCTGGGATTACAGGCACACATCATCACACCCAGTTTCAACATGCCCCAGGGGTGGGGCCTGCATGGCAGGTTGGGGATTGAACCCCAGTCGCTGTGTCTGCCTAGGCAGGCGCTTTAATTTGCTGAGCTGTCTGGCTGGCCCTCAAAGTTGTTTTTTTAATGAGAAAAGTAACAAGAAATATAAAAAGAAAACTACAAATATTTTTCTTTAAATTATTGAGTATATAGTTACATTCTCTTAATGAATAGAGTGATTTGTTCTAATGGTATTTGTAAATAGGATATCATGTCCGCATCTTGTACAGCAATTAACCACTAGGAAGA
>NW_004524658.1:7764036-7784985 GCF_000260255.1 Octodon degus | reverse complement strand
TAAAACAAGAACAAAATTAACCACTAGGAAGAATATATGCAATGTGTTAATTATTGAAACTGTCCTACCAATTTGATTTGAAACTGTCTCATTGCTATTTGTTTATCAATAAAATTATGGGAAAAAAACAAACAAACAAATTAGTTAGAATAGATATACAGCTACTTTCTCTTAGTTCAATGAAAGATTTGTACTAATAGTGTTTAGACAAAAAAAAATAATAGTGTTTAGACAAGATATCATATCTGCATCTTGTACTATGCATTTATTTATTTATTTATTTATTTATTTATTTATTTATTTTTGCAGAACCAGGGATTGAACTCAGACCTTTGAGCTTGCCAGGGAAGCGCTTATTCCACTGAGCCATCTCCCCAGCCCTGCATCTTGTACTATGAATAACTACTACAAGGACAACAATATGCAATGTATTAATTATTGTAACTGTCCTACTAACCTGTTTTGAAACTATCTCATCACTATTTCTTTCTCAATAAAATTAAGAAAATATAAAAATAAAAATAAATTATTGGGTATACTGAATGCTATCCCGACATACATATTTTCCCTCAGTCCCCAAAATATATTTTTCCAGTATTCAGCTTACATCAAGGATAGACATGCTCTTACTGAAAAGATGACATGAAAATTATCTAGACATATCTAAAAGAATCGCTCCAAGTGTAGTTGGTATCATTCTAATACAAGTGGGGACTGGGGCTGGGAACAAACGCGATACTATGCTGTTCCCCTGAACTTTTACCCAAACTGACTACTGGCAGAAGGAGTAACAAGAAAACAGTCACAAAGCACAAGGTTTGTTCATCACTCTTTATCCATCAGTCTTCAGGGTGCTACCGCAACCCAAGCACTCACTGGCTGACTGGAAAGGCTAACTGGGGCAGGATGGCTGCTAAGGGAGCCAGGCTGGGAATCGTTTTTTTTTTTAATCGGTACAGCTTGGACTCGTAGTGATCCCCCTATTTCAGCCTTCGCAGCATGGAAATGACAGGCATGTACTGCCACACCAAGTCTTGGTGGATGGCTCAGCACACCCGGGGGCAGGGCCAGCATAGCATGTAGTGCTGGGGATCGAACCCAGGTCTTTGTGCTTACTTAGGCAGGCGCTCAGACCACTAAGCTATCTCTGTGGCCCAATGCTGGGAATTTTGCCCAGGGCTGATTGCAAGAGGTGTTTGGGCTGGCCAGCAGCTGGACACTGGGCTAGCACCATGGCAGCGCCTCCCCGGGTAGTGTCAAGGTAAATGTGCACCATCATTTCTTTCCCTCACTAGAAATCTATACATAATGAAAAGTTCCAATTTGAGGAAACCCAACAGCAAGAAGAAATTTATGAGGCCATAAGTCCTTGTCAGTAAGGACATATTGTTAATGCTTTAGTTGTGCTAGTACTTTGTGGTTGTGTTAAAAACACAGTCCTGACCTTTTAGTGATTCATACTGAATTTGGGAATCCAATGATGTGAGACTTCACAACAAAATAACCTAATGAACATAGCAGGAAAGATTAGGAAAGTATAGGAAAAATGGTCATTGCGGAGGGTGATTAAGACTGGTTGATGTTGGGTACATTTAGGTACATCTGATTATTCTTCCTACTTTCGTGTATATGTGGCATTGTCTACATTTTTTAACAGTTCCTAGCAACTGAAAAAGTAGTAAAAGAGCTCTCCCCAACCCTGCCTCTCTCTTTCTCCCCCTACACTGAGGGTAGGGGCTGCCCTTCCTCAGCTCCCCAGTGCTTAGCAGGTACCACAGGACAGTCAGTGTCAGCACCAAGAATAAAGGCCGCCTCCACCCTACTTTTCCCTCACACTACAATCTTGGTCTTTATCTGTCTGCCTCAAGAGAAGGATTTAGTTTTTGATCACCTCCAAGAAACAGCATCCTTTGGGATATTGGAACTGACAGGAGACAGCCTATAAAGTCCTACAGTGTACATTAAAAGTCTGAAGGCATTGCCTTGTGCAGGATCTAGAGGTTAACAGTGCATGACGTAGCACACACTCTGGCTAAGAATTTAATTTAGCACAGACATGGATGCCTTATGAGACAAGCTGGCAGCAATTCCGTGGGGTAAGCGATGAAATGAGACTGTAAAACAATTCCCTATCTCTAAATTGCTTCCTCTCAAAAACTGGATGCCTTACAGTCATCTGTATAACCTTATTCCCAGCAATCCCAATTCTAAGAATGTAGTCTCACAAAATAATTGGGTAAATACAAAAACAGGGAGCACACAGATGTTTGTCACATCTTTGTTCATAATAGAAACACTCAAATGCCCATCAGTATGACATCAAATTATTGACTAGATATATAAAGAAATTGTAAGCACCCTTTAAAATTGTTTCTGTCCACAGTATATACCATTTAGTAAAACAGGTTTCAGAACAGATCTTATAAAATAGTATCTTTGTTTTAAAACAAAGTATGTGAGATGAGAATAGAAAAGAGCTGATATATGAAAATGTTAACAGTGGTGTTTTCTGCTTACTACTATTAAGTAATTTTTACCTTCTTCATGGTTTTCTGCAAGGTCTCAATATTTTTTCAATGAGTATGCAATGTATTGATGCCTCCCCACCTCCACTTCCCCCCAAAATAACCCTATTATTTCAATACAATAACACCAAAACATGAAAGTGCCTGTGGAGGAAACATAAGTTGCCAGAGCTGGGCGGAGGCCAAGGTGACATCCAAGCAAGCCACCTCAGGCTCTGCCAGCCAGTCAGTACCCCTCTCATGTCTGTCCCGGGACATCTTGTGCTGGCTAAGTTGCTACTGTGTTCCAGCACTGCTGCAGCCAGGAGATGGAATAAATGGGATACAACTTCATGCTCTCGGGGCAGCAAAGCCTCCCTAGACGTAGGACACAACCACCCAGATGCGTGAAGTGCACAGGTGGGGAAGTGTAGGGAAAGGCTAACTCCAGCACACTGGCAGGAGCGGGAGAGAGCAGTGGGCCAGATGCTGAGGCCACTGCAGGCTTGCCACAGAGAGGGCCCTCGTGGCCACCATCCCAGCATGGGGGGTGGCGTGCACAGCTGAGGGCAGGGGAGGCCCCAAGTTCCTACCCTTTTGGGGAGGCAGGACAGGAGGTGAAGCTAGGGAAGTGGGCACACCCAAAATACAGAGGGCTTCAAAGGGACCACAGTACATCAGTGTCCAGCCCGAGGGCACCAGAGAAACTGTGAAGGGTCTGGATTGTCCAAAGTGGGTCCATCTGATCACAGTGCAATGCAGTAGCTGCTCGTGGGCCTTTGACAACGCAAAGGTCTGAATGCCTGCCCTGGCTCAGCCCATGTGCTCAGCACTTCATATTCCCAAGCTGCTTAAACACCACCATATGTGACATAGGACTGTTTTTGTCCCTCTGTTACAGGACAGAAAGCTAGAACTTAGTGGAGGTTAGCAATTATCCAAGTTAACAAGAGCTGAGAGGCAGTTCATTGTGGGCTCATTCGCGCCCATTTTTGGTGATGGAGAGATGCTATGATGAATCTCAAAACTGTTTCTTCCCCAGCTCTCTATGATATTTACAAATAACCACAAACTCACAACTCAAAGTAAGTGTGGTTAATATGCAGCAAGTAGGTAAAGGGGAGAACTTTCTTGACCACAAAAAAATATGACTGAGAAAACCGGAGAGAAGTAAAATTAAATTGGATCTGTCAAGAGGCTATTTTTCTAACTCAAGAGAAACCATCAGGGAATAAGCACTTCTGTTTTGTTTTTTTGCTAAGTAGATACAGGTGGGCAATCCGAGGCAGGGGGCAGGTGGGAGACAGGGTCCAACCTTAAACAAAGAAGACAGCTGAGAATGGAAAATATTAACACCACATGGGAGAACTGGGTTAGATACAAGTGGAGGCAGAGAGAAAATTCCAGTGATACTCAAGTTATTGAAGGAAATGAAGAAATTGGCATTTATAGTGGCTTGATACCAGGCAGAGAAAAACAGAACCCTTTCTTTGTGAAGATGCATTTACTAGGTAAGTATATGACCACATACAGTAAAAGAGAAAATAATTTTAAGAAGTTCAGAAGTTCCTACTCCCTCAAGCCCCCAAACCACAAACACACACACACACACACACACACACACACACACACACACACACACACTGCAGATGATGTCATCAATAAGTAAATGGAACGTGAGCTTTGATTTCAAAATCTGGCTATTTCCAATACATGCCTAAGAAATAAGAATGTATGAAGGGTTTTCAGGAGATCGTCCAACTAGGGCAGTAATTTGGGAGAGCAAGGCTAATTTTGGAAACAAGGGAGAAACAAGAGAGATAATTAACACTGATTGAGCATTTTCTCTGTACCAGGCACTGTGCTATCATTTCATTTATTTCATTTTAACAACCTTGTGAGATAAGTAATTATCTCCACTTAAAATAAGAAAAAACTGATGCTCAGAAAAGCTAAGAAACTTGGAAAAGAAAGTCCCACAGGTAGCTGGTGAGCCCACACTGCTCAGGCGGCCTCCACCTATCCACCTCTGCAGCACCAACCGAGTGCTCACTGTGATTGGCAAGCTGTCTCCAGTGACAGCTCCTCCACCGCGTTCACTCATACCAGGACTTGCAGGAAACCACTGAGCCATTTTCAGGGGATATAAACATCTCTGAGTTTGCGTCAGAGAAATGAATTGCTGATATATCTACACACTACTAGGTTAGAATGCACATGAACAAAGTGACTGACTAAACTATTTAAAAACTGGCTTAAAATGTTACTGCTTTGAGGTGGATATGCAAAGTGGTACAACCACTTTGGAAAACTATTTGGCAGTTTCTTATAGAGTTAAACATATAGTTGCCATATGATCTAGGAATCCCAATTCTGGGCATTTGCCCAAGACAAACAAAAATTTATACTCACAGAATCTAGATGCAAAAATTTAAAGCAGCTTTATTCATATTCACTCCAAACTTAGCAACAACTCAAATGTCCCTGAGCAGGTACATGGATGACATGTGGTAGGCACACCCATGCACAGGACAACTACTTGGAAATAAATGAAGTATTAACACAGGCAACATACATACATCTGAAAGTATTGTTATGTGAAAGAATCCAGAACCCAGACTTTAAAAATACTCAACACATGATTTCATTTCATGATAAACTGGAAAAGGCAAAATTATAGACAAGTGGGGAAAATAACAGACCCAAGAGATGTCCACACCCACTGGCCCCCAGAATCTGCATGCATTAATATTAAATGGTAAAGGGGACTTTGCACAGGGCACTGCAAACCTTAATCTCCAAACACTCTCAGGCCTGGATTTGGTCTCTGTCCCAGCCACTCCCTTCCAAGTCCATCCACAGCAAGCGCTAATCTAAGCTTTCTGATGACCAAAGCCACTCTCCTTGCCACTGGCTGGCACAGAGTTTGTGAATGACATCTTGTTGTGACATTCAAACGGCTTAAAACCTACACTACGTTAGGAGGAAACGCCAGTCTTCAAACGAGACACACACTCTCTGATTGGCAAACACAGAAAAACTTAATGACTGGAGACTGAAGTAGGAGAGATTATTTCAAAGAAGTACTGGAAACTGCCCAGATCAGAGATGTTCCATCAATACTGTTCCTTCAAACTAAAAGGCAGAGACCAAAGGAACAGATGACTCACCAGGACTTTTAGCAGCTAATGGAGGTCTCCTCCGAGAAATGCAATAAGCCCAGTATTCTTCTCTAAAGAATCAATGTGTTACAAGATGGCACTGGCGCCTCCCCGCCCCTTCTCCCTCACCATCACTGTCAGTAGCTCTAATTTTTATCAAAGCTGAATTCAGCTCTATCCGCATTGTCTTATAGCATTTTTAGTATATGTTCTCTTACCAGGCCTGCTCAGAGCAAGGATGCTTCTCCTTTAAAAAAAAAAAAATGTTTGGGGGGGGGGGGAGACCCCACACACGGCTCGGTAGAATAAGCGCTTCCCTGGCAAGCACAAGGGTCTGAGTTCAATCCCCGGTTCCGCCAAAAAAAAAAAATGTTTTACACTATTCCTCATGGCCTATAGTCAACCAAAAGCTCATAAAATCAATGTTGTGGCTTAGAGGTGGACTGTCTGGCCAAAGACTCACATGTTCAGAGGCTGGGCTTTGGAAGGTGACTGGATCTCAGTGGCAACACAGTGAGGAGGCAGAGCCTAGTAAGAGGTGGGTGACAGGCATAACTGGAAGGCTCTGCCTCCCTCCCCAGCCCCTCCCTTGGCTCGCTCTGCTTCCTGGATGCCCTGGGAGGGCAGCTTTCGTCAAAGCCAGGCCCTTTACCACTCCATTTCTGCGTTTCAGCCTGCTAGCCATGAACTAAAACTTCTGCAACTCTAAACCAAAATAAAACCCTTTCTGTTTTAATTGTGGTTGTCAGGTGTTTTATCCCAGTGAGAAAGAAGATGACTAAGAAATAAGTTAAATATGTCAAAGTAAAGATTTCCAAAGCCAACAAAGAGATCGATAAACATTTAGATGCTTTCTAAGGACAGGGCCCTGGGAAGTATAAAGGAAGAAAAGCATGGGTGGTTCTTGTCACTACATGTGGCTTACAATGTCACTAGACATACAATCAAGACTAAAGTAATCTAAAAATTTTGAGGTCATACATAAAACAGTTATCTCAGCCATTCAAAGTATGGAGAGATTGTTTGTAGCTAGGAAGATGGGAAAAAAAGAGTTTTGCATGGACGGTAGAAAAAATGCAGGATTGTAGAGATGATTCTTCCAATGTGGGACACTTTCTTAAAAGAAAAATCTAGAAATTTCACCGGCAAAACCTCTCTTGGCAGACAACTTCATAAACACTGGAAAGGATTTTAAAGGAAAAAAATGTATTCAGTTTCAAAAATAATTTCTGGGGAGGGAAAGGGACTTTTTAAAAATTAGCTATAATATGTACTTGTAATTACTCCCCAAGATGATTATAAACTGCATGAGCTGCAAAAAACTTATTAAAATAAATGAATAAATAATAATAATAACAACAATAATAATAACTAACTTCTGGGATTCTGAATGTGAATTCTGTTGAAATGGAAAGTCACTATATTTCGGGGTGGTTCCAGGTGGTCTGGCCCTTCCCACCCAGCCTGTGGCTCTGAAGGCTAAGTCCACCTGGGCAGGTTCTACCTGAAACTGAGCCATGTGGGCTGCTTCCAACTGAGTGGACTTGGCACCTTTCTACCCAGTGCATAAGCAAAATACAAACTGCAGAGCTACATTTAGATCCACATTATTAATTAAGAACAGGAAGGATTCTAACACCAGCAAACCATGTCTCAACACCATCTAGTATCTGACAATCTTCTGTTCTGTACCCTAATTCATCAAAAGATATGCAAAATATAATGTTCCCAGCAGCATGATCCAAACCAGCCCCAAAGTGAAAGTTTATTATTTATCAATTGTTACTATATAAATAGTGGGATATTTATATCATGGAATACTATAGAAGAAGGATGAATTTGATGAGCACAACCTTGCTCACACACACAAATAACATACTATACACTGTTTTTTGTTTTTTGGTTTTTTTGCAGAACCGGAGATTGAACTCAGGCCCTTGCACTTGCCAGGGAAGCACTTATTCCACTGAGCCATTTCCCGGCCCCTTATGCACTGTTATAAAGTTTAAAAAGAAGCAAGCATTAAGAATCAAAACAGTGTTTAACCTGATGCAAGAAGAATTAAGAACTGAGAGAAATAGGGAGACCTCTGGAATCCTAAAAATGTTTCTTAGTCTGTAAAGTTGTTATAAGGAACATTCACTTTATGAAAAGTCATTAGGCTGAACAATTCATGGCATATTTCCTATATGAATACCTTATTTCAAAAAGAACTTTTCCTTAAAAAGAGAAAACTATCCATTGTTTTAAAGTATAAACAAATATCATTTTACAATTAAAAAGCAACAGGGGTATTCACATTCATAATTTTTGTTTAAACTTCTCATTTATGTATGTTCATTTTCTTTAGTCAATGACGTATACTACATTTAGGTGGAAAATCATATCCTCTTAGTACTATAATGATATTAAATTCTCTTAGTAGTATCATAATATTAAACAAGGAACTTCAGTAATACTAAAAAGAAGGCTCTCTCCTCTGCCCATGGATCAGGAATGACTTATTACTCCACTTCACTGGTCCTGATGGACAATGAGGAAGGAGAGAGGGGAAAGGAAGAGAAGGGAAAAGAAGCAGAAGGGGCTGAAGAGAACTTCAGATTCTTAAAATATCTCTGGAGGAAAAACAACAAGGTCACCAGAACATGCTCTGATACTTTCCCAGTTTTTGTTAAAATTTTGTTACAAGCAAAGGAGCAAGAACTGCATGTCCCCAGCAACTTGTCCTCTGTGAAGCACAGTCAGGAAATAGCACATCAGTTGACAGCCAGATTCAAGCTGAGAGTTCTAAGCCCAGCAAGCCACCAGCTACTCCAGGTACTGCCCCTGCATTTGTCACTAACCCATCTATAATGCTAACTATAGAAATTCCCTTCTAGTCAGCAATGATAGCATGCATCTCTGCAAGTTAAGACTAAACAGAGACAGAAGAGTCTTTCCTAACCCCATAGGTGAGATCTTCATAGCCCTGGAGGTCAGGGTTTCCTGCTTACTGAAAATAGGAAGGAAAGGAACAATGTCGGGAGCAGTGTCTTTTTAAGCAGGTACAAGATAAAACCGGAGGCCACAGCCTGGCTTGGGCGGTTCTCGTGTGGAGCTTGCCAGCTGGGACAGCCAGCACCTGAGATTGCGGCACATAACCTTGGCAAAAATGCAGGGGACATCTTGGGCCCCGAAAGTCAGGCTCTGGAGCTTGAGAAGGCCCAGTGCCCTCCTCTGATACTCTCGGAAAATTGTCACCTGTCAATCACTTGACCTAAATACACCAGTCACTGGGGAAAAGGGGGGAGGTGGTTGGTTGGAGCATGCTCAGTGATCAGGATGACATCACTTAATCAATGCTGGGGACGGGAAGGCTGCATCAGCAGCCTGGAGCGGGTTGCCAGGAACGTGTCAGCAGGGGCTGGGAGGCTTGCATTAACTGGCTCCCTCCCCACGCGGCTCACATACAAAGGGGGCACCGTCAGCCACACAGCGGTGGTCAAGGAGGGGGAGGGGAACAGGCCTGGCGTATTTAATCTGACATAGTCCTTTAAGAACTAAAATCCTTCCCCACCCCCAGCAGCTGGGGCTGCAGAGAGAGATCGGTTGGGGGAGGGGAGAAAAGGTGGCGAGTGATCGAGATGGAGGGGACCCCTAGTCACAAAGCGTAACTTCTGCTCTAGGCACCCAGGGGCTATGTAGCTGCGCCCGGGGCCACCTCGCCCCACAGATATGGACACTATCTCCTCTGCACCCGGCGTGAAGCTTATCCTACCATCTCCGGCACCAGGTGTCAGGGATGGGGGCTGGGGTGGTCCATGCAAGGAGGGCACACACCCAGGACACCCTGGATGACAAGAAGCTGACACAGTCACACCAGGCCTCCCGGGTCACCACGACCACCACTGTTCCCTTCCACTCTCCGCCTTCCGCGCGCGGAGCAAGGTGAAGCAACGCGGGGTGCCGCGTCCAGAGGGCCACAGGAGCTCTAAGCTCGCGCGAGGACATTTTCCTTCACTTATTTTTTCCTTCCTTTTTTTTTTTTTTCTTGCTAAGATTGTGAGAATAAGCGACAAAAATGTTCGACAAATCGAACGGATGCCTGGAAGCGTTTGTTAGTTGCAGAGCTTGTACTTTTAAAGGGGGCCTGGGCACCCAAGCTTGCAGGTAACCCGAACACACTACCCACCCAGTGGCGAGTGCGGGAACAATAGGCCCACCCGGGCCCCCACCCGCGAACAATGGCGGATCCGAGTCCTTCCTCGCCCCCAGCCCACTCCCCACCCCGGGCCCGCCCCGCCGTCCCCAGCGGTCCCTCCAGCTGCAAGCCAGCCCTCGGGGAAGGACATGGGCGAGGTGTGAGGGGCCTCTCGTGTGTCCACCCGGGGGTCCTGAGCTGTCCGAGGGGGCGGCCCCAAGATCTCGCCCTGACTGGGGCGTCGGGTGAGGCAGTGGGGGGAGGCCAGACGCGCGGCCACTTACCCCGATCACCACAGTCTCCTCGCCTTTGAATTTGGGGATGAATTTGTCCCCGCGGAGGATCTCCGCCTCGTTGAGGGGCCGGAACCTGCACATCACTTTGATGCTGCATTCGGCTGGATCCGCCATCGCGGCCGGCTGCTGCGAGGGGGCGCGGGCACGGGTGGGGGCCGGGGCTGGGCGCGACGAGGGAGGAGGCCGCGAGCCTCACCGCCCGCAGCTAGGCCGCCTCCTGCGCCTCCCACGAGCGCCTCAGCAGGTCATCGCGCCGCGGCGCCGGGCAGCTCCCACCTCTCCGAGACCCCGGAGGTGGGCAGCCGGCCAGCCCCGGGCCCCGCCGACTGCAGACCTCCTGCCCTGGCCCGACCCTGCGCCCGCGATCCACTTGCCGGCAGCCACGCGGCGAGCTGGCGTAGCGATGCGCAGGAAGCGAGCCTCGCCCGGCTCAGACCTCCCGGGCTCCTGCGCGCTCAGCCATCCTGCATCAGCACCAGCGCGCTCGCCGCCCGCGCCCCGCCCCTATCCCAGCCCCTTGGCCAACCCCTGCCCCGCCCCGGAGGATGACGTCACCGCAGAGCTGGGTCTGCGAGCGCGGGTGTCCCGGGACTTGTAGTCAAGGGAGCTGCAGGAGCCCTGGCCGGTATGCTCTGGAGTTGGCGTGGGGGACAACGGCAGTGCCTCAGGGGTGAGCTCATAGAGCTGCAGGTCTGTTCTAGCTGTCCTAGCCAAGATGAAGGTCATTTTTAGCATTTCCAGTTAAAAAGTTCTATAAATAACCAGGTTTGTATCTTGTCACATCTTTTCCTGATGCCACAGCAGTGAAAAGTCTTAAGACAGTGCACAGCTAACAACTTTGAGCATTTTCTCTGTGTTGAAGAGTTTTGAAACAGTTTTGGGGCAAGAAAGAAGGAAATGAAATGCACATGTGTACTTTTTTAAAGCTAGTTGTACCAAAGAGGAAAGTGATCAACGATGTAGAGTGTGCCTAAGGAGAGTCACATGGAGAGAAAACACTCTCTCAGGCTCTCACAGAAAGCACATTGGCCAAGCAATGGCCGTGACTCATCCCCATGGCTGACAATGACAAAGGTTCTACCATCTGAGGTACAGGATCTCAGGATAAATCCTGAGGGGATTTCACTGACCTTCTCAGACCAAAAAGCTACAACTCTTGTTGCACAGGTCCTGCTTTACCTTGGTCTTAACCATCCAGTAGAAAAGTATAAAAACGAAATATAGGAAGTAAAGCCATGCTGTTATGTTGAGCTGTGGGGGACTCAGGTCAACAATTTCTGACATTGCCAGTGAAGCGGAAGACCCAATACTATTATGGACTACTGGACTCTTTTAGAATATTTTGCTGAGTTTACACACCTATAATATTTAAATGATGGAACTTAACAAAAAAAAAGGGATTCAAATGAATGTCCATTTTGTATCTGTGTATTCAAAGTGGTTCGTATATATATAGTTACATTCTCTTAATGAATAGAGGGATTTGTTCTAATGGTGTTTGTAAATAGGATATCATGTCCGCATCTTGTACAGCAATTAACCACTAGGAAGAATGTATGCAATGTGTTAATTATTGAAACTGTCCTACCAATTTGGTTTGACACTATCTCATTGCTATTTGTTTCTCAATAAAATTATGGAAAAAAATTAAAGCTAGTTGTACCTGGAAATGTTATATTGTGAAAAAGGAGTTCCTTTAATATCTGATGAACGCTAAACACTTGCCATGGGGAGGGGAAGGCTTGACCCAACATTTCTGAGTATTTGGGGGACATCTAAGCCTGCCTATGAATCCTAGTTTGTATGAATCTCTTGGTTACTATGAACTATAGACCCATCTGCAGAACCTCCATTTACCGCTTTTGTGACCCCTACAGAATAAACAGAATATATACAAAATCAAGCCCAAAGTTCTTTACAGGGTATGCCTAGAGCTCCTTAATCAGATTTTCACCTACTTTTGAATTTCATCTCTTGGCACTTCTTGTATTGATATTTACCCACCAACAGATACAGTCACAGCATTTCTCTTAATAAGACAACATGCCCACACCCAAAGTTAAAGGATGAAAGGTTTATTTAGCTGACAGTTTTTAAAGGTCTCAGTTCCTAACTGGCCGGCTCCAAGGCAGGGTAGCTTGGCAGAGGACAATCACAGAGGACAGTTCATGGTAGGCAAAAGGCAGCAAAGCAACAAAATAGCAAAGCAGCAGTGACAAGCAGCGACCACAGCAAACCTTTTTGTGTCCCTTGTAGTCTATCAAGGCTACCCACCCTTAGGCCAGGCAGCAATCACACCAACACTGGGGCACCTTTAAGCCTAGCATTCCACCATGAATCAAGCCCAGCATCACATCCTTGATCCCAGCATTACGCACTCTAGAACCGCCCAAAAAATGCTCTGCCTAAGACTGCATGAGGCTTGAGGGGGGACATCTAAATACAAGCCATAATAGATTCCAAACTTCTAATCTCCTTCACGTACCTCAAAATGCTCTGCGTGGGCACAGGAGATAGCTCAGTGGCATAATGGCCTGTCTGGCAAGTGCAAGGTCCTGAGTTCAATTCCTGGTACAGAAAAGAAAAAAAAAAAAAAAAAAGCTCTGCATATATTTGATACTTTGTTTATATCGCTTGATCTACTGGAGTTGCCTGTTCAGGCTCATTCCATGACTGTAGCGGGGCTCTTAGGTATAAAGGGCTGGAAGTGTTACTACAAACACTGAGGCCAAAGACGCATTTATCAGAAGAATACAAAGAGGTCTTGTGTGTTCACGAAAAAGGTCAGGTCACCGGGACTCTGATGGCCCATTCTCTGTGTACTGGCCCCACTCTTTCACTCAAGACCATTCCTAAAACCCAGCTTCCAACAGCCTCTGCGTGTCATCCTTCAACTTCTATCACTAGGTAAGGGTCAATGTTTATTCAAAACTTTGGCCTGGAAAAAGTCCTGGGGAAACCCTGTGAGCAGCCTATACTTAGGTCAGTAACTACCTCTAGGCTAATCAAACAGAGTTAGGAACTTTGTAAGATCAAGTTAGACTACCGTGGTGAACAGGTTCCTGAAAGAAGAGGGATGCTATTCCCAGAAGAGGATGGTGCAGACTCGGCAGAACAATTGGGTGACTAAGCGGTCTTTCTAGCATTACCTTTGCTCCCGAGATTCAGCTGAACCCTCCTTCTCAGGGAGGCTCCCTGGCTCTCTAAGCATGCGCCTAGACTGAATGGTTCTTTGTTGAATCCCCCTAAGCTCTTATATCTATCTCCGTTCCTCATCTGGGGCAGTGAAATCTGCCTCAACCTTGTGTGAGGGACTTGGCTGAGGAGTAAATAATTAAGCTGCAGGACAAAAGCACACAGGCTCTAAGAGAAGTCAATGGTTAAACATCATGAAGTTTAGATTAGAGAGGCATATGGGGTCTGGCCATGGTCTTTCCCCGAGAAGCTTGCCTACTCTTAAGATAGAGCCTTGCCCAAACAGGTTTTCTTCTTCATTTACACTGACACTAAATAAAAGTCAGAGAATTCTATGCTTGAGGCTGCTCTTGGCAGTCTCCCTCACCCTGGGTACTCTCACTTGAGGTAGCCCCTCTGGGTCCTCTTGGTGACTGAACTAAATCTTTTCTCTGAGTAATCATTCATTCTCTATGCCACTCTGGTCGAATGCTGTGACATCTTTGAGTCTTTGCACATTTTGACAATTTTGTGTCCATATGAAGCACCTAGTAAGCAGCATGCTGAAAAAGAAACACATCACAGAAGAAACCTATGGTATAAACTCTTAAGTTTTATTTTATTTTATTGCCATACCAGGGATTGAACTCAGGACCCTGTGCTTGCCAGGCAAGTGTTTATCCTACTGAGCTATCTCCCTGTCCCCCAAAATGATTTTTTTTTTTTTTGGTGGCTCAGGCTGCCTGAAGGGCAGGTCTGGTAAGGCAGGTGGAGCTGGGGATTGAACCGCGGTATCCTGCTCCTGACTGCTTTTGCATGAGCAGGCACTTAAATAACTGAGCTTAGGGCAGGCCCCTAAATTTTAGATATTATTATTGGGATGATTACATCCAGATATATTTGGAAATACAAGTACTCTGTGTACCTGAGAAGACAGACCTACTAAAGTGAACTCCTATGAATCACATACCAATTTGATTTCCTTTCCTCAAGTACAGTGAAAATATGTATTAAAAGACCCAACATCCTGGCCGCACAGGCCTATAATCCTAGGCCTCTGGGAGACTGATCAAGGATTGCAAGTTCCAGCCAGTCTGGACAACACAGAAATGCCCCAAGACTGTCTCAAAATAAATATTAAAGGGGTGGGGGTGGCCCTAGGGATATAGCTCAGTGTGAAGGCCCCTGGATCAAGTCCTAGTTAAAACAAAAATATACTCAAGCACCACTGTCTTATCATAGTTCTCTGGTATGGTTTCAAGATCAGATGCTATGGTTTGAATATGCTTCATCTCCTCCAAAACTCACATTGAAACTCAGTATTCAGTGTTAACAGTGCTACGAGAAGGTGGACCCTTAAGAGGTGACTAGCTCTTGCTCGGGGCTGCCTACAGAGGTGGCAGCCATCTCCCACTTGTCACCATGCGGCCCTCAGACCCCTCGTGAAGCCCAAGATCGTCAAAACAAGGACTAAGAAGTTCACCTGGCACCGGTCAGACAGCTATGTCAAAATCAAGCACAACTGGCGGAAACCCAGAGGTATCAACAACAGGGTGTGGAGGAGGATCAAGGGCCAGATCTTGATGCCCAACACAGGTTATGGAAGTAACAAAAAGACAAAGCACATGCTGCCCAGGGACTTCCAGAAGATCCTGGAGCACAATGTTAAGGAGCTGGAGGTGCTGCTTAGGTGCAATGAGTCTTACTGTGCAGAGATTGCTCACAACGTCTCCTCTAAGAACCACAAGGCCATCATGGAAAGAGCAGCCCAGCTAGCCATCTGAGTCACCAATCCCAATGCCAGACTGCGCAGCAAAGAAAACAAGTAGAAAGCCTGTGTGCATGTTTATTTGTGCTTCAGTATTTGTGCTTCAGTAAAACCACAAAAACTGAAAAAAAAAAAAAAAAAAAAAAAAAAAAAGAGGTGACTAGTCTATCAAAAGGGATTAATGCCTTTCTCAGATAATGGAACTGTATTCGTTACCACAAAGTAGTGTCTTAGTTATTTTGCTGGGACAAAGTATCTGACAAAAGTTAAATTTTGAGAGCTGGCCAAATAGCTCAGTGGATTAAAGTGCCTGCAAGCAGGCTCAGGGGCCAGGGGCTCAATCCCCAAGTCTGATCTAGTAGAGACCCTGAACACCCTATAGACCCTTCCCTAAAATACAATAAATAAATAAATAAGTAAATTTGGAAAGGTTTATTTTAATTAACATATATAGAAATTTCAGTCCGTGGTCAGCTGCCTCAAAGGCAGGGAAGCATAGCAGAGAGCATCACAGAGGAGAAACAGTCTAGGGTGTGGCAGGCAGGAGGCAGTGAACAGCAAACCTTCCTTTCCCTTTTTATTCCACTCAGGCTATTGGTTGGTGTCACCCATGCCCAGGGTGGGCGTTCCTGTTGTCCACATTCAGCATTATGCTAAACAAGCAGAGGGGTTGTCCAGTATCATACCTATAATCCCATGCCACACACTCATGATCCAGCCACCTCCCAAAAGCCCTACTTACGAATGCACAAGGCTTTGGGGAGCATCCAGACCTAAGTGACTTCTTGTAAATTGAGTTCAGATTCCTCAGCTCTCTTTATTTTCTCCCTCTCTCCATGTGACTTTCTCTGCAAGTGTCTACTTGCTTTTCATGCTTTTCCACTGTGTTCAAAGCAGCAAGTGGCCCCCACCTGAAGCCAAGCAGGTGCCTGTGAGCTCCAGGACTGGGAGCTTTTACACTTCCAGACACCAAACCAAATAAATCTATTTCTTTATAAGTCATCCATTATCTTTTTAATCTATTCATCACTTGATGGACACTGAGCTGCCTTCACCTTTTGGCCACTATGAATAACATCTATTCTATATTTTATGCAGGAATGGAAAGCAAACTCAAACAACTGTGTAGTATAGTGAAGAGGACAACCCAGTAGCAATTTCTCTGGGCCCACCAGGGGATGCTCACAAGTTCATATACACTAATCTTTCTGAGAAAGTTGGCTTCATGGAAAACCTGGGGTTCTTGGCCTCACTCCTTCTTCCTTTCTTGGTTCGTCTGTACATCTTTCATCTATCAACTGAGCAGATGACATTTGCTACTACCCTGTTAATTTAGATTTGTTACTTAACCCTTTCAAAGCAGTTACTGTAGGGCTCCTCTTGGAATGGATATCACCATACAAGGTAGACTTAGGAATAAGTCCATATCCAGAGGATGAAGTACTTAGTGGTGTCAATAGAACAGGCTAAGGTTCAATAGAACAGGCTAAGTGGAATTCAAAAAACAAAACAAATTAAAAGTATCATCAAGGGCCGGCCAAATAGCTCAATGGATTAAAGCGCCTATAAGCAGGTACAGGGGCCAGGGGTTGGATCCCTGGGACTGCTGTGCCGGCCCTGCCCCCGGGGCACACTGAGAGGGCAACTGAGACTGGGCGTGGTAATCCCAGCTCTTGGGAGGCTGTAAACAGATGGATCACTCCAAGTCTGATCTAGTAGTGAGACCTTAATCGCCCTGTAGACCTTTCCTTAAAACACACAAAAAAATATAATAATAAGACAACTGAGGGGCTGGTGAGATGGCTCAGTGGTCTAAAGCACCTACTTGGAACAAGCTCAGCAAAGCACAGGGACCGCGGTTCAATCCCCCTGCACCACATGCCAGCCAGCCTGCCCCCTGGTGGGCTGAGCTGGCCACACACACACACACACACACATAAATAAAATTTTAAAAAAATAAAAAATTTTTAAAAAAGACAACTGAGAGTGGAACAAAATATGTATAAATCATCATTAATAAAGGGTAGTATGTAAAATATACAAAACACTCCTGTAACACAAATGAAAGAGAAAACTTTGAATAAAAAATTAGCAAAGGAATTAAATAGACATTTTTCACTCCAATAAATAAAGGGGGAAATGTTCCAATTCACTAATGATGAGGGGAAATGAAAGTTGAAACCACATTAGATACTAGTTCAGCCATGAGGGTAGCTACTCTTAAGGGAGAAAGGGAGGAAGGGAGGGATAGAAGAAGGAGGGAGGAAAGAAGCAAGGGAAGGGAGGGATAGAGAGAGGAACAATAACAAGTGTTGACAAAGATTCGATAAAATTGAAACTCCTGTGCATTGTTGGTGAGAAGGTAAAATGGTGCAACTTCTATGGAACACAGAATATCCTTTTTGTAAAACATGATCCAGCAATTGCACTTCTGTAAAAAATTGAAATCACATCCTCAAACAGATATTTCTACTGCCTTGTTCATAGCAGCATTGTACATAATAACTAAGGAGCCCGGTGTCCACCAACTGATGAATGGATTTTTTTAAATGAGTGTATGCATGTAATGGAATTACATTCAGCCTTAAAAAACAAAGGAATTCTGACACATGCTACAGCATGGATGAACCTTTAGGACATAATGTTAATTGAATAAGCCGATCACAAAAGCACACGCACAGTAACGCTTCAGTGTCTGAAGCTACCAAATCCAAGGATGCTCAAACCCATGGCATTAAAAGGTGTACTGTTTTACATGTAACCCACACATCCCCTTATATACTTTAAACCATTTCTAGTTACCTGTTACACTTAATGTAATGTGAACACTGCATAAATAGTTGTTGTATTGTGTTGTTTAGGGAATACTGCCAAGAAAAAGATCTGCCCTTATTTGATGTGTGTATAGGTTTTTAAAGTGTTTTCCACCCACTTCTCTCTTTCTACCTCCTCCTGTTCTCCTTTCACCCACTACATTTGCTCCCCAAGGCAAGTCATAGAAACCATTTTTCTCTTCCTTAAGGCAGTTCAGGGAAGCTAAAAATAGGCTCAGATTTTCTCCCGGCTTTCTGTCTTGAAGTGAGCCATAAGGAAATTCTTTGATGATAAAACTCCCATTTCAGAAGCCCTGCCTCACTCACTGAAGGAAGGCAAGCTGCACAAACATGCTAAGAGGAATCTGGACAGAGCCACCTGGGTTCCCCCACTCGGTCTGTTAGAAACAGATCACGTGCTTCCCATCCAGTTTCATTTTGATGTGGTCGTCCACGCTTCACCCAAGGGCCAAGGTTCAGGGGGCTTCTAGACTGCAGAACACATGGACACTTACAGGAAGTTCAACAAGAACTCATCCCAGCCCCACCAGAAACAAATTCCCATGCTCAGAATCTCCCAGGCCCTGCTGCACTCTTCCCTTTTCAGCTCTCCAGCTAATTATGTCTTTGCATCTTCTCAAATATTCATTCAAATATTCATTGTAATAAAAGAGCAAATATGTGTCCCTGTGAGGTGCTTGAGGAGCTTGTACACAGGGAGGTTCATACACAGTGTGAAAGGATGAAAGATTACTCTGAGTTAATGTCACTCCATGCTCCAAGAGGGCCCAGAGGGGCTGCCCTTCACTGAGACCCCCTAATGTGAGAAAGTCTCAAATGCCCACCTGAACTGAAGCCTCTGTGGCCTTTTGCTGATAGACCCAGAAAGCAAGGATCACAGAAAGAAGAACCTTCTGTGCAGAAACTCATGGAGGGGACAGGATGGGCAGGGCAGCCTGTCCAGATGGCCCAGACTAATTCAAATGCCAGAGGAGTATGGGGAGGGCAAAGGCCAGAGCAGACCCCTTAAGGCCAGGCATTTTGGTCTTCCTGTGACATGAGGCCCAGTATGCTTTCAATCTCTAACCTCACCCTCTGCGAGCTGTTAGGCTTGTGGCTCTAAATGCCCCTTATCTCCGCATGTTCATCTCCTACACACCCCCACCTCAGGCCCCCACAGGTGGACACCAGAACTGCACTGAACTGATGGATGGCCAGCTAGTGTCCATTGCAGAACTGGCCACTTACTTCCTGGTGCAGAAAAATTTCCACATGTGATTTGGGTTGTGAGAAACTGATTGTTTCTCCTTAATATTCTGAGGATGTGGATTTGCAGTTTAGGAAGATGCAAAACATTTGGACATGGATGATTGTGATGATCCCAAAACAATGAGTATGCACTTAATGCCATTGAACTGTATATTACAGATGGTTGAAACAATAAATGTTATATCACTATTTGTCTATTTTACATCAATCAAAAAAGTTGGAGAAACAAAAAGTGGAAGGGAAGTGTACTGGTTAGGGGGATTGATTCTTGACGTCTCCACCTCCTTCACCTGTTGTGTAGCAAGAACATAGCTCAGAGAATTGTTCCCAGATCTAGGGATAGCCTTGGTCCATCTCTGTCAAACATAGCCATCTCATCTTCTTGTTGGTGTCAGGTTTTTTTGGTGGAAGCAGCAAAGGCAGAGCCACAGCAGAGAAGCAGAAATAAGGGGGAGGGGAACCTTTATTAACTCTGAAGACACAGAGAGGATCAAAGGGCAGGGAGATAAGCAGACCCTCTGACCTGAGACAGGGAGCCTGAGACTCTACTGACTTTGGCTGAGGCAGAGTTTGAGGGGCAGGTTTAGTGACACACAAGGAGCTGATTGGAGGCTCCCTTGTGTGGGCAGCAAAGGTAAAAGGAAGTTGTATCCAGGGCTGGAGGGGGGAAGAAGGAGGAAGTGGTCATTGGAAAGATAAGCTGCTGTTCTGGGGATTCAGCCATGTTGCACCAGGGCCATGATAATTTAGCAGTTTGTACTCAGGCCAGAACCTATCAGTTGGGACAAAATAACATCAAGGAGGTAAAAATAAGTTTCCAAAATTGTTGGAAACAAATTCTCTTACCCACCTTTCCCTCTCCAGCTAGAGCATGACGTTCAAAGCCATCTGCTCCCAGATACTTTCTATGACTTTATGAAGTAAGCTCAGAATAAAACCAAGGTGGGGATCACAGAGACCCAAATCCTTGAGGATATGACTTAGCCATGGGAACCCACTGAACCCAAAAGCCACCTTTCTTGGGTTTCTTGTCAGTGAATCAACAATTGTCTCTCTTTCTTTTTTTCTCTCTCTGTCCCTTTCTCTGCCTGTCTCTCTGTCTCTGACTTTTTCTCTTTCTCTCTCCTTTCACAGATTTTATGGTACAGAGGAGCAAATCCAGGACCTTCATATTTTCACAATGGGCTACATCCCTAGTCTGTGTGTGAGTATGTGTGTGCACGTGCACGTGCGCATGCGTGCTTGTGTGTGTGTGTGCATGTGTTTCAAAAGAGTTTTACTAAGTTGCTAAATTGCACAGACTGGATTCAAGCTTGCAAACCCCCTCCTGCCTCAGCCTCCCAGAGTGTTGGGATTATAAACCTGAGCTGCCACGCCCCAGCAAGCCTAATCTTTAAATTGACTTTCTGTGACTTGTAGATGCAAAGGGGACCAAAGCATGGAAGTCAGATTAAATTTACATGCCCAGGGCCAGGGGAGATGGCTCAGTGGAATAAGTGCTTCCCTGGCAATCACAAGGGTCTGAGTTCAATCCCCGGCTCCGCAAAAAAGAAAAAAATTTACATGCCCAGGGACAGTGGGAAACCTGAGTGACCAGATTGGAATCAGGGAGAGGTGACCATATCAAAAGTCATTTGGGATCCAATCACGAAAAAACTTTACAACCATGCTAAGAATTTTTATCCCTTGGCCAAGCAATGGCCGTGACTCATCCACATGGCTGCACTGATGAAGGTTCTACAATCTGAGGTACAGGATCTCAGGACAAATCCTGAGGGCATTTC
>NW_004524658.1:7733013-7763621 GCF_000260255.1 Octodon degus | reverse complement strand
TAACCACTAAGAAGAATATATGCAGTGTATTATTTGTTGAAACTGTCCTTCCGATTTGATTTGAAACTGTCTCATTGCTATCTGTTTGGCAATAAGACTTTGAAAAAAAAAAAAAAAAGAATTTTTATCCCTGAGATAATTGAAACATCTTTTGGATAAAAAGCAAATCATTTCTTTGTGAAATTACTCTTTAAAAAATAAAAACAAATTTAATCTTTGTGAAATTAGTATTTGATGCTGCTAATCTTAGACCTCTAGAAGTATTTGAAAGGTGATATGTGATTTAGTTATAGGAAACTTCTTAGAGAGAATTTAGAACAACGTGGTATGTGAATCTTCATTTTCAACTGTAAATGAAAACCTAAGAACAGATAGACTTTTTCTGATGAAATTTTAGTATTCAAAATCAGATGTGTTATGAGTGTAAAATACAAATAGGATTTTAAAAACAGTGTGAAAAGGAAAGTAAAATACCCCATAATTCTTTCTTTTTTAGTATTCACCTAACAATGATTTTTTAATTTAAAAATTATGTTTGCAGTACATAATGCTTATTACATTTACTGTGGGATATATCTTAATTCTTTTGTTGTCCTCTACCCCTCCATCCTTGCAACTCTGAATCCTGGTCCCTTTTTTTAAAATTTTATTATTTATTTATTTTTGCAGCCGGCTCAGCCTGCCCTGGGGGCAGGGCTAGCACAGCAAGTGGTGCTGAGGATCAAACCAGGGTCCCTTGGCTTACCTAAGCAGGCACTTTAAACCACTAAGTTACCACATTGGCCCCCATCCCATTTGTAAAGTTCCATTTCTATCTTTTTCTTCAGTTCTTTCTTTCCCATCCCCTTTCTCTTCCCTCCTTCTCCTCATCTTCCATCTCTTATTCTCTTCCTATTTGAAAAGCATCTCCCTACTTCCTATTTATATATTTTATTTTGCTATTTATTTCTATTTTGGGCTTCCATAAGAGAAAGCTTCCTGCCTGGCAAGCATAAGGTCTCTCCTGAGAGAGAGAGAGAGAGAGAGAGAGAGAGAGAGAGAGAGAAACAGAGAAAATGTAGTATTTAATAATTAATTAAAATGTAGTATTAATATGTAGACATATTAATTTATGTCTGATTTATTTAACTTGATATTGTGGTATCGAAGTATACCCATTTATTTACTTTTTCTGTGGAACTGGGGATTGAACTCAGGGTTTTGTGAATGTTAGGCAAGTACTCTACCACCGAGCTACATCCCCAGCCCAAGGTTTCTTTTTAAAAGAATTTCATTTAGTGCACAGTTCTGGAGGCACAGGGCCTAGAAGCCACATCTAGGAGCAGATGATGCTGTGGCTGGCAGGGTCCTGAGGCAGCTCAGAACATCAGAGGGGAAAGGCAGGTTATAGCTAAGGGGCTAAATTGTCCTCGTTGGGCTCAAACTTGAAATCTTTGTGCCTCAGGCACCCAGGCGCTCCATCCTAATTATTTTATCTAACCCTAATCACTGCCAGAAAGCCCCACCTCTTCATGTTTTTACATCGGGGAGTAAACTTCAGCACCTGAAGGCTTGAGAGACCCTGGAGCCTGTGCAGAGCAGAGGGCTCCCAGGGTGAAAGTTCTTCCCGTTATCTCCATCAGGGAAGGCTCTGCATGCCACAGTCTTACATCAAAGGTGCCCGAAGAGATTACTGCCCCGCTCAGCTCCTGGCTGAGACCGTGCTTGGTGCTGCAAGCAGCGGCACCAAGTGTAGGAAGACCAGAGGTCCAGATAAAGCTACAGGGGATGTTCCACAGCAGACCTGAGAGAGGGGCTAGAAGCACACCACAGAGAAGGTGGTCTCCCCGGTACGTACCCTCCCAAAATTTTTTTTCTAGCCAGGGATGGTGGTGCAGACCTGTAATCCCAGCACTTAGGAGGCTGAGAGAGGAAGATCACCATAAGTTCAAGGCCATCCTGGGCTACATGGCAAGTTCAGGGCTAGCCTGAACTACGAAATGAGACCTTGTCTCAAAAAAACAAAAAACAAAAACAAACAACAACAAAAAAAAAAACAAGCAAAAGTATTATCTATTCAGCACCACTGAGAACTGAAAAGGAAATGCTTGACAAAATGCTTTAGAAATAAAGAAAATGCTCTGGGAATCTAAGAAAGCATCAGACAAAGAACATTAGCATTCCAAAGCCAAGAACAAAGTAACAACTCAGTAAATGCCTTCCATGCATTCACTCATTATTACACTTCAACAAATGTGGTGTTTCCCTTGTGCAAATAAATCCATGAGTGCCTTAGTGAATACACCTTTGCTTCAGGGAATGATGATGCTCCACTGCTTTGATTTTTGCTTATGGGTAAATTAATAGGCACCGTGTGCTCCACCAGCAGAGGTCTGTCCACATGTCATCTTTTGACTGGGCCAGGCCTCCTAGCAGCAAGGTCGTGCAGGTCATTTGAGAGGAGCTAACAAACTGAAGAACTCACCAGCTAGCACAGGAGGAGGGCCTCAAAGAGGCTCAAGGTTGGCGGACACCATTTCTTCTGTCGCCTCCATCAGCAGCCCTTGGATGGTCCCGAAGCTTCATTGTCGAGATGAATCAGAAGTGGGGACCTACTGGGATCGTTTGGGCAGCAATGAGCAGTCTTTGGACTTACTTGAATCCGTTGGAAATCAAGGCCAACGCATGGGAATTTTTCAACCTGTTTTTCCCCTGGGTTATCAGAATCATTTTCCAAGTATTCTGCTTCCCTTTATTCAGCCCACTCCTAGAGAATAGTTTCAATCCCGGTCTCTACTGCCAGTAAGGAGTGTAAATTGAAGCAATTATCTAGATTGTTCAAGGGAAAAAAAAAGCCTCAGAAATTCTTTTGCCTGACTGATCTAGGTAATTGCTTCAATTTTCACATCAGCTCCCCATCTTCAGCAGCCCCAGGGATAGCCATTTAACTCAAACCATGGAGCTGCAGGTTACTGAGCAGGTCTAATCATTTCTGATTGCCCAGGCCCGGCTCCGTTCCTACAGTGCAAAGAAAGATATGACCCTAGTGAAGATTAAAAACCAAACGAACAGATGAAATTTTTTTTTTTAATGTTGAAAAATCCCATTTAAAGTTGCAAAAATAATCAGTTTCCATGGGATAGAAAGTCTGGGTGTCATTTAAAATGTATCACTTCAGTTCAAGATGTCCAGGTAACCCAGCTCCAGCAAGGAGCAAGTGAAGATCGTCGTGTCCTCTTACCATAGCATTAGCACGTCTGAAGGAGATGGTCTTTTCTCTTCTCAGGGAGCTATCACCCTGAAGTTCATTTTATTGGATTAAGCTTTTAGCCATTAATTCTTTCAGAAAAGAAGTCAGGACTCTAGAAGACTAATATGTAGAATGATTGAATCTAAGAAAGGAGAAGAAAAAGAAAAAAGAACAGTTGCATTCTTATGACTTGGGAGCAGGGTGTGGGCACCGCGAACAAGTGTTGGTTCTCACAGGGCGGTGTGGGGCACCAGTGAGCAGGCACTCGGCAGCTGAGATGCAGGAGGTGAGAGCTGCTGAAGCCCCATACTCCTCAGCACTGGCCGGACACAGTCCCACGTGAACTGCAGGTCAGCTTTTCCTCCCTCTTCCAGAAACTCATGCTCAATCCATTCAGGCTCTGTTGGGGTACAGAATTCAATATCAGTACAGAAGAGTGATTTTTAATGCACATCCCACAGAGAGATAACTAAAAATCACTAAACAAACCCCATGCCTCCCAATTCCTGTCTCCATCTTGCAACCACTGATGGTCCCCCCCCTCTCCTGATGCGCACTCAGCTCCTCTGTCCTGGGTTCTGATGCCCCTGAACTCATCCTATCTGCCATGGAGCCTGTACATGGTGACCCAGCTCTGTTCCAGCTTCAGACCCCTCACTTCTCAGCAAAGTGAACCATGCTTCCCTGGTCAGCACAGCAGCCTCCTCAGAGACTGGGGAAAGAAGCACATATACACACGTCTCTGTTACCCACAGTGGAGATGTACTGCAGCATCCTCAGCTAATGAGTCCCTTATAAACATGCTACAGATGCCTGAGGCCTCCAGTGGTGATTGGCTCTCTGCAGAGATGTGGTGAGGCTTTCTTCATCAGAGGTTGTGAAAAGAGCCCAAAGTCTAGAGGGCTTTTTTAACACTTGTATTTGTTATCTATTGTTGTGTAACAAGTGACTCCAATAGTTGTGGCTTTAAAAACTAGTCAGGAATCCAGGCACCACCAGTGGGTCATGAGGCTCTGATCCTATCTCATGAATGACTGTCCCATTACCTTGAGGTTAACTTGGGAAGGACCCACTTCCAAGCTCACTGTATAGGTGCTGGCTGAAGTTGCCTCAGTTCCTCAATCAGTGGCCTCCTACAGCAGGAGGCACTGTCAGAATAAGAGAGAGGAGGAACAAGACAGAAACCCCAGTCTTTTTAAGTTACACAGATTAATGGATTTTATTCTGTCAGACTCACACTTGTACATAATCCCCTTACCCTTTCCTCTCTCCTCCCTTTTCTTTTTTATGTCATTGATCTCTTTTGTCATCATTGTTTTCTTTTGTTTTTAGAGATTCCACATGTGAAAGAAAATGTGTGCTATTTGATTTTCTGAGTCTGGCTTATTTCACTCAACGTGATGATTTCCAAGTCCATCTATTTTCCTGCCAATGACATGATTTTCTTCTATTTTATGGCTGAACAGTACTCCATGATGTGAGTACATTTTCTTTATTCATCTGTTGATAGACACTTAGGCTTAGCTATTCTATTGCTTAGCTATTATGGGCTGCAATAAACATAGGTATGTAGGTATCTTTCTAGTACGCTTTCAGTTTTTCAGAAATAATATTGATGAGTGGTATAGCTGGGTTAAATTTTCTCTCTATTTTTAGTTGTCTGAGGAACTACCATATTGATTTCTGCACTAATATACATTTCTACGAACAGAATAGAGGAGTTCTTTTTCCCACATTCTCATTAGCATTTATTGTCTCATGTAGTCTCCATGATAGCTATTCTGACCCCAGGGGAGCAGGAATCTCAGTGTAGTTTTGATTTGCATTTCCCTGGTGGCTTTAGAAGGTGGGCGTTTTTTTTTCATATACTTATTGACCATTTATAGTTCTTACCTTGATAATTGTCTATTGAGTTCCTTTGCCCATTTATTTATTGGGTTATTTGGGATATTTTTGTGTTCATTTATATCCTGAGTATTAATCTTTTTTTTTTGTAAGAGTAGCTGTTAAAGATTTTTCTCCCATTCCACAGGCTGTCTCTTCACTCCTTTGTTTCCTTTGCTCTGCATAAGCTTTCGGATTTAGTGTAATCCTACATGTGGATGCTCGCTATTATTTCCTGTGCTATTAGAGTCCTAGTCAGAAAATCTTCGCCTGTGCCTATGACTTCAAGTGTTTCCTTGATTTTATCTTTCCTAGCAGTTTCAGTGTCTTAGGCTTTACACCTAGGTCTTCAGTCCACTTTGAAATAGGACTTCAAAGATTTTGGTAGGGTGAAAGATAGAAGTCTAGTTTCAGTCTTCTGTGTGTGGTTACCCAGTTATTCCAGCATCACTTGTTAAAGAGGCTGTCTTTTTCCCAACATATTTTTGGTACCTTTGCCTAGAATCAAATGGATGTAGTTGGGTGAGTCTGTTTCTGTGACTTTATTCTGTTCCATTGGCCTAAAGTCTGTTTGTTTGTTTTTTCCTTTTTATGTATTTAGTAGAGTCTGTAGGGTCTCACTACACAGATCAGACTCATAGTGATCCTCCTGTTCTCAGCCTCCCAAGGATTACAGGAGTAGGCCACCACACTCAGTTTTGGGCCTACACGTGTACCCCAGGTTCCAGGCTAGTGCAGCATATGGTATAAGGGATTGAACCTCGGTTCTTGTGCTTGCCAGGCAGGCACTTAGACCACCAAGCTATCTCCCCAGCCTCACCTATCATTTTTGCCATATTCCATCGGTCAAAAATGAGCAACTGGGTTGGGGAGACACCTCAGCAATCTTGCCACCTACCTGGCAAGCGCAAGGACCTGAGTTTGATCCCTGATACCACATGCCCTGCTAGACCCAGAACCCCAGGAGCACTGTACTGGCCTGGAAACCGGGTGTGATGGTGCATGCCTGCAATCCCATTGCTGGGGAGGCTGAGACAGGAGGGTTACTGAGTCTGAACTGAATAAGGAGACTGTAGCAACAACAAAGCCACTAATTCAGTGCACATTCAGAAGGAGACAGTTACATATTGTCCTTAGTGACTTTTCTCATTGCTGAGACAAGATACTAGACTTCCTCAATTAAGGAAGAAACAGTTTATTTAGCTCAGTTTGTGGAGGTTTCAGTCCACAGTCGGCTGGCTCCAAGGCAGACTGACATCACAGAAAAGTTTAGGGCAAGCAGAAATTCACAAAACAAGCAAGAGATGACCACAGCTCTTGCTGTCTCTGATATCATATTCAGTCTACTAGCACTCACGCCCTTGGTCCAAGTGCCTTTGATTCTAGTACTGTGCCATGAGTCAATCCCAGGGTCATACACTCTAGATCCAGTCACCTCTGACAAAGCCCCAGAGCATGACGCTTTGGGGAAGAGACTCTAGACACAAACCATAGCACACACAAGGGGGTGATTGTTGGCAAGCCCGTGTCACCGGGTGGTCATTTAGAAAGCTCCCTGCCATGGCATCTAGTTATTTAGAGATCTCCTGCAATGAAATGGACAGAGTCAGGGCACACTACCTTGGGAGCAAAACAGACCCCCAAAGAACTTCCATGTAAGGAGGAAAGCTACAGAGAAACTGAGAGAACTGTGAGGCTAAGCAAAAGCATAAGAGCCATCATTACGTGAAAAAAGCAATGTGTCACAACTTATAAAAGATAAACTCCTGGGGCCGGGGGGATAGCTCAATGGAATAAGCGCTTCCCTGGCAAGTGCAAGGGCCTGAGTTCAATCCCTGGTTCCACAAAAAAAAAAAAAAAAAAAAGATAAACTCCTTTCATCAAAATCTTTACATAGAAAACAAAATGAAACAATTAGCTAAGAAAGGTTTTTGCAATGCATGTAACAACGAGTCAATATCTTTAATAAAGATTTCAGGCAAATCAATAGGACAGTTGTAAATGCACAATAGAAAATCTAGCCAAGAGCGCTGAAACACAATACATGAAAGAAATACAAATCACATTGAAGTGCATGAAAAACTATTCAACCTCATTATCAAGCAAGGAAATACCTATGAAATTGGCAATTATGACAAAGAGTAATAGCATTCATGTTGCATAGTATTTTAGGAAGGCAGCCTTCTCTTATCTTGGCAATAAGAGATTTCTAAAAATTTTTCCAAGAAAACAATGTAAACCTAAAGAGTATAACCATAGGCGTCCTACCTACTATGACAGAGGCATAGGGATGCAAGCATGTGTGTATGTTTGTGAGTAACAAGCACCAAGTTGTGTCATGACATTTAGGAACTAAAACAGGAAAATTTTATGAGGTCCCTGAGATGCTTAACAGATCACTGTATTTGGGTGTGTGGTCTTGAACCAGGAAGCTGTGGGAAGCCACTGGCATTTTGTAGCTAGAAAAAAAGAAGAGTCCTAAACACAGTCACAAATGCCAGTGAGATAGCTAAATCCAGGGATAAAACTGGGGAGACTCATTGCTTTCTCTCTCTTTGGAATCTGACCTTTTCCCTTCGGCCTCTTTATCTACAGAAACAAACAAATGCTCCGTACTCAAGGAAGAATGGAATGAAGAGTTGAAGCTTTGGGCTCCTTTGATCTTAGGCATTTGAGCTTTGCAGGCTTATGGGCAGATACTGCCTCCTCCCCTCTGGGAAATGAAACTGGTGTTACCACAAATGGGTGCAGTAGAAGGGCATAATCTAGGGTAGCCAATTAGGATGCTTCAGATTCCGTGTAAGAGCAATCTGTTTAGGTTAGCTAAAGCCAAAGTGGGGAATGGGTTAACTCTAAAAGAGATAAGGCTGGCCTGCAGCAGACCTGAGAGATAAAATGGAGTCAGATGCATGCAGGCAGTGAAGCTTCTTTGTCTTGTCTTTGCTCCATGTGGGCATGTGTTCTCCTTTCCTTTTGGCATGTTGGCTCCCTCGCCTTCTTCGGGCCATGTCACAGACCCTTCAGCTGTGACAAGTCAAAAGCATCTGGGTGTCTAAGTGCTTGGGGAATTACAAACACTGCCCCTCCCCCAGCTCTAGCATCTGGGAAGGGACACACAGGCTCTGTACAGGATGGGTTGCCTTTGTTGGACAAATTCACTGTGACCAAGGGCAGCGTCCCGGTTGCCAGAAGTAATCTCCTTAGTCAAGTGGACAGGAAAGGATGGGCAGGCAGAGCACAGGAAAGGGGAGGGAAGCCCTGAGAAAGCAGCCATGGCCCTGATGTCCTTAAACCTCAAGGAGGAATGGAGGCAATGAAAAATTCCACCCCATCCCTGTGTAATTCTCTTTCAGACGTAGAGACAGCTACACACACACACACACACACACACACACACACACACACACACACGCTCATGCACATACACAGCAGCCCCATCCAGATTTCATGGGGCCCCCACACTGCCAGGGGTCAGCCTGCCACCAGCAGGCTCTGCTTGGGAAGCCAGCTGACGCCCTCGGTCCAGCTGCTCTGGGGATGGCTCAGGATGCGAAGCATGGCTTTCCTGTTTCCTCAGATGACCCTTTTCCTTTGGAGAGGAGACAGAGCAACTCAATTACCAAGGAATGAACTGAATGAGACACTCTATCGTAACACAGAAAAGAGATGGGTCTGGTGGAGTACTTAGAAAACTCGTCACTGTCATCACTAGCGAAGCCTGCGAACACTGCTGGTGTGAGCACACGACTGGGCCGGGCACAGCTTGAAGCCGTGTGGCAAATGATTCTTCAGCCCTCTTTGAGAGACTCCTTACTCCTACACTGCACATGCTGGCAACAGTCGGCCTCCTAATTCTGATTAGTGAAAGCTAACACATTATGCTGCTTATCTGCCCCATTTGCTGGCATTCATTTGACAACCTAAGCAAAATGTTAGCACCAGCCCCAAAAGAACTCCTGGTCCTGTTTTATCGCATTTATCCTGTGCTGCAAGCACTCAGTTTGTGTGTGTATATATTTGAATCATTGTTCTAGTATTTTGAAAAATGTGTGAATTCACTCAGTCACAGAGATCTGCCTGGTCAGGGCCTAGTAAGTGCCAGACATGGTTCTACCCACTGAGCCCAGGGCTCTGCCTGTGGTTTACATTCTCCTGCACGATCCAGGAGATGAACACACGAGATCATACCATGACATGGTGAGTAGTAGTGTGCCCTGTAAAGGAAAGTGAAGACATGGGGCCGGGGAGATGGCTCAGTAGAATAAGCTCTTCCCTGGCAAGCACAAGGGCCTGAGTTCAATCCCCGGTTCCGCAAAAAAAAGAAAAGAAAGAAAAAGGAAGACATAAAGAAGGAAAGAGGCTAGCGGAGGATGGGATAATATATTAGCTCAGGTGATCAGGATTAAAAAGAAATTTGGGGAAATACTTCAATTTGATTTTGCAGTACTGAAAAAGCATTGGGAAAAAAAATTTTAGCTGACTGCTCTTCAGACAAAGGACTTCTATCTACAACATACAAAGAATTTTTAAAAATCAGGTCCCTCCAATTCAAATACTCAATAAAACATGTTTATCTGAGATGAATATACACTATTCAGATGAAGAAATACAAATAGCAAATAAATATATGAAAAAAATGTTCAACATCATCAGTCATTTTTAAAATGCAAATTAAAACAACACTGAGACTCCATCTCACCCCAGAAAGAATGCTTAGCATTAAGAAGTCAACCAATAGGTCCGGGGAGATGGCTCAGTGGAATAAGCGCCTCCCTGGCAAGCGCAAGGACCTGAGTTCAATCCCTGGTTCCACCAAAAAAAAAAAGAAGAAGAAGAAGAAGAAGAAGAAGAAGAAGAAGAAGAAGAAGAAGAAGAAGAAGAAGAAGAAGAAGAAGAAGAAGTCAACGAATAACAAATGCTGGAGGGGCTGTGGGGAAAAAGGAACCCTTATCCACTCACTGATGGTGGAAGAGCAGACTGGTACAAACACTATGGAAATCAGTGTGGAGATTCCTCAAAAACCTAAGATTAGAAGTCCCATTCAACCCAGCAATTCCTCTCCTGGGTATTTTTCCAGAAGAACTGAAAACATCATACATAACACAGTGATATATGTATACCAATGTTTATAGCAGTACAATTTGTCAAGGCTAAATCTTGGAAATAACCCAAATGCCTATCAACTGAACAATGGATTAAAAAAAAAGATGTAGTATTTTTTATACAACAAATTATTACTCAGCCCTAGCAAACGCAAGGATCTGAGTTCAATCCCCAGCTCTGCATTAATATATATATATATATATATATATATATATATATATATATATCAGCCATAAAAAGAGATAAACCCACGGCTCCTATAGGTAAATGAATGCAACTCAGTATCATACTTATAAGTGAAATAAATTAGACTCACGTGTGTAAACATCATATTATCTCACTAGGGTAAGAGCCTGAAAGAGTGAATAAAATCCAAAAGGTATAATAGATACTGCAAAAGGGAAAGAAATTGCTCAGACAAAAAAAAAAAAAAAAAAAAAACTGGGATGGGGAAAAGAAAAAAAGAAAGAAGAAAGGAGAGAAAGTATATGTGTATATACATATGATCACTGGGATAACTATACTGTTGATTTCTACTGATTTATTAAAAGAAACTGCTTAGGGGCTGGGGAGATGGCTTAGTAGAATAAGTGCTTGCCTGGCAAGCACAAGGGCCTGAGGTCAATCCCCGGTTCCGGAAAAATAAATAAATAAATAAATAAATAAATAAATAAATAAAAAATAAAAGAAACTGTTTAAATTATTTAGTTTTTTAAATTTTTTGACCAATTTTGCCTGCTTATACCTGATAATCTGAATGATTAATTTGAAGAAAACAATAAGCAATATAACAACCATTGTTGAATTCCTGTCATCTTGTTTAGTGAAATTTTGTATAATTTTTAATGTTTTTATGTTATTTTTCATTCTCTTTAAAAAAAATAAACTCTAACAGAAGAAGTATAGGAAAAAGACACACATCCATACACAATTTAAAAGAAAAATAAGAAAGGCAGAAAGGCAGGAATGGGGATAGGAAAGCTATTAGGTATTGTTATATAACTAAACCCTCCCTCATAATTGTTGCCTGGATGGGTGGGGTGGTCGGTGCCTTAATCCTAGCACTCAGGAGGCCGAGGCCAGAGGGTTGCTATGACTTCGAGGCCAGCCTGAGCTGTACAGTGAGTTCAAGTCCAGCCTGGACTATACAGCAAGATGTTCTCTCAGAAAACAAAACAACAAAATACAGCCTAAAACAACAGTATTTATTATGTCTCTCCTGTCAGTGCATCCGCGGTGCTGTTCTGCTGCACTAGGTGGCTTCAGCTGTCTTCACCAGGCTCACTCACGTTTAGGGGAGCACTGGCCATGAGCTGGTTCTCAGGTGGCCTTCCTGCCGTGAGCTAGCTGAGCAGCCCAGCATATTGTGTTATGGCAGCCGGAGCTACCAAGGCTCACTCCGGTGAATTATTCTCTAAAATGTGAATGAAGCAATGAATAACCTCATTCCAAAGATAAATGGAAGTGATTTGGAGATTGTCCATACCTGGGACAAAACAAGTTCTGCGAAAAGTTCTAGCTCTTCCTGGCTCTTCCTGTCACCATAGACTACTTTCTTCCTATCTCAAAATGTCAGGCAAGCTTAGGACTAGATGTGTTTTTCTAAAAAAAAAAGATGTCTTTCTGTGTGATGAACCCTGAGGTCACTTACAGGCCTGCCTGTCCTAAAATATAAATATAAATAGGCTCTAATAAGCGAATCAACCTTAATATACTTTGGCTTAAGTTATTGCTTATGCAAAAGAAAATCTTTCACTCATTTAATAAGATTGATCCAAGGGGCTGGGTATATAGCTCAGAGGCACAGTGCCTGCCTAGCAAGCATGAGGTTGTGAGTTTGATTCCCAGTACAAAAAAAAAAAAAAAAAAGATCTAGAATTTTCCTAGGAAATTGTACCATTTATCTTTGAGTTTCCAACTCAAAGAAAGAAAATTAAAGGTGTATTCTTGCTATTTTCAGAGCTATACAGTAAACAAGAGAAGGTTCCTTTCTTCTAGAATTACTGTCTAGTAGAAGAACAGGATGAGAGAAAGAACTTCATGCATGCGTCTCTGACATGAATTTTGGGTTTTCCCTTGTGCATTCCAAGGGGTGGGCCAGTGGTAGTCACAGGATAAAACCATGTCCTTGTATGACAAGTGTAGGCCCGATGATATGGGAGAGCAGGCTTGCCTGCCTTTTATACCCTGGAGGGAGGAAGATGGACAGCTGGGAGGAGATGCCAGCTCTCCCCGGGTCTCTGTGGAAGCCTGGACATAGCAGAACTGGTAACGTTCTGAGTGATGGAGGACATTGGTGGTTTTGAAGAAAAGGAAGCTCATGGTTCTGAATAGGCCAGTGGGTCTGAGGCTAAATAGCTCAAGAATGGAAGTCTGCATTGAGGAATTTGATTTTAAAAATTATTTGCCAACACTGTCATAAATGGAGACTTATAATTCATTTACACATAATTCATTCCTCTCACCTCCTTTGAGGTGGTCAGCCATGTGTTTTCAGTGGTTGCTAACATCTGTTATGAATTGTCGCCACCTCAGAGATCTCCAGGTCTCAGGTAGGATATATTTGCTTTATTGCTCACCTACATCAAGGTATAGTAAGTTTTTTATCTAAAACATCTTACCCGTGTATCCCTGCCTTTTTGTGTCCCTAGCAATCACCCCAGGCTGAGCCACTGTAACACTGCCACTAAATTCCTACAATAACTCTTTCACAGCTTGCTCCGCTGTGGTGTCACATCTCCTATTTATCCTTCCAACAACCACTGGAGAAATGTGATTTCATTTTTATCATTTCATAAATTAGAGCAAATGTGGTGAGGGAACAAACAGAAATGGGAGGCATAGCTACAGAAAAAGTGGAAACAAAATGACACATAATTGCAGGAAAGATGATTACCTCTCCCACCACAAGCTCACAAGAGAGTTAGTTTTAAAAAGCAGACCAACTGAATATGAGAGTTCAATTAGGAGATCAGGTGAAAATTAAATAGATAAAAGTCTCTTACTTCCTGTTTATCAAGATCATTCAGCCTCTAAAAGCTGCACAAACGCCACTGACAAGCGCTGTCAATCTTCAGTGCTGTGGTCCTCGTGTCTGTGTCCCCATGATTCCCACTTGAGACCTAACGTCCAATGTGGTATTGGGAGGTGGTGTGGCCATCAGGAGGTGACAGACAGGGTCATGGGAGCAGAGTCCTCATCCATGGGCCCCATGCATTTTTATAAAATAAGCCCAGGAGGGCTCAATTGCCCTTTTAGAAACAGAGGACACAGCACAGTGTTGCATCTGAGGAAGACCCAACTCAGATTTCTGACAAGTTGGTGCCTTGGACCTTCCAGGCTCTGGAACTGAGAGGAATAAGTTCCCGCTATTTATAAGCAGCCACATTGTGGCATTTTCTTTTATAGTGGCTCATGTAGCCAAGCTCCCAGGGCTTCACACAGAGGCAGGGAAGAACAGACCCTTTCTGAGGTAGACAGCAGGTGATAGAAAGGCCCGGTCACTCAGGGAAAAAGCCATACATTTATATGTACAAGACGGGTAAGGGAATGATCCCAAGAACTACCAGCAGGTTGTTGAAACTAGCTGTTACTTGGTGGGATTCTCACCCTGACTAACTACCATGCTGATCCCTGTGAACTGAGCAACTGCACTGGAGAGAGCACTGTGTAATAGTGGGGTCATACTTGGAATGCCTGTCATTCTGGTCTTCTAAATACATATTGCTTGTCATGACATACCAATTATGGCCAGACTGTATCTCAAGTAAATGTTTATTTATTTTTTATTAAAAAAGGGTAATAAATGAAAAAAAAAGTCACAAGACAGTCCTGCTACAATGATGTATATGGTTAGATTTTTAAATTTCAGTGTAAAAATATGTAACTGTTTATTCATATTTTTAAAATTTGTTCTCTTTTTCCATATTCTGTAGAGACTTAAAGCTTAACATATCAATACTTGATGGAAAATACATGTTCCATCTTATGCCTAAAATGTTTGATATTCAGACAGATAGTGAGGTTAAACCCAACTGCACATGTTGTAGGATAATAATAAGCTTCTCTTCTGGAGGGTTAACAACCTAAATTTGCAGACCAAAAATTAGAGAAAAAGAAGGACTGCAAGGACAGCCAACATTTTGGCCCTAGGCTTTCAAGGTCAGTGAGGACTCAGGACATAGGAGAACCTAGACTGTAAAATCATGTAACTCAGTTGTGTCTCAAATTTTCTGATCAAGGAGATTATGGGGCCAAAGAGGAATGTGATCGATGACGTAGAGTATGCCTAAGGAGAGTCACATGGAGAGAAAACATTCCCTCAGGCTTTCACAGACAGCAAATTCATCAAGCAATGGCCATGACTCATCCACATGGTTGACACTGACAAAGGATCTACAAAATGTGTTACAGAGTTTCAGGATAAATCCTGAGAGGATTTGACTGACTTTGTCAGATACAAAAGTTACATTTCATGCTATATAGGTCTTGCTTTATCTTGGTCTTAACCATCCAGCAGAAAAGTGTAGAAATGAGGTAGGAAAAGTGAAGCATGTTAAAATGCAGAGCCGTGGAAGGCTCAAGTCAACAGATTCAAACATTTCCAGTCCTGTGGATAACCCACTACTATTCCAGACTACTGGACTATATTGGAATATTTTGTGGAATTCATGCACCTACAATATTTGGATGGTAAGGGCTGGGGAGATGGCTCAGTGGAATAAGCACTTCCCTGGCAAGCATAAGGGCCTGAGTTCAATCCCCAGTTCAGTAAAAAAAAAGGATGGCAGTGGAATACCCATCTCTGACAAAACTAAACAAAAAAAAGGAGCTATAAATGAAGGACAATTTTGTAATAGGTAGGATAGATATATAGCCACTTTCTCTTAATTCAATAAGAAAAAAGATTTGTAATAATAGTGTTTGGACAGGATATTGTGTCTGCATCTTATGCTATGAATGACTACTACAAAGACAGCAATTTGCAGTGTATTAATTGTTGTAACTCTCCTACCAACCTGTTTTGAAGCTGTCTCATTGCAATTTTTTCCTCAATAAAATTAATTTAAAAAAGAAAGAAAAAAAGGCTTGGTCACTGCAGCTGGGCGCCCTGGGTCTCTATCCTGGCTCTCTATCTCAGCTGAGTGACGTGGTGCTGAGTAAACCTCTCTGTGCATCAAACTCCTCAACTGTAAGTGAAGATACTATTCATATCATCTCTAAGTTAGGTGAAGATCAATGAGATAATGCACATAAAGCGCTAGAGCCTGGTTACTACAAGGCTCAGTCCGTGTCTGAGGCCCAGGGGCTATGTTTATCTATCATCATTGTCTCTTCCCTGAAGGGCATTTCCCCCTAGACAATCAAAGTCTGCAAAGGGTACCAGGGAGATGGCTTAGTTGGGGCCAGGGAGATGGCTCAGTAGAATAAGCACTTGCCTGACAAGCACAAGGGCCTGAGTTCAATCCCTGGTTCCGCTAAAAAAAAAAAAAAAGTCTGCACAGGCACAATTCAGCAGTCAGCAAAGACAGTGTTGAGGGCTGGAGAGATGGCTCAGTGGTCTAAAGCACCTACTTAGAACAAGCTTGGCAAGGCATCAGGGACCGTGCTTCAATCCCCCAGCACCACATGCCAGCCAGCCCCGCCCCCTGGTGGGCTGAGCTGGCCACACACCACACTGTCTTTCTCTCTCTCTCTCTCTCTCTCTCTCTCTCTCTCTCTCTCTCTCTCTCTCTCTCACAAATAAAAATTTAAAAAAAAAAAAAAAAAAAAATAAAAAAAAAAAAAAACAAAGACAGTGTTGAACTAACTTAGACATTAAGTGCAACCCTTGGAGGAAGGTCCCAGGCCTGATCAGAGGAGGATCTTCTGTTTCACAAGGGCTCAACTGAAGTTTCCATTTGATGTAACTAAGTTCAAGAGAATTACCTCTGCAAGGCAGATTTTAAATGACAGGAACAGTTTGTTTATCTCCTCTAGTGTCAAGATTTAAGATACTAGGATCAGGTACAGATGTCCACTACTCTTTCTATGCCAAAGGCTTCAAGATACTACAGTAGCTGTATCTGGTTGGTTTTGTCACTGGAATCTAAAGATGACAAGGGACTAAATGTATTTGCTCTTGGGAGGCAGCAGTAAGCCCAAGCTAGTGATGACTAGTAAGATAGATGACCTCTCCTCACTGATTTCTTCTTTGGTACCTAGAGCTTTCAATAACCTATCAAAAGAAAATCTTTCAGCCTATTCTCAGCTGTGTCAAATGGAATTAAGCAAAATGGTGAATGTCCAAATACTTTGGCTGAACACTCAGAGGGAAGCACAGGTCAGCCCACAGGGGGTAGGAGCAGAAAGTGAGAGAATCCCCAGAGGAAAGTGAGTCTTAGAGTGGGAGTCAGGGCTCTCAGGCCCAGGCAGTGCTGCCCGCTCCTTGGAGATCCCTGCCCCCTCAGCAAGCCAGGAAGGATCTGGGCTAGATTCTGTTAGGCTGGCCATCTGGTTCCCTTGCAGCATTAAAACACTGGAGAACATTACGCCACACACCCATCGCGTGGGGGTGAGGGTAAAAGGTATGAAGAGTCGGCTGTTAAAGGGTGAGGCAAGGCTTCACAGAGAAGGGACATCTGAGCACAAAGTGGGCTTAAACACGCAAGGATTTATGCTCTTTATAAGAGGGCAATCTAGCACTGAGATGACAGCTACAGACGAAAACAAAGGACGCAGTAAATCAATCAATGCTCCAAAAACAACCACTTTGTGAGCAGGAAATAAAAGGAGGGGCTGGCTGGCAGCGCCACTTCCAGTTTAGAGTGCGAGGAACGCTTCCAACCCCTTCTCCGGCAAAATAAGCAAACCTGGTGAGGCCTACTTTTAGGAAAAAACCGTCATATAAAATCTCTGAAATCTGTCTTAAGGGCATGTGATAAACACAAAACCATTTATTCAAAGGAAATTATCAAACTCTTCAAGAATAGCAAGCATCTGTGGCATTTGAGCCATGGCCCACACCCTCTCTCTCTTTACTTCACATTGACCTGATAAAAGCACACCTCAGAGAGGAGAGCTCAAGAGGGCTCCCCCTCCCAATCCCCAGTTACCTCATCACATAGGAAAGCAGACCACCCGCATTTCTCCTCATTTTGCATAGATTACATTCCTGGCGAGCTTTATTCCACTCAGCCTTAACCCAGAGGAGGGTCTCCCCAGTCCAGGCTAACCAAGAATCCTGAGCCTCAGGCACCCTAGCACTGGGGGAAAGTAGGAAGACAAGAAGCTGAGGTGCTACCTAGCAGCTGTTAGAGTGGCAGCTCAGAGATTGCTCCCAAGGGAGAGGGGTGGTCTACAAGGAAAGAGAACGCAAAGCTCTGGCCAAGAAACTGACTTGATTTGAAATAGAGTGTGCAGTAGTTCAAACCAAAGTGTATTCTAGAAAAACAATAGCTTCTCTTCACTATGAGCAGTGCATAAAACCACAGCTCCTAGTTTACCAAAGAGAGCTACGGAAAGAGACTTGAGCAAGGGCCCTCCTGGGGTGTCCAAAAGAACCAAAGACTAACCTCAAAAGCTCTTCCTGGGAAGGGAGTGAAGAAAGACGCCTTAGAAGTCTGTCAGCACACCTAGGCAACAATTACAGTTGGAATCAGCCTGGGGTCCTATCTTGGAACTCCAGAGTCTCTTGATAGCTTGTAACTCCCAGGGGGAGGCTTTGCAGGTTACTGAAGCTAATGTTGGTAAATTTCAGCTGTTATCACAGTAGCAGGTACCCTTCTGCCATCCCCACTCCACAGTAGGCAGGAAGACATGCGTGTTCCTGGGGCAGTGTGCACACAGCTTGCGAAACCCAGGGTAGGTAGAAAGGAGCCTGTTCCCAAAAAGTCAGAAACCTGTGCTCTGATTGCTGGTCTCTACTGCTGATGAGAGACTGAAATGTAGTGGGCATTGCTATAAGATCTTTACCCATTGTGCAAACAAACCCTTCCTACTTCGTGACATTCGCCAGCCACAGAGTATTTCTCTACAATGTCCAGAATAGATAAATATAGAGAGCAAGAAAGTAAATTAGTAATGCCTAGGACTGGGAAATATGGGGCCTCTGGAGGGGTGAAGGCCAAGCAGTGTGAGGTTTCCTTGGGAGATAATGAAAATATTCTAAAATAGATTGTCATTATGGTTGTACAACTCTGCAAATAGACACCAAGGCACTGAATCTGACACTTTAAACAGACGGAATGTAGAATATATGAATGTGTTGATCAAGCTGTTTTTTAAACATTTGTGAAGAGGAAAATCAGAAGATACGGAACCTGTTGCAGGGATCCAGATGACAGACGGAAGCGCAGAGCTGAAGAGCAAGAGTGGGGAACAAGAGGCAGGACAGATGCTGGTCTCGGGGCCACAGAAGATGAGCCAGGAGAAGCAGTGGCTGCAGAACTGAAAAGCCTACCCTTGCAGAAGATTAAAGGTCAATAAGCTATAAGGCTATTGTACAACATGGTAATTACAGCTAATGACAATGTGGTGTGCACTTGAAAACTGCTGAGAGAGATTTTAAGTGTCCACACACTCAGTGTTGGGCAATGCATATTAATCATTCCATGAAGTAGTACACATCAAAACATTACATTGTACATCATAAATATATGCAAATAAGACAGTAAAAATAAGCTATAAGAAGCTTGGCAACTGCTTCTAAACAGAGCCTTGTTTGAAGTGTAAGAAAAGGCCTGTCCTGCATCCACAAATAACCCCGTGCATATAAGAGAATTCGGCACACAGTTAGTACTGACAGAAAGGGGAGAGGGCTATGCATTACAGAAAAGGGAAAGGTTGGCCCTGGTGAGGAAAACAGGAAAGCTCACTGCCTGAGGCAGGATAACCATGAATCCACTCACCAAATATTTTGTGTCCACTCTGATCCACAGTCTGAACACCCAGTTTCAGAACTGCTGTTGTATTGCTTTTGGTCTGTTGGGGCAGGAGAAAGCAGGATAGGTATGAAAGCTGTGGGACAGTGCTGAGGGCGCTGGGCAACAGGAAGCCAAGTAAGAACGTACACTCAAAGGGGGCTGGGGAGATGGCTCAGTAGAGTAAGTACTTGCCTGGCAAGCACAAGGGCCTGAGTTCAATCCTGGTTCCACCAAAAACAAAAAACAAAAAACAAAAAAAGAACATGCACTTGAGTGACCTTACACGTGACACTGACTTCAGATGTGCGTGTGAGGAGCCAAGATCTGAACACCATGAAATGTGGCCCAGGAGACCACGTGGGGCAGGAGGCCAGCGTCTCAGCCAGGGGTTGCTCAAGGCAGGAATGAATCTGACAACCTACGGATGATGAGAGCTGCAGGAGGACAGGTGGGACGTAGGTGGCAGGCAGAGTGATGGCTACAGCTGAAGAAGCCCGCAGGGGCCTATCACCCACTAGGCCTTCGGCCTGCCATGAGTAACTGCTTCTTTCTGGGGATAGAAGTGTGGAGTTTATGGTGAACATAATGGGAAGCCAAGGGAAGGTTTTAAACAAGGAGTAACACCATCTGATTTGCATTATAAAAAGAGGGGTTGAGAATGGGGGTTGCTGAGTAAGTGTGGAAGCAGGATATTACATGCTGAGTTGAGTCCACACCCCACAAAGGCTTGCCAAAGTCCTAAATCCTTGTATCTGTGAATGTGGCATTATTTGGAAATTGGTTCTTACAGATCTAATTGAGTTAAAATGAGGTCATTATTAGGATGAGCCCAAATCCAACGTGACCAATGTCCTTGTAAGAAGGGGAACATTTGGGAGGATGTCATATAAAGACAAAGATGAGAAATGTCCACATGAAGTTAGAGGCAGAGATCAGAGTTACACAGCTCCAAGTCCTGGGAAGCCAGGGCCTCCCTGAAGCTGGTGGAAAGAAGGAAGGACCCTCCCTTACAGACTTCAGAGCAAACACAACCCTGTCATCATCTTGATTTTGGATTTCTAGCCTCTAAAACTGTGAAGCAGTAAATTTCCATTGTTTAAGTTGCTCCGTTTGTGGCCCTTGGTTAGCACAAAGTGTAGGGAAGGCAGCGAGGCAGTTATTGCAGAGAACCAAACAAGAAGAGCAGGTCCTCACACAGGGAACTAGCAAGCCAAGGCCTTGTTCCCAATGGATTTCAAAAGCAGAACTGACAGGAATTGCTGACACATCAGGCTTGGGGGTCAGATGTAAAATAGGAATTAGTCAGCCAGGAACATGATTGAGGAACATTTTGTGCGGAACTCCCAGACACCAAGGCCTTTAAATTGAGAATGTGCAAGGAAAGATGAAATTGATGCAGTCTTTTGAGGCTACAAGGAACTGGGGTATATATCTGAGGATAAATAGGCATGAGTAACTGCTTCTTTCTTGGGATAAGCCTTAAGAAGCCAGAATACAGGGCTGGGGAGATAGCTCAGTGGTCTAAGTGCCTCCTTGCCAAATGCAGGGACCCCAGTTCAATCCCCAGCACCACATGCCATGCTAGCCACAGAACCCAGGGTGCATTGTGCTGGCTACTGAAAGCAGGCATGATGGTACACACCTGTAATCCCTGTGCTGGGGAGTATGAGCCAGGAGAATCACTATGAGTCTGATCTGCATAGTGAGACACTGTACCAAATAAATAAATAAATAAATAAATAAAAGATTAAAAATAAGTTTTAAGGGGGCCGGGGAGATGGCTCAGTGGAATAAGTGCTTCCCTGACAAGTGCAAGGGCCTGAGTTCAATCCCCAGTTCCACCAAAAAAAAAAAAAAGTTTTTAAAAAAAGCCAGAGGGCAGCCAAACAGCTTAGCAGATTAAAGCACCGGCTTGCAGGAGATGAAGGAGGGATTCAATCCCTGGGCCTGCCATGCAGAACTCGCCCCCCTGGGGCATTCTGAGATAGCAATTGAGACTGGGTGTGGTGGTGTGTGCCTGTAATCCCAGCATTTAGGAGGTTGTAAACAAGAGAATCACTGAGTCCGATCTAGTAGTGAGACCTTAAACACCCTGCAGACCCTTCCCTAAAAATGCAAAAAAAAAAAGAATCCAGAGTGTACTTAAAACACGTTGGCACATTAGCTATAGGTACATGGCTACATTAGGCATATCCCAGTGTCTTGGGGGCACCCATTAGTAACACCAAGAGTAGTTGGACAGAGTATAATCGCCCTGTGATTCAGAAGAAGCTGGAGGATGAGGGTTGTGGACGGTGAGGGTCACTAGCACAGGCACCATGGCAACCATGCGTCACCTGGCTCAAGAGAAGGTAGCCCTGGCCATGCCAGGACATTTAACCCAAAAAAGATTCAGGCAGATCCTACTTCTTGAAAGATAACTGGAATTTTTTTTCCTTTTTGGTGGTGGTGTGACTTGGAGGGGTTTCTAGGAAAAGCAGGCAAAGCTTATCAGCTGTCGAGCATTCACTACCTATCGACATTGTACTGTTCCTTGTGTTTGCTAAGTTATTACCCCTTCCCACAAGCCTGCCAGTGGGGTCAGTTTCCCCCATTTTTACAGACTGGGAAATTTAGGCTCAAAGAAATCTAAGGCTGTGGATTTCACATCCAGGACTATTCTGCCAAAAACTTGGATCTTCCCATTATGTCATATGATGTCTAACTTTCTTACTGCTGAGACAATAACTGACACCCACAACTAAGGAGGACAGATTTAATTTGGCTCACACTGGGTGGAGGCTTTGTCCCAAGTTAGCTGGCTCCAAGGCAGGATCACATGGCCAAGGAAAAGTGGCTTAACGGCCTGATGGCAGGAAACAGAACGCAAGAGCAGAGGGGGTGACAGGTACCTGCAGGCCCATGACCCACCTCCTCTGGCCAGGCTTCACCTCCAACTGCAAAATGTAGCTCTGTCTGAATACGATGAATCCACGAGGAGTGTCACGCTCTGTACTCTAATCACCTCCCCACAGTCCTGCTTACCAGTGCATGAAGCTTTGGAGGGACATCTCACTGTAAATCATATCAGTGAAATCCTCTTTATTATTACTCAAAGTGCATCTCATGGACTGGCGACTCTGAGTACTTATTCAAAATGCAAACCTTCAAGCCGTGCATACCCAGGCCGACTGGAGCAGACTTTGCACAAACAACAGATGCACAGGTAACTGGAGGGCACACTAGAGCACGCGAAGCATCTCCCTACTTGGTCTCAAAAGGCATTTGATAAATACCCACTCCAGAGTTCAACCACCTTGTACTAGGCTAGCAGGCTGTCAGGTGCTCCCCACTTAGTGCTGCTAACCCCATAGGCCTTCCCCCAGGAGACTGCCCAGCATGCCTCTGGGCCTGGGGAAGGAAGCCACGCAGTGGGGGGGCTGTCCCTTAAGAGAGGCACTGAGGTTGAAGGAAAGCACTACCAGTCACAGAGGTAACAGAAAAACAGCAGCAGTGTCCCAGCCGAGTACTCAGCCAGCCTTGCTCCAGCTTCTTGGTAAGTAGGATGTTGGGGCCCCTTCTGTGAGCACAGTGATGCTCCCCTTTCTTTCTTGAACCTTCCGTGCCTGCAGTTACTCCTTGCACACAGTAGGTGTGTGGTTCACCTTTGTTGTCAAAGCTGACTATAACGGGTGGAGGGGTGTGCAGCAGAAAGAGGCCCCAGCAAGAGGGCTAAACTGAAACTGAAGGTAAGAATCACTCCTCTGCCTGGCAAAGCCCTGCTAGTCTACTCCAGTTCACTGCCCTTCAACACTTACTACAACGTATGCGATGACTTCAGCAACCCTTAGTCTTTCCAAATTCTTTACCATGAGTGCTAGCTAGTGCGCCAGCACTCCACTTCCTTGTACTAAGCCGGTCCCTGGCATTGACCGTGATTACTCCTGGAGCTGCCTGGGCACTTGGCTCTGAGCTTTAATGGGCATTGGGCAGCTGAACCTCAGCAAAAACACTTTCTCAAGCAGACCTGGGCCCCAGAGTCAAACTTTCTCTACTTCCAACCCCCAGGTTCAGCTTCCATTTGTTGTATGCCCCCGCCAGCTGACTCAGCCCACCTCTGAATGGAAGTGTGGCCAGCAGCCTGTGAGCTACCAAGAAGAGCTTCCACCTGAGGAGGTGCCTGGAATGAAGCCTGGGCTTGTTGACCAATGAGAAGAAGCCAAGAGAGTGAAGACTGGCAGAGCCTCAGGCCCAGCCCACCACCTCACTGTGGAATGCTGCCCCTGATTGGAGCCCTACAGCCTGCTCGAATCCCTGCCTGGGAGAGCGCATGCGTGAGAGCGCTCCGCCCCAAGCCAGTGTGCGCAGCCGGTTCCTCTCTGCTCAAGCTCAACTCTCCAAATTGCACCTGAACTCTGAATCCAGCTCCAGCTGCAGTCTGTGGGATTACTGGCTCTTTTTGGATTCCAGATTGTAAACTCAGCCATTTGTATTTACACGTGTTTGTAGAGCTGACTCTCCCTGTCGACAGGTTCTGAATCTATGGATTCCAGCCACGGTGGATGGAAAACATTTGACATAAAATTTTCTCTGTGCTGAGCATGTATAGACTTTTGCCTGTCATTATTACTTAAATAATATAGTATAACTATTCACCTGACATTTATATTGTAGTTGGTATCATTAGTAATCTAGAGATGATTTTATTTATTTATTTTTTAAATTTATTTATTTATGTGTGTGTGTGTGTGTGTGTGTGTGTGTGTGTGTGTGGCCAGCTCAGCCCACCAGGGGGCGAGGCTGGCTGGCATGTGGTGCTGGGGGATTGAACTGCGGTCCCTGTGCTTTGCTAAGCTTGCTCTAAGTAGGTGCTTTAGACCACTGAGCCATTTCACCAGCCCGAGATGATTTTAAATATATAGGAATGAGCACAGTTTATTGTCAGGAGCCACAGATTATAAATTGAGTCTCCCAGAGGTCTGAGGCTGTCTTTGTGCTACCCTTTGAGCAAGATTGGACAGCAGAAACTCCCTGCTTTCTCTTGTCACATGACACCGTGATGCTCACAGGGTGACGCAGAAACTGCAGTTTCCTTATTGCGCCCTGTCTGTCCTTGCAAGAATGCTCTGTTCTTCTTATCACAATAGAGGTGCGTAAGGGTGCCGTAGTCACCATCCATTACTGTTTCCAGAAACACCCACTCCCTCTATCCACTGCCCTTGACACATACATAATCGGTAAGTATTGGGGTTCTGGGTGCCTCGTGGTCCCCATGAACAACTGGTCCTCCCAGATCCTTGCATAGTTATTTTATCATTCTCTCTCTCTCTCTCTCTCTCTCTCTCTCTCTCTCTCTCTCTCTCTCTTTAAAATTTATGTATTTTGTACCGGGTCTCCCAGGGGTGGGGCTGGTGCAGCACATGGGTACTGGGGATAGAATTGTGGTCCCTGCTTTTGTCTAAGAAGGTGCTTAGTCCACTGAGCTGTCTCACCGGCCCTGCTGTTTTATCTCTTGCTTTTTGTTTTCTCCATGTGCTGTGAAGCCTGGCAGGATATTGGAGTCCACTACAGAGGTTTCTGATAGGTTATATGCAAATACCATGCCATTTAACACAAGGTACTTGTTCATCCACAGATTGTGGTGTCTGAGGGACTCCTGGGACCAACTCCCTACAGATACTAAAGGACCACTATACATCATCCTCTGAGTCCTGGGCTTTCCCACAGCAAATGCTTATTGTTGAGGCCAACAGTCTTCCCCCTGAACATCTCCTGCCCAAGTCCAAGTCCGCTGGATGGTAAAATCCATCCCTGTTTAGGTGAGGGGAAGCTATAAGCTCTTCACAACTTCATCAGCTCATGCCCTGTTAATCAATTTTCCATTGCTGTGAAAAATATGTAAGATAAAATCAACTTTAAACGGAGAGTTTCTTTAGACTCACAAGTTCAGAAGTTTCCATCCATGTTTGCCTGACACTGTTGATTTTGGGCCTGTGGCAACACAGTACACCATGGTGGAGGAAACTCATGGGAACCCAGGGGAGAGAGATGAAGAAGGGGGCGGAGTCCCAGCATCCCCTGTTGGAGACCACAAGTTGTAAATTGAGTCTTGGGATTGTCTGCACTTGTCCTTGTCCTGCCCTTGAGTCAGGGTGATGTGGAAACTCTTTTCTGGTCACAGCTGGAGTCCCTAGAGCTAATGACTGCTGTGGTGCTCACAGAGCAAATGAGACCTGCTGAAGAAGACAGGCATCTGGAAACATGACAGCTTCCTCTTTGCCCCCATCTCATCCCTGTCCTTGTCCTTGCAAAAATGCATTGTTATTCTTCCTAGCCCACCTTAGTCTCTGTTACCATTTCCAGAAAAACCTACTGCCTTTCACTCGTCATCCTTGACTCAGATATAATGAATAAATACCAAGCTCTGGGTGGCTCGAGACCTCTTGTTCCTAGAGAGTAACTGGCCATCCTAGATCCTGCTGCGCACCTCTAGTGTTGTCTCTTGCTCTTTTTTCCTTTTCCTACCATACACCATAATCCACTTAGGAGACTGGAACCCACTGAAGGTGTCTCTAGTGTACCCTCAATAGCCTAACTTCTTCCCATTGGGCCCCACCTTCTAGAGGTTCAATTACCCCACAATTGTGCCACCCAACTCAATGTGAGAGCCTTTGGAGAACACTCCATATCCCAACTGTAGAACCTAACATAGGCAAATTTCAAATCATAACAGAAGGATATCAAAAGTTATTTCGTCTGTGGGAGATGGAACTAGCTGAGCCAGGAGGATAGGATAGGAGCACGTTAGGCCCAGGATACCACCTTGAGAGGTTCAAAGGGGAGAAAGGAGAAGGATGAAGCAGGAAGGTCTATTCCAAGTAAGAAATGAAGGGTGCAGAACCAAGAGAAGGTGGATCAAGAGGAGAATGCAGAATCCAACCCACAAGGTAGCTGGAAATCACAGTCCTGGGAAAAGTGCAGCCCAAGTAGTGGATAGAGAAGCACAATGGCCGAGAGAAATGGACTGAATTAGGCATGCTACCTAAGTGATGATCTTGGCTGTACACTTTCCTGCCTGGGTAAAGCTGGATGCACTGAGTCTCCTCTCCAAGCTACAGTTCCCTCTGTGAATGTCAGCCTATTGAAGAGACTTTCAGTACTGCCCTCAGCCAGCAGCTGCCTCTGCTTTCCACCCCTGCTGATGTGGACAGTTCAGTCCTCTTAGAGGTTCATGGTCCTGCCAACAGCTCTGTGGGGTTCTGGCCAGGATGTCACAGTGTTTTGGGGCAGGGCCTTCTCTGAAGCAAGAGGGTGAAGGTTTTGGAAATTTAATGCCCCATCAGCAGCTCCAACCATAGGCAGACCAGAGCTGAGGGTCAGCCTGGGGATAATAAACTTCCCCAGGTTGGGCAAAGAGCTCCAGGTTGCTCTCTGTGCGCCCAAGAGTCTGGGGAGCCAGGCCTTGAGAGGGTACTTACTGGCAGCAGTACCCTCACAGTCTCTGAGCTGACCGTGCCTCCTCCATCTATTGCCTTCCTTTCTACGCAGGCCCCCTGCCCATGGACAGGCTCCAGCCCCATCTGTGCCCCTGCTCTGTGTCTCAGGGAGTGCAAACAAAGACAGTTGCTTGCCTTTTGAAGTAGTTGTAAAGACTAGAGGTAACACATGCACAGGGTTTGGGGGGACAAAAAGCATCCAGAGTTATGGAGAAAGAGAAGAGAACCCTGACACCTGCTGTGTGGTCTGACACTCACAGCTGGCCTCAGGATTATGAGAGTACCTGCAATGCTCATAACTGGGCCACGCGCTTGTGCTGAATGTAAGTGAACATGAACATCAGATGCAACCCCATGATACAGTGAGGCAAGAGCAAGGTCACTGTGCAGCCTACGAAATGCCAGCCCTCCTCTCCTCCTCTCCTTCTCCCCTCCTCTTCTACTTCTGCTTCTTTACCAGTCTCACCGTTAGCCTTTTCCAGTTGGCCTTGCAATAGATGAAACTTTTCCCTCAACCATAGACTCACCTACCTTGCTGGTGGCATCCGGTACACATCAAAGCCTCTGCATCCTTACTGCTCCCCTCGCAATTACTCAACCAAAGCCCACAACCTCTCCCAGTCCTTTCTTACCTCCCTTAAGATGCCCTGGTTACAGAACGAGGCCTGTTTTCCTCTGCCCTGCTCTACCCAGCATGCCAATCACTGGAACAAAAGATAGTATTTGCGAGTCAACCAAGCATGGCACTAGGAGACCCAAATCTCCAGTTCACCCCTTGGAAGGATGGGGCTTGAAGTAAGGAAGCATGTGGTGAAGGGCACGGAAAAGGTAATTGGAAGTGATTAGTGAACTGCATATCTTCATGGCTTTCCATGGGATATAGGTTCAGAAAACGGTGGGACTTTTGTTTTGACTTTTTTGAGACAGGGTCTTGGTGTGTAGTTCAGACTGGTCTTGAACTTGTGATCCTCCTGCATTAGCCTCTCAAGTGCAGGGATAACAGGTACGCGCCATTGGATCTTTTGACACCTGTGCAAGCTCAGGTAAAGAGGCAGTGATTTTGACAAAATGGCCTTTATAGCCCTGAAAAGTATTCCGGGCAACTGTTTTCATCACAATCTACACATCAGAAGTATGATTGACTCTACAGCTAATGAGAGACTAATAACATATAGTTCAGTTGTGTCACTTCTAGAATTTGTGATTTTGAAAGTCAACTAAAAGTGAATATATTTATTGTAACTGTCCTACTAATCTGTTTTGAAACTGTCTCATTGCTATTTGTTACTCAATAAAATTAATATGTCTTTTTTTTTTGCGTGGGGCGGAACCGGGGATTGAACTCAGACCCTTGCACTTGCCAGGGAAACGCTTATTCTACTGAGCCATCTCTCTGGCCCCTCAATAAAATTAATAATAAAAAAAGTAAGTATGTAACATGCGGCACAGCAGTTCAGAACCAGAGAGGTAAAAAGTAGAAAGGGTTGGTGTGCATAAATGAGACCATGCCAGCTGCGTCTGTGGGCTGTCAGTCATCAGGGTTTGGGTTCTGCTCTCCCACAGTGTCTTAGAGACTAAAGTCATGCTCTTTCAGTGCTGGTCACAGTCAAGTGTGGCTTTTAGGACCTTAAGAGATGCTACTGAGGTGCAAAACCTACATATTTACGATTATAATCCCTTCTTTCAGTAAATGCACAGCAGAGCGTTTTGGCCTATTGAATAAGCGCTTGGAGCTACCAGTGTTCTCAAAGATGTGCCTCACAGCTCCAGGAGGGCCACGCAGAAGAAGGCAGCTTACGCCACCACAGACCTGCTTGGCTGCTTCACAAGTGTGTACTGGCCACCTACTATGTGTAGAGTGCTGAGCAGTGTGGTGTGGCGCCGGGGTACAGAGATATCCATCCAAGGGTGTGATTCTCACTCTGGAGGACTTGACGACCTACTCAGGTTCGAGAACACAGGCTTCCAGGAAACACTTGGCTCATTCAGGTCGCCTAAGGGGCTCTGCTGTTCACATTGTGCTCTTTTCACTGGGTTCTTGGGAGACGTGAAGTGTCAGTGATTACATTGCATTTATCAGAGAATTTATTTAGGCCTTCATCTCATTAAAAAGAAAACTCATATTAAACATATTAGACATTCTGAAACATATTTAAGAATCTGTCCTGGAAATACATTCTGGACAATTATATGGTGATCAGCTTTAATATCCTCAGTGATAAGTCATTTTGGTACTTTATACCCTTGATATGTAGATTGAGAACGATACTTCAGCTCTGTAATCTTCTCTCAAAAACCCTTAATTGCAGTCAAACCACGAGAACAGCCTCAAACGAAATTGTGGGATACTTTACAAAATACTGTTCAACTCTGCTAAAGTCTTCCAAGAGAAGAAAAGTTTGTGAAACATCCCAACAAAGAGTTGTCCAAGGAAATGTGATGGTTAAATAGCGTGCTGTGTTGCAGATGGGATTTCAGAGCAGAAAAAAAGGACATTAGGCAAAAATTAAGAGATCTGAATAAAATACTGGGTTTAATTAATAATAGCATATCAATATTTGTTCATTAATTGTGATTAATGTCCCATACTAAGCTAAAACACTAATTAGATTTTGGGTTGAGAAAATTTGAGAAATGGGAAATTTTGGTACTGTCTTTGTGTTGGAGGCAAAACTGTGGCAAACAGACTCAACTCCAGGAAACTGAACTTGAAATTCAGGGCCAAACAGTCCCTATGAATAGCTAAAGATTTCATGTCTTTGGGGCTGGGGAGATGGCTCAGTAGAATAAGAGCTTCCCTGGCAAGCACAAGGGTCTGAGTTCAATCCCGGGTTCCAAAAAAAAAAAAAAAAAAAAAAAAAAAATCTCATGTCTTTTTTATATTTTAATAAAGTTACCCCAAGCTTTTAAATTTATGCTAATAATTCAAATAGGGTCAAGTTACTTAACCAGGGTTCCTCAAAGAGACAGAACCAGCAAGAGACAGGTAAATGGCTGATAGTAGATAGATGACCGATAGAGACATAGGATGAGAGAGATTTATTAAAGGAATTAGATCATGAAGATATGGAGGTTAAAACATTCTGTGGTTGTCTGTGTGCAAGGTGGAGACTCAGGGACACAGGTACTGTGGCTCAGTCTGCATTCAAAAGCCTCAGAACCTGAAAAGCAACAATGTCTCCATCTGAATCCAAAGTCCTAAAGACGTGAAGGACTGCTGGGACACACTCTAGAGTCCTGAGGCCAGAGAATCTGGAGTTCTGATTTGCATGTGGCCCAGTTTCAGGAGCAAATTAGCCCTTTCTCCACCTTTTTGCTCTAATTCTGCTACTGGATGGTGTCCAACCACAGCAAGGATAGGTCTTTCCCCCTCTGTCTGCTGGCTATCTGGAAACACCCTCACAGACACACCCAGAAGTAATGTTCACCAGCTCTTTGGATATCCCTTAATCAAAATCTAATACTAGCCATCGCCCAACTATATAATGCAAGACACAATACTTTTCTTGTTTTGTTTTGTTTTTGTGGAACTGGGGATTGAACTCAGGCCCTTGCGCTTGCCAAGGCAAGCGCTTATTCTACTGAGCCATCTCCCTGGCCCCAAGACACAATGCTTTGATTCCCACTGAAATGCAACTCATCTCCTAGGTGTTAAGGTCTGTATTGTTTTGTCTTGTAGGACAATGAAGAGAAGATAGGGCACATGTTTAATTCTTTCCTTTTACTTGGCAGTTTTCAAAATAATGGCTTTATTCCCTCCCAGTAATAACCAATTAGATTTGTCCTTGCTGTCCTTCTATTTTGATTCTGCTGTGCACTCATGTATTTACATATATTTGATGCTGTTGTTATTAACCTCAATGATGTGCAGATTGTGCAGTCTTTAGTCATGCCTTGATGCTGCCTACTGGCTGGGTTAAGACAAAACACTGGGGCCAGGGAGATGGCTCAGTGGAATAAGTGCTTCCCTAGCAAGCGCAAGGACCTGAGTTCAATCCCTGGTTCTGCCAAAAA
>NW_004524658.1:7724419-7732913 GCF_000260255.1 Octodon degus | reverse complement strand
GGTCAATCTCCAGTAAATATACAAGCTGAAAATCCAAGAGGAATGCTTTCACCCTGTAAAAATATCTTATTTGCACACGCCTTGGAGAACAGAAAGCATCTTAACCTAGCAAGAAGATTCCAAGTGTAGAGAGTAGATCATACTGCAGAGCAGAGGCATACATTCTCAGTTAGGATCACACTTAGACATACTTCACACCTCCTTTCATGCAGATACTTCCAGTGACAGAGGCAGAATAGCCGGCAGTGAATTTTGCAGTCAAGTAGTCATCCATCTTCCCAATTCCATGCTTGTACCCAGTCACTGAGAATACCTAATGTGGGACTTTATTTTTGGTGAACACTTACTGATGTGTAATTTACACATCACCAGCTGAATGTCTATCATCAACTAGAAACAGAACATCTCCATCCATAAGAAAGTTTCCCAGTCATGTCTTGTCCCAGTAATTGTTTCACCCACCTTTTTGGATAGAGCTGCTGATTTGTTTTTATCACCACAACTGAGATTTGTTTGTTTTGGACTTTGAGTGAGTGGGATCAGACAAAGCAAACCCTTTAATGCCTGGCTTCTTAGTCACAACCAAATGTTTTTGGGATTCATCTCTGTTGTTGCATCAGTAGTTCATTCATTTTCAACACTGATCTGAAGCTCATTGTTGTTTCTTAATCCTTTCACCGATTGATAGACATGTAGGTTATTCCTTGTGTTTGCCTCTCATAAATAAAACAGCTATAAACATTTAGGTAGGAAACAAATCTTTTTATAGATGCAAGTTTTTATTGCTCTTGGGTGGACATGGGTTATATTTTAAATATTATGTGCTTAATGTTATTAAAAAAAAACCCTACTAAACAGATTTACAAAGTCAGGGCCAGGGAGATGACTCAGTGGAATAAGCACTTCCCTGGCAAGCACAAGAGCCTGAGTTCAATCCCCGGTTCTGCAAAAAATAAATAAATAAATAAAAAAGTCATGGCACCGTCTTTTACTCTGTTTTCCCCATATCTTCACCATCACTTGGAATTATCAATCCTTTGAATTCCAGCTGCTACACTGAAAGTGGAGTGGTTTTTATTGTGATTTTAATATGCCTTATTACTCTTGTGACTAATGTTGTTAAACATCTTTTTTGTTTTTATGTATTTAGGACAGGGCCTACAGGGTCAACAGGGCCTCACTAAACAGATGGGACTGGTAGTGATTCTCCTGTTTTCAGCCTCCGGAGTACTGGGATTACAGGCACGCACCACCATGCTCAGTCTCATTCACTGTCTCACTGTGCCCTAGGGGTGGCACTGGCATGGCAAGGCAGGGGTTGAACCTGGGCCACTGCACTTTGCCTAAGTAGGCACTTTAGTCCCCTGAGCTATTTGGCCAGCCCCAAACATCTTTTTTTGTGTGCTTATTAGCCAACTTTATATCTTATGACTTGTCTAAGTCTTTGACCATTTGTTATTGGGTTTCTATTTTATCACTGTCTTACAAATTTTTTTTAGTGTGTTCTCCATACAACTCCTTCACATAAAAGTATTGTGAATACTCTCTCCTAACCTATAGTTCACCATTTTATCTTTTTTTTTTTTTTTTTTGCCAGCACTGGGGATTGAACCTAGGGCCTCACATATGCTAGGTAAGCTCTTTAGCGCTGAGCTGTACCACCAGCTGTGCTTAATTTTATTTCCTACTTCATTTCTATACTCCAGAGTCCTCATTCAATTGTTTACCCGAGTTCAAATAGAATATGTCACTTTGTGAGGATGGAGTGTGGAGTGCTACTTGCTAAGCTCTCTGTGCTACTGATCCCTCTGCTTCTCCTAATTCCTGAAGGCAAATGACACTCCCTGCTTTGGTTTGGTGGGGAAACCGAGTCTGAGCAGTCTTTCTCTCACTCAGTGAGTGGCAGACAGGCTTCAAGCAGTGGTGCTCAGTGCTGGCTGAGGGTGAGTCCCTGAGGTGCATGGGATGTAAAAGGAACTGATGCTCGCTTGGGCTCCAGCTTGGAGAGTTCAGATCTGATTGGTCTGGGAAGGAGCTCCGCCGTGGAGATTTTTAGAAAGCTCTTCTGATACTGAGGGTCAGAATCTCTGATTGAAAATGCAGTTAGCCCCTCTCCCTTCTTGCACTGCTCCTGGTTTGGCTCCTCAAGCTCGCCCTATCTAATAGCACAGAAAGAGTTAAATGACAGGCTGTTCCAGAGGTCGTATCTCAGTATCGTTTATAAGCTGTGCAGAGAAAGCACGCCTGGCTGACGCAGTTCTCACTGTGCAGGTTGGCGACGCTTTGGGTTTTAATTTAAGAAGCTCTTTCAAATCTGCTCTCTCCTCCACCCCCACCTTCCCAAGAGGCAGCATATCCAGACGTCAGCGCATGCAACCACGTCCAATTTTGGAGGCTGCTGCAATCTGGGGAAGCATCCAAGGTGTCCTTGTAGACAGGCAATCACCACTCGGAAATGACGACTGCAGAGGGGTTTCAGTGTTGCATTCAGATCGCTCTCCGGCTGGCAATTTCCAGCTCGCTGTCATTTAATGAGGCTGCCCTGCTCCCCGCCCGGGAGGGGGGTGGGCTCCTTTTCAGATGAGGGAGGCTGAGCCGAGAGTGGCTTTCAGAAGCTGAGCTGGGGTTCGGAAATGTCACCATCTTTCTCAGTGGCAAAGGAGAGGCAGCCAGGCAGAAACAGGTTTCTCTAGAAGACCTTTCCTGGTCTTTCTCCCTGTGATGGGTATAGTTCCTACTCATGAGCTCCAAAGGGCTTCATTCCCTCTGGAATCAGAACCCTAGTCTCACTCAGTCGAGGGGAGGGGAGAGGAATAAGTGAATACTTCTATGGAGCATTGAAAATAACCATCATTACTTGTCAGAAATACACAGAGTGTGCAAAATAACATCGGCTATTTATTTCCTGGCCAACAAATTTTGGCAGTGTGGTATGTAAGAATTGCTGCAGGGAAACAAAATGATCTACATCAGACAGCATTTTCTCTCCTGAAAGCTCAGGCACTGTCTTTTGAACAACAGACACTCTTGAATTTCAGGAGCACACAAGCCAGGAGCCGGGCCATCTCCAGTAGTGATGGAGGCCTGAGTGCTACTCCTAGAAGAGTCCTTCTCAGAGTGCAGTTCTCAGGACCCCAACATCAGCACCACTTAAGATGTGGTAGGAATGCAGGTTCACAGGCCCGACTGACCGATCTCCTGAGCCAGACTCTCTGCCCAGGTCCCAGCAATCTGTGTCTTGACCGTCCCCCCAGCTGATTCTGCCTGATGCACCTTAAAGTTTGAGAACCTCTGATGGAGGCTTGACTCTAGAGAATGACTCTTGGAAAATACAAGCCTTACTGTGTCTAGCCATTTCCTCCCTACTTATAGGGGTGGGAGTGTGGTTGGGTGGGTGAAGATGAGGGAGGCTGAGGAACAAATCCTTTCCAACTCCATGTTGCTGCTCCAGGCAGCTCAGCCATTCCTCTTTCTCTGTGGAAGGAGCCTGCATTCTGTTATCATGACACAGCAGCCACATGAGGAAGGCTAGCCTTCCATTCAGAGGCATGAGTTCTGGACCCTATCTGGAGGGCTACATGAGGGGCTGGAGTAAGGGAAATAAGGTGTTGAGCAGGAGGATTTCAAGAATAGTCTGATCATGGGTCAGGGAGATAGCTCAGCAGTCTAACCCAGGCTGAATCCCCAGTACCGAATGTCGAGCTAGCCCCACCCTGGGCCCACCAAGCCAGCGACTGAAACCGGGTGTGGTGGTGCGTGCTTATAATCCCAGTGTTGGGGAGGCTGAAACAGGAGGATCACTATGAGTCTGAGCTGCGTAGTGAGATCCTGTACCAAATACATAAATAATAATAATAATAATAAAAAAGAACAGTCTGATTAGTCCATAGAAATAAAGACCTCCTCTGGCCAGCCTAGAGCAGGGTGAATAGCAGCTCTACCTATAGCTGCCATATATGACCTGCCCAACTGCTCAGTGAAGCAGGAGCTTCACCAAACAAGAGCTTCATCCACCCTCAGAGCAAAGAAGAAATATAGAGAATGCCAAGGGTGGAGGCCAGGGTAGGTGAAAAGGAAAATGTGCCCCATATCAGGGTGTTTTAAGGGTACCTGGAGTCTGTCTTAGTAAAGGATGATGGAATGTATAGACACAGAAATGATGGTTATGAAGGAAGATGTTAGTGATGCCTGTAGATCGCTGGGGCAGAAAGTGTGGTGCACAATCCAGGGGCGCAGGAGGAAGCACTGGGCATGGACAGGAGACAGGCAGAGAAAACACGCACAAGAAGGTCTGCTACTGTGGTTTCTGTGGGAGGGCGTGGGTGAGGCCGGGGAGTCACCTGCAGAACTGGCTGGATTGAATAATTCAGTTGCTCTGAGGCCCTGGGTTCCTGGTCCTGGGTGACATGGGCAGGTGGAAGTGACAGGGGTGCAAAAGTCCCAAGTACCCTCCTGCAGTACTTGCTAGGTCTTGGCCAATCCTGGCAGGGCCATAGCCTATTTCCCTACAGAAAAGGCCTGCTCAGATCCAGAGGCATTGAGTGAGGCTGTACATCCCCCACTACCACCTTGTCACCAGCTGTAACTCCTGCACTTTCTGGCACCGTAGCCCCTACCTACATAGGCCTATCAGGCCCTTGAGATGGAGCACTTACAACCAAATAATTATTTTACTTTTCTAGCTTCAAAAACATAAAATAAACTTGTAAGTTGAAGCAGTATTAAGCATAATCTTGTGTTAAGCAGAGTTCATGAGAGTGTAGACTGTGTGGGGTGGGGAGTAGCTCCGTGGCAGAGTGCTCATCTCACACGTGTGTAGATCCCTGAGAGCATGCCCAAGGCCCTGGGAAGTGCCTAGTGCTCCCCCGGATTTAGATCAGGCATCAAGAGATGCTGGCAAAGCTGTAGAGAAAAATTCATGCTCAAGCAGTTTCCTGAATGAGAAATTTACTTTTATTCTCACCACAGCCACGAGGCCTAAATGCAATCTGCCACACCTCCATGAAGCCCCCAGAGCTTCTCCAGGACTCTCAGTTCCTTTTCCCAGCCCAGACAGAGACAAGAACCATCCAGAAGGGCCAAATCTGGGCTCTCAAGCCTGCTGCACTCCCAGGAGCAGCAGCCTCCTCCGCAGTGTATTCCTGTGAGGCTGCCGGCCCTGTGAGTATGTACCTCACAGATGTCCTCAAGCTTCGAGGTTCTGGGCACCGTGGTCATAAATTAGTACAAGAGCTTTCTTGGCTTGGGATCCAACAACCCTGTGTTGGCTGTAGGAAAGTGTCTCAAGTGGATTGAGGAGAGAGGAGGATGGGGGTGTACAAGGCAAAGCTGTCCCCACTCACTCATGAAACCCTGAGATGGGCAGGGCAGCAGTAGACACTGAGGACAGAAGGGTGATCTGGTGGAGCCCTGGGGAAAGGATGCCACACTCGCATCATCTGCACCACATGCTTTGGCCAGGGCTGTGAGCAGCACTGGCCTTTTTGTTGGGCCAACTGGATGAGAATATTTTCCCCTGACTCACACTTTATACAAAACTAATTCAAAATGATCAATGATGTAGGTATAAGAGCTGAACACCACAAATATTTTATAAACAAAAAAACCCACAAGATCTTCACGACCTTGAATTTTGTGATGGATTCTTGGCGAAGTCGGGGACTGAACTCAGGCCCTTGTGCTTGCCAGGCAAGCGTTTATTCTATTGAGCTATCTCCCCAGCCTGGATTCTAATGTATGACACCAAAAGCATGAGCAAGAGCAGAAAAAATAAATAGAACTTAAAAATTAAAAAAGCCCTTGAGGGGCCTGGGGAGATAGCTCAGTGGTCCAAGTGACTGCCTGGCAAGCACAAGGTCCCCAGTTTGATTCCCAGTACCACATGCCATCCAGGCACATTGTGATGGCCAACAAAACAGGGTGTGGTGACACACATCTGTAATCTCAGCACTGGGGAGGCTGAGACAGGAGGATCATTATGAGTCTGTGCCACATAGTGAGACCCTGTACCAAATATATGAAGAAAAGATTTTTTTAAAAAACACTTTTGTGTATCAATATTATCAGGAAATTGAAAGAACACACACACACACACACACACACACACACACACACACACGAAAAAAAACCACTCATTCTACAGTGAAAAAGAACTGCTCAAAAAGGAAGGAATAACAGGGATGGGGAAAAGGAAAAAAGAAAGAAAAAAATATGTATATATTCCAGATAGCTAAGATAATTGTACTGCTAATTTAGATTAGTTTACTGAAATGAATAGTTAATATTTATATTGTCTGATCAAATTGCCTGTATCTGGTAATCTGAGCAAGTACTGTGAAGATAACAATCCAACAATCACTGTTAACTTTCTATCATGGTTTGAAATTCTCTTGCCTTGCTTTTTGTCCTTTTGTGTGTGTGTCCCTTTGTGCTATTTAGTTGAGGTTGTTTGTTTTGAAATTCTGCATTATTTTTATTGTTTTCAAAATTAAAAAAAGTTAGAGAATGGGCTGACCACTTCACAAATCGTATAGCTCTTAAGGATCTAGTCCTCGAAATGCATCAAAAGGTCTTGCAGTCCAAACCAAAAAGGCAAACGGCCCACTTTTAAAAATGAGCAGAGGACTTGCCTATACAAATTGCCAATGAGCACATTAAAAGACACTGAATTTCATTAGTCACCAGAGAAATGCAAATCAAACCCACAATGGCTGTAATTCTTTTTTTTTTTTTTTTTTTTTTGGTAGAACCAGGGATTGAACGCAGGTCCTTGTGCTTGCCAGGGAAGCGCTTATTCTACTGAGCCATCTCCCCAGCCCCTTGTAATGCTTTTAAAAAGGAAAATAAGTGTTGCTAAGGATGTGGAGAAAATGAAAATTTTACACATGGTTGGTAGGAATGTGAAATGACTTGTTTAATTAGAAAACCACTTGGCACTTTCTGAAAGAGGCAGAATTATCCTATGATCTAGAAACTCTACTCTTAGTCATATGCTCACACTAAAAAACCAGGTACTTAAACAAATACATATTCATAGTAGCATCATTCACAATAGCCTAAAGGTAAAAACCCATAATGTCTATGACTGAATCAATGCATAGATTGTGATGTTAACATACTATGTGTTATTATGCAGACAAAAAGTAATGAAATACATACTATCACATGAATAAACCTTAAAAACATTATGCTAAATGAAAAAAGGACCAATAATTCAATAGAAAATCTGGTACGAGGACAAGAGTGGCCCTTAAAGATGTGAAAGGATGCTTTCATTATAAGGAAACTAAACCTATGTAGATACTATTTTTCTTGCCTCAGAACTCTGTCAGTGGGGGAAGGTGACAATAGACAAATACTATTGGGAGAAGATGCCAGGCTTGGTGGTGTGCACCTACGATCCCAGCACTCAGCAGCCTGTGGCAGGAAGATCCCTGCGAGCTCAAGGCCAGCTTGAGTTACACAGTGAGCTCAAGGCCAGCCTGAACTTTCATAGCAAGACCCTGTATCAAAAAATAAGTGAAAAACCTCCCAAATCTATTCCTATTCCGTTAATGCCTACCAAAGGTGTAAACACATGTATCCCTTAATTCAGTATCCTCATTTTGGGATTTTGTTTGGCTAGAAGTTCATTTTTTTTAGCAAGCAATGGACATTGGCTAAATATGGCCTTGTTTTCATATGTTTATATGATAAGAGGTGGGAGCCATTTTTTGAAAATTGTCAAAGTACTGAGTATGTAGGTTTTTTCTTACAATTATTCCCTAAATGATAGGCCTATAACAACTACTTACACAGTATTTAGTGTATTAGTCTAGAGATGACAGAGCATGCAGGAGGACATGCAGAAATTATATGCAGACAGCATGCCATTTTCTGTAAGGGATTTGAGCGGCTAAGAATTTTGACAGTCACAAGGTTCTACAACTATTTTCCTATGGATACAGAGAGACGACTTACATAGTTTCCACAGTCCTTGGTTTCAGGCAACATTGAGAGTCTTAGATACATTCCCCAAGGATAAGGGGACACGACTGTACTATAGCAATAAATATGCAAGTGCAAAGGGCATTCTGACTGCTGATGGCCTAGGGAGGATAGAAACCTCCTGCACTGGCAATGAACATGAATTTGAAAAGTGCTGACACCACCACTCAGAGGAACAATTCTCTGAGCATGATGTTCTGGGAGTGATTTTGGGAATTCAGAATGCTTGAGATGGGAAGGTGTGAGGCCTGTTTAAGAATTGCTGAAGACAATTTAAGCACATTTTAAATCTGCAATGAGCTGCCAAAATAGAACTTTTGTATTTTTAAAAATTCTACACTCTCAATAATTTAAAGGGTCAGGAACAGCATCTGTTACACGATACTCTTCGTAATTCACAATTTCCATTGGCCATGGAGCTTGCTCAGTGAGAGGAATTCTCTTTATTCCTTAAAGCTAATGAGACTCAGCAAATAATTTAATTCCCTTGTTTGACAGCTAACAATAT
>NW_004524658.1:7702259-7724319 GCF_000260255.1 Octodon degus | reverse complement strand
TTAGGATTTCTTTTTTTTTAATGTATTTAGTACAGGGTCTACAGGGTCTCACTACATAGATTGGACTCATAGTGATTCTCCTGTTTTCAGTCTCCCAAGTGCTGGAATTATAGGTGCATGCGCCAGCACGCCGTCTCAATCGCCATCTCAGTGTGCCCAGGGGCGGGGTTGGCACGGCATACCGGGGATTGAACCCTGGCCACTATGTCTGCCTAAGCAGGTGCTTTAATCTGCCGGCCCTATAAAATAAATTCTAAGCCTCTCAATAATGTAACTTTTTCATTGTCCTAACTATAAAACAGAAAATTTGGTCATTCACAACCTTAGCTTCTGTAGTAAGCTTATGAATAAACAAAACCAGCTGTTAATGGATTGTGTCTACTGTCACCCCAAAGCCTCGTGCAGTTATGGGGCGGCTTCTGGAGTTTGTGTTTGATTCTTGATCCAATGCTGGGAGTGCGGGTGTGAGGGCTGCACACTGGCCCTAGGGTGGGTGACCTGCACTACAACGTAAGGAGGGGAGCGAAGCTAGCTAGCTGCCAGAGCAGCTGCCACTCCCTTTGCTCTTGCCACTGACTACCCTCCGTCACGTGCCACTCTGCCTTGGAGTCAGTTGAGAAGGGACTGAAACCTCCACTGTGAGCTAAATAAACCTTTCCTTCCTTCATTTTGGTTGTCAGGTATTTGTCCCAGCAATGAGCGAAGAGTAACTAAGACATGAACCAACCCACCACACAAGCGAACACAGAATACATAAAAGCACAAAATGCCGACATCTGGGCTGCCTTTGAGAGCTTTTGATTCAAACAGCCTGGGATGCTCATGTGTTTTTAGTACTGGGAATTGAAGCTGAATCTCCAGTCCTTTTGTAAAAAATCTTATAAGATCTAGTTCTGTTGACCAGTTGAAGCTATGATCCTCCCGCCTCAGCCCTCCTGAGTGCTGGGATTATAGGCACGTACTACCACTGGTTCACATTTGTAATTTTAAGTGCTCTCCCAGGTGCTGACAGGCAGAAGCATGCATGGGCTAGGACTTGTCCTCAGGCTTTCTGACCTATGTTCTACCTATTTACTGTTCTACCTTTTTAAAGTGCTAATATCATCAATGGATTTCCTCACCACCTCACTCCTCTGCCTCCTGCACAGCTAAGGGAAAGGAGACGCTTAGACTAGCATATGCCAAGTGCCATCTCACTCTGCCCCAACCCCAGGCTGGCCACTCAGATGCTGAGGTTCTTGTGGCTCACTCCTTTCAACATTTGTTTCTACAAAGGTGTTGGTGCCAGTCACCAATCTTACCTCCTTTGCCAACAGGACCTGCTCAACATCCAGGACTGGGGTTCATGATTTATAAAAGAGCAGAATGCCTGCACTAGTGTACCTTAAGTTGTCTTTTTTTATATGGCTGTTATGTGGAGGCAAAGCATTAACCTAAATCCTGAGACGGAAGAAGGCATAAGTGGCAGCAGAATGGAGTCACCCAATCGCAGGCATGTGGAAGGTCCTCAGTTGACTTTTGTCTCCTGGCACTGATTTCCTTTCCCAAGTGAACCCAAGGCCAGAGACTTGTGCTACCATTTCAATATGGCAGACTAAGGCATTTGGCAACTATATGTAGTCTCTAGTCACTCAAACGGATGTATTAGACCACACTGCAAAGGCCTAATCTAATCAGATGAGGCCTTCCAGAGACCTTCTTCGAAGATTCCAAGCAGCAGAAATGCTCTCCATTGCTGGCGTTGAAGCACACTGCTATGTATTCTGTAGCTACAAGGGAATACTGTTGTGATCCTAGGAGTCGAGAACCGGAGCCCTCACTGCTTGAGTCCCTAGACAAGAATGAAATCGAGGCAGCACCTTGATGTCAGCTGCGCTAGATTCCATAATCTACTTTTTTTTTTTTTTTTTTTTGCAGAACCGGAGATTGAACTCAGGCCCTTGTGCTTGCCAGGCAAGTGCTTATTCTACTGAGCTAGCTCCCCGGCCCCCATAATCTACATTTGTGCTAAGCTTGTACTATTTTTTTTACTCAGCCATGTAACATAGATGTTCCATGCCGCGTGTGAGCTGGAATTCTACACTGTGGCTTCCCCTAACCTGGGCCCTTAGGTCACTGACTGAAATCTAATCGTTGCAGTGACAAGAACACCTCATCCAGATATTAGGAGCTGTATGTGCGATGGGGTCCAGAGGCCCTGGGACAAATCACTGGAAGGTCAGTGTTCTCACACACTCATGGTCAAAGACGCTCAACACTGCTAAGTAGAAGATGTTACTGTTCTACAATGTGCTATTCATGAAATCAAGTTTATACTGAAGGTGAATATTTTTCTGATACGACTGAACAGACTCCACGTGTGTCTTAGTGTTACCTCTTACATATGCTAAAATTTAAACTTTTGCAGTTAAGTATTAGCAACATAAGTATAAAGAAAGCGGTCTTCTTTCTGTGCTCCCCGGCAGGATCCATATGGCGTTGATCCTGATTCCTATCGTAATTTAAAGGGAAGCTTCACAATGTCCAGAGCCCTTGATGTCCTGCAAATGAAGGAGGACGTCGTCCTCAAGTTCCTTACTGCAGGAACCCACTTAGGTGGCACCAACCTGGATTTCCAGATGGAGCAGTGTATCTATAAAAGGAAAAGTGATGGAATCTACATCATATATCTGAAGCGGACTTGGGAGAAGCTCCTCCTGGCAGCTCGAGCCATAGTGGCCATTGAAAACCCTGCTGACGTCAGCGTCATATCCTCCAGGAGCACCGGCCAGCGGGCTGTGCTGAAGTTTGCTGTTGCCACTGGAGCTATTCCTATTGCTGGCCGCTTCACTCCTGGAACCTTCACTAACCAGATCTAGCCTTCCAAGAGCCACGTCTTCTGGTGGTTACTGACCCCAGGGCTGACCACCAGCCCCTAATGGAGGCATCTTATGTCAATCTGCCAACCATTGCTCTGTGCAAGAGTCTCCTCTGCGCTATGTGGACATTGCCATCCTGTGCAACAATAAGGGAGCTCACTCTGTGGGTCTGATGGGGTGGATGCTTGCCCGGGAAGTGCTACGCATGCGTGGCACCATCTCCCTTGAACACCCATGGGAAGTCATGCCTGATCTCTACTTCTACCGGGATCTGAAGAGATTGAAAAAGAAGAGCAGGCTGCTGCTGAAAAGGCTGTGACCAAGGAGGAATTCCAGGAAGAATGGACTGCACCTGCTCCAGAGTTCACTGCTGCTCAGCCTGAGGTCGCAGACTGGTCCGAGGGCTTGCAGGTGCCCTCTGTGCCCATTCAGCAGTTCCCTACTGAAGACTGGAGGGCTCAGCTGGCCACAGAAGACTGGTCTGCAGCCCCCACCGCACAGGCCACTGAGTGGGTGGGAACCACCACCGAGTGGTCTTGAGCTGTTCTGCCGACGCTTCAGCAAAACAGGCATGAGGCTGATGAAAAATAGAACAATTTCTAAGAAAAAAAAAGTAGTCCTTCCGTCACACAAAAAAGGGAGATGTAGGGCACATAGGGGCTGACTTGTTACTGATCTTTTAAAATGGTGCTAGTATGTCAACAGATACGATATGAAAGGTTAAATGTTCCAGGAATCAAGGAAGCCATCTGGGGAGACAGGCCCCCAGGGGCTGCGGGTGGTGTGGCACGGAAGTTAGATTCCTATGGCTCTGGAGCCTGAGGAGAGGTTAGATCTTATGTAATTCCACCCACTCATTAAATAATACAAGTTTAGGGTTAAGAATACCAGAAAAGGGATTACAACTCAGCTCAACAAATTCTCTTGCTACCATGCTGTTTTCCATCATTTCTTCCTTGTTCCTGCTCTTCCCCAAAGAATCTCTGAATCTTGCAGTCATCGACTGTCATTACTAGTTCATACAAGCTTAACTGCATGATTTAATAAATCCATTGTTAACCTTGACACTAATGCCCTTTAAAAAGCTCTAGATTAACTGTACTCAGCCTTACACCAATGTCATTAACTTCCCAGGCAAGCAATCAGTAGAGGCCCCTGAATACTTCCCTCAGCCTGGAGTAGACTCCTTTAGTTTCACGAACGTGCTGATCTTACAGTGAAATTGAGGTCCCAAAAAGGGTAACCTCAGCCAAATCCTGGCCCAGGCTCTCCCCCCACTGCCTTGTGCTGATTTAAGTTTTGTAGCACTGACTAGCTGGCCACACAAGAGAAACTGGTTTGGGTTTGCTTGGAGGTTGGCTAAGAACCACAGTAATATTTAACATACTCAGCATGGTGGTGTAAGGTTTTTTGGTGGAACCAGGTATTGAACTCAGGCCCTTTGCTTACTCTACTGAGCTATCTCCCCAGCCCCAAGGCTATCTTCCATTTTTCTTTTTTTTCTGTTGCGGAACCAGAGATTGAACTCAGGCCCTTGCGCTTGCCAGAGAAGCACTTACTTCATAGAGCCATCTCCCCACACCCCCCAAGGCTATCTTCCAAAGTGGATTTAAACTGTAAAGATGTCAACAAGTACACTGAGAAGCACAAGACCTTCTATCGAGACCTTTTTCATGTTAAAGATGGGAGGTAGTGGTTGAGGTGTGGTGACTACCCAAGTTTAATTCCTGCTTTGCTAATTTATTAGTTATATAGCACAGGGTGCATTACTTCTCTGATCTGTAAAATGGGAAAACACTACAACTTCACATGATTGGTGGGAGACTAAATGAAAAAATCACTTGAGCAATCTACATTCTCCAGGAGCTCTGGCAAGAAACACTAAGTTTAATACAATACAGTATGCAAGACTACTTAAGATAACCTCATCTTTTACTTAAGTAGCTTGCCAAATTAAAGGAAAATAAAACACTTGTCACAAGTGTATTATTAATCAACAAAATTAGTGTCTGAAATGTTAAGTCCTTATTGTCCTACTTTCCATTGTCCCCAAAATTGTAATAAAAAAATTACTGTGCACAGTTATAAATACCACAGTTTGTATTTTTAATAGCCAGAATATTATGTATAGATTTTTGAAATATGCCCTCTAGGTATTAAAAAATGAACCCTTGGTTCCAAAAGAAATTACTGTGATAATTTAAACCAACCAACCAACCAACCAACCAACCAACCAACCCACCCACCCACCCACCCACCCTTCTATCCCTACTACCACCCTCCAAATACATTCTCAATATTTTAAAAGCCCCAACATCTAAAACTATTTCCTCAGAAAAACAAGATGGTACTACCCTGTGTATGCCCAGTGAAAAAATAAATTATTCTTCAATTTAATAAATGAAACAATAAATTCAAACAAGTAAATGAAACATTTCAATTTTTTGAAAAGCTCTTGAAAAATGTGTATGCAAAGAAGTGAAATGCTGTCCATGAAACAGTTAAAACCACCAACAGAAGGAAGGCTTATTTTTTCTATTTTACTTCAAAAGAAACAAATAAATTGGTCATCAGTCTTTGATCAACGTTCTGGATTTGCCACCAGCTTCAGAAACTGTAAAATAGACAGTTCTTTTGTTTGACTTATTTATAACATATATATCACATAAGGCAAATTGCTTCATGCTTTACTTCAGTAAAATGGGGGAAAACTTTCTCTTGAAATTGGCACTAAAATTGTTTTAAGTCCTTAATAACAAGAAGATAACATCCAACTATAAGCAGAATGAACACAGTCATAATACATATCAAATCAAAATTATTTCCTTTATATATAATCAGCAATGAGTAACTCCAGAGGTAGTATGGTAGAAATGAGCATGGATCCTATCAGGTCACAACCAATGAGGAAATTAAATTTGTTTTTTTCTATGGTTTTGACCATAAGCTGCTTTACACATTTAGGACCTGAATAAAAACCACTCTCAGCAGAAATCTTGGCCCACTGATTCAACTGACACGTCAATTTACAACTTTCAGGACTGCAGATATAAAAAGTATAAAATTATGTTAAGTTTGAAATGGTTTTATAATTGTATTCATTAAAAATATTTACATTTCCCAGTACTTACTTGACAAAACCCCCTTGCAATATAATTCTACTCTAAACTCTTATTTATAAAAAGAGGCTCATTTATGAGATTTCAGTGACCGCTATACTGCAAATTACATTCTGTAAAATATTTTAAGAACTTTCCATATCAAAGGTAGTTTATATTGGATTATCTGAAACCCAATAGTGCCCACAGATGAGCTTCTTAAATTCTTTTCATTAATGCTTGGAAAGCACGGTGAAAATGAAAAGTGCTGTTAAGTGCTATCAATTCCCTTAAATTTTCACTTAAACTGTGTGCACATTGTGAAATAAACACATATGCAGCATGTCCATGTTTTGATATGTATTTTTTATTTCCCTGCAGTTTTCACTTATCAAGAACAAGTAACAGGGAAAGTTGTCTGAACTAGTGCATAAACAAACATTCTGAAACACCACTACACGTATCTAATTTACAAGAACCGTATAAAAAAAGTCACTAAAACACTACACTATGAAGGTGTCCAACACTTACAGTCAGACTTTTCCAACCCGTTACTTGCCTTGTAGCCACAGGAAAACTCTCCAAAATTGAAAAGACAATCTTGCCACAACCCTCCCCCCTCCCAACACCTGGGATGGCTCGATATCTAGACTTCCAATAATTATTGCAATGATATAATGCAATACATACCTGGTAAATATCATTTATGTGGTGTGTTACAGTTTTAAAGCCAGTTAAAATGCAGTCTTCAGATAAAATGTAATCCTTGAAAAATTTTCATATCTGCACAGTTTAAATGTGCTAGACACATAATTTTTCCTAGTCCATTTTTTCTGTGTAATTTTTTTATAAACTGGTATTATAAATAGAAATATACATTCAAAATATATGGAAAAGTGAGTTACTACATTAAATTTGCATGTATCGATCCATCCCTTTCCCCTGCACAGTAATAGAAAATACTATTTTGCCTTGAACTTCATATTTGACAGTGAAATGCCACTAAATTATTTACCAAAAAGTCCATCTAGTCAAATTGTGAAACAAAATGAACCAAGTGAAAACTTTACAGTTCCTTTAGAAAAAAATTACAAGAATTTCATTTCCTAGCTATGAATCTTTAACTTTTTAGACACAAAGTTGGATTTATTTTTACAAGATACAAAATGTAAACATGGCAAAATAAATAGTTAAAACAAGTGATGCAGGATCCCATTTCATGCTCATGATCCCATTAAAGAATTATTTTTTAAAATCCATTCAGTTGCAAATTCAAGTGCAAAAGCATGATGATGAATATCTACTATTCAAGTAACAGAAATAATATTGATGATACAAATAAACTATTTTACAAGGTAGTGATTTTCCCAATTTTACAAAATATACATCATATATGGATTTAACATCCAATATACTGTAGTCCATTTAGGTCCACTGTTACGCTCTGTGATCCACAGAGTGTCGCCTTTTGCATTCAGCTGGAATATGAATGACTGCACACCATCCACACAGGTCAAAGCCACATGTTTTAGGTTATGTCACTTCCATAGCTACTGTTGTCTCTGCTATTCCATTTAAACCCAATCTTTCTGGTTCATGGTTCTCTCTATAACAAGGCAAAGAGTAAAATAAATATTAATACTCTCTAGAACATATTACCATTAGTATTTATAGATGACAATTGTATGTAACTCCAACTAAACATGATTTCATGAGATCCTTCCCCATTTTTATCAATTTTCAGAAAGGAATGAGGAAGCTATTTTGAGTTCATCTTTCAGATAGGAATGAAGTTTTCTTCAGGTAAAAAGTTTCATTAATTTCTAATTTGCTGATTGTAAGTAGGAAAGAAAATAACTTTCTTTATTAGAAATTAACGACCAATTATCTATGCAATACAGAACAGGGGAATCCAAGATTTTTACAATAAATGGAGAATATACCACTCAAAGAGAATTATTATTAGGAGTACAATATTGCTTAAACTACCTCATATTAGAGTTTAACTCTCTAGGCTTAAGGTCACACACCACACAAATCAAATGTTTCTGATTTAGTATTCTCCTTGCATTAGTGTCACTGAAAGGAATGAACTCACTCTGAGATACAGTAACAGATTTTGTTAACTCTAGAATTTTCTCAGTTTTATTAACATATACGTACAATAATTTTACTTTCTTTTTTGGTGTAAGTCAAAAGAAACACAAATTTTGATAGAATGATTTTTTTTGGGGGGGGGCACCCAGGATGCCTTCAGGGCAAGTCTGGTTTGGCTTGAGGATAACGGTATCGAAACTACAGCATCCTGAGCCTGACTGCTTTGTTCAGTAGGCACTTAAACACCTGAGCTAATGGGCAGGCCCCCACAAATTTTGATTTGAAACCAAAGCTGTGCACAGAACCAGTAACAATTCTAATCTTCAAAAGGAATGCTCAGGGCCAGGGAGATACCTCAGTAGAATAAGCGCTTGCCTGGCAAGTGCAAGGGCCTGAGTTTAATCCCTGGTTCTGCCAAAAAAAGAAAGGACTGCTCAAAGCACAAACAGTAACACAAGAATATCTGAAGCTTCTAAACTATATGCTCATCAATCTGCCATTTGATATTTTCTTGGTTACTTTTATTTTTAAACAATTCTGGCTGGGATTTAAGCATCCTACTAGAACTTCAAACAAACAACTGAAGTTACAGGGCCTCATCTTCAAGATCTGTTCAAAACAAAGTCTGTTAATGGACACTGCTTAAACAGTAAAAGTATGGGCCTTTTCCTCCCACTGGATGGCCAGCACAAAGGGAGGGAATGATATTTGAAATACACACACACCTTGCTATGCTGCTGATGGCACTACTGGGAGTAACCTTTGGCACTCTGTCCATACTGGCAGCAACTGTGGCAAGTTTTAAGGCTGTTGGCGATGGTGCTGAAGTCCGTGTATTGATATGCACATTGACCGGAGAAACAACACTGACGTTATTGAGGTGCACTGCATTTGTCAGGCAGGAATTGTTCATGGGAAGTGTTTGAGGACTGCTTGTGCACAATGCTGGGATTAAGTGGTTTGTAGTAGTGTGGCCAACTGTCCTTACAAGTTGTACAGCTGAAATCCCTGGGCTGGATGATAAAGCCATATTGGTGGAATATAATGTTTTAGAAGTTCCTGAAAGAAAAAAAAAAGTATATTCTGTTAGTGTCATAGGACATTAAAAAAATTCTTTAAAAACCAGGAGTTCAATAAAGACACGAGCAAACATTCACATTCTAATAGAATACCAAGTTAACTTTCTACCTAACAGCCTGTCCAAAGAGAGCTGATGATCAGCAAGTTTAAGGGACTCACTAGTTACAACACCAAGAATACCCTCTTGCTATGGTCTGCATAAAAAGGCTTTGCAGAGTATTCTGCTGCCTCTATTTGTGGCAACCTTGGAGGAAAGTACAACAGTACAGATGGAAACAATAGCAAAGCTTCTCTAAGAATTTACAGATAAATGAACATCAGTAAGCATCAGGATCATGGGTATGGCAAAACTGGAAAATCCTAGAGTGTGAGAGGCAGTAGAAGGAACAGCAAGTCTTTGAGGCCTATGGTAGTAAAAACATACAGGATCTCTGATCAACAGTATCTCATAAAGAATTGTCAGAGAAAATATGCCTACTAATATATACATATAAGTGGGAAAGTAAACCTAACTGAAACTTGTTTAACAGATGGTCCTGGGTTATACTTTTAATCAGTGCATAGATTTTCTAAAATATAAGGCAACCTACAGTCTACAAATGAAGCCAGGAATGGTGGAGTGTTCCCACAGGTAGGTATATCCAGTGTATGGGAGAAAACAGTGAATTCCAGAAAAATAACCACATCTTTCCAAAGGTATTCTAAAGAGAATGGACTGCTTCTTATACACTTTTTCACATGGAGATATCAAACCAAGTTCAACTGACTCACAACTTCAAGCTAGTAAAGTACAATGTGGAAACAGTAGTCATACCTGAAGGCTGGACAACGCCATTTATGTTGTTGTGGCCGGGGTTCTGTTCCTTGGCTCCGTCACCGCGACTTGGAACAGGTGCACTGACCACTGCAGATGCAGCAAAGTGGGCACTGGCTGAGTCAAGTGTTTTAGACATGCAGTCAGAGGTGCTTGAGCCCTACAAAATGGACAAAGTCAAATCTCTCAATTTTGCAGATACAGGTTCACAAAAATTTTAAGGAATGGGGTGAACCCAAGAGGTACTGCCTTTTTAATCTTGAATTGTCACAAGTGTTTGAGATTAAGGAATCTAGGATTTCATATTATTAAAAACTAGCAAAAACTATTTCTGAGAAAGAACCAGCTATTAAAATCCCCAAACCTTTACTGTTCTATTAATTTTGTAATAGTGTTAATAATTTTTTCCCATAATTTTATTGATAAACAAATAGCAATGAGACAGTTTCAAATCAAATTGGTAGGACAGTTTCAATAATTAACACATTGCATACATTCCTCCCAGTGGTTAATTGCTGTACAAGATTCGGACATGATATCCTATCTACAAACATCATTAGAACAAATCACTCTATTCATTAAGAGAATGTAACTATGTATCTATCCTAACCACTTTGAATACACAGATACAAAATGGACATTCATCTGTATACCCTTCTTTTGTTAAGTTCCGTTATTTGAATATTATAGGTGTGTTAACTCAGCAAAATAATCCAAGAGTTCATTAGTCCATAATAGTGTTAACAATTTAAAAAATGTTTCAAGCTAGGTATGAGGGAATAAATGAATCACAGACATAACTAACAGTCATTTTTGTCATAATGAAAAAAACTGTCTTTTTCTTTCCCTAACCTTTTCCGTAGGCTAAACATAACAGATTCACCAAAAACAAACACAGGTAAGTTAAGAGACCACTCCTTGATTCTGTGTAAAACTGGTTAACTGTTACTTAGATCAATAGCTCTCTGGTCTGTTAGGCAGCCCCAGGCCTACTTGGAGGTCACAGGGTTGACAAGGTCCAGGGCCCCTGAAATTTTCATGGTGTTGGACTCAGAATCTTTAAGGGTGATGTACTGACCCTTTCACAATGAGCTGAACCACAATGGGCAGATCCTGGCCTAAGAGCTAACAACGAAACTAAGGTGACTTGTTATTACCTTTGAAGCACTTTTAGAATTATGCACCAAGAAGACTTAATACAAAGTTTATGCTTTTTAGGTGGGTCAACTTTGAAACAATTTTTAATTTCTTTTTTTTTGGGTGGAACCGGGGATTGAACTCAGCCCTTGTGCTTGCCAGGCACTCGCTTATTCTACTAAGCCATCTCCCTGGCCCCCTAGTTTTATTCTTAATGGCCTAAAATAACAGAAATTTCTTATACAGTTCTGGAGACTAGAACTGTATATTCAGTCTTAAAAGGTTCTCATATCAGAGTATGGCAGTCCATTCCTATGGTTTCATTAAGTATTTTAATCTTAATGTTGTCTATGAACAACTTCCCATAGTAACATTTTTTTTCTATAAAAATGTGATTCGCAAAAGCAAGGAGCTATAATGCTTAGATCTATTGCATAATTCACACAATTATTTATGATCCTACTTGGCATACCTACACGCTACACAATACTTAACCCTAAACCCTCCTATCACCCCACTATTTTTGGCTTTAGTACTGTTTTTGAAATATTCAGAGATTAGTTAACAAACTAGTCACTTAAAATCATATAAATTTATTAAACATAAATTTGGGTTAGATTTTTCTGTTGTTTTTTATTTTATTTTTTGTGATACTGGGGATCAAACTTTGCACCTTGTGCTTGCCAGGCAGGCACTTATTCTGGCTTATATTCTTAAAGAATGGTAATCAAGTTATTTTCTGTGATTTGACTGGAATAATTACAAACTTACCAAAACAGAGAGAGAGAGAGAGAGAGAGAGAGAGAGAGAGAGAGAGAGAGAGAGAGAGAGAGAGAGAGAAGAGCACCGTAATCAAAAGACAGGTTTACCTGTGCTTTTGGATGTGTCTGTTGCGAGGAATGCTGAGATTGCTGTTTCTGCTGAAGCTGAGCAAGCTGCTGCCTTTGCATTTGAACTAACTGCTGTTGATGTGTCTGAAACTGTTCTTCTGTGATGCCCCCTGTTACTGATGAAGGATAAATAAGTTTGTTTTAAAGTATTTTTAGTAACATGAGAATATGATGTTCACTTATTCTACAACTAAATCACAATATACACCAGGGAGGAAAAAAGCCTAAGGTATGGCATATGCCGATTATATCCATGACTGCCTTGATATCACATCCTACATATGTCCTATATGTAGTTTTTATTGTGTAACAGTTCTACCATGAGGATATTCAGATTCAGTGTCTTTTAGATTGCTCTTCATTATCTACAGTATGATGGCTATATAATAAGACAAAATCAAATTTGTTAATATAAATAATGATAGCTAAGTTATAGCTGGCTTTCATATGACACTGAAGTGAAAACACTTGTCCTTTGATTGTAAATCAGAGTAGAGAACAAAGATGTTCATCTAACATAACTATAAGCCATAGTTAAGCTAAAAGACTCAATCAATGCTTAAAATAAAACCAATCTACCAAAACATACGCTGGTAACCAGAAAAACTTTCTGAAAATTACATATACAATATATCTTTAGGGGTAATCAATTATGCTCTGATCAAAAAGAAGTCTTAAATAAAACAAGATGTTTTCTTAATTGATTCAAATTATCAGCCACTAAAAATCATAGTAATCATTTTTCTCAAAGAAACAAAATTTAATTCATTGACATTTAATTAGATTACTGACAAACTGATTTGGGGGACACAGAGCTATTTCCGTAGAGATCAGTACTTTTCTTCAACATAAGGGAATGAACTCAGGGCCTTGCCAATAACAGCTCCATTACTGAACTACATTTCCCAGCCCTCTTTCTTGTGATAATTTCCTTTTTTTTTTTTTTTTTTTTTTTTTTTTTTTTTGCGGAACTGGGGATTGAACTCATGCTCTTGCGCCTGCCAGGGAAGTGCTTATTCCACTGAGCCATCTCCCCGGCCCCTCCCAGCCCTCTTTCTAAGGTTGTTAATAGACCTGTGATCCTACTGCCTCAATCTCTGAAGCAACTAAGATTACTATGTCCAGTAAAATTTGTACAGTTTTAGAGTTATGAAATATTAAATCATATCAGTCATTCTACACCATCCCCGCCCTGTATTGGGAGACTGAAGCCAGAGCCTCATGGTGCTCTACCAGTGAGACACATCCGCAGTTCTTCTGATTGCTTTCTTTCTTCTGTATTTAAATCAACAAGTATTTACTCTCTACTATGGTACAGTGTTGTATCAAGAGTTACAGTAAAAACAGTGAAAAATAAACTAAGAAGGCCCTTGCTATATAAAAAGTCTTATAGTATAACTGGAAAGAACAGGAAATACATGTAATAGATCAATCCTCTCAGCTAAAGACAAAATTGGGTCACATTTAGGAAAATGGATGCAACTAGAGACCATAATGTTAAATGAAATAAATCAAGAAATATGTGCTTAAATATTATAGGCTTTTCTTATATGAGAAACCCAAATTGTAAAGAACAAAACAGAAGATAGATACTAGGAGGGCCAGGGAGATGGTTCAGTAGAATAAGTGCTTCCCTGGCAAGTACAAGGGTCTGAGTTCAATCCCTGGTTCCACAAAAAAAAAAAAAAAAAAAAAAAAAGAAGATGGATAATAGGAAGTAGGGAGAGAAAGCCTTCTCAAATGGGAAGGGGATCAAGAGCTGGAGGAAGGAGGGACAGAAGAGAAGGAAAAGAGATGACAAAAGGAACTAAGGTGTGCTGCGTACATGCATTACCAATTCAACACAAGGAATACAAATATTATGTTCTAAAACAAAAATACCAGCAAGTTTCACATGCATTTGAGTGATCTAGTCAACAGGATCTACATGGGTTTATATTACAGACTATACTCAAAATCTAGGTCAATTATTCCTCCCAAAGATTTTATTTAGTAGGATCAAAAATGAAAAATTTAAAATAATTTTTTATGGTAAGTGAGATACACTGTAAGTCATGCCTAGTGAAAGTCTATTTTCTATCTTTTTTTTGGGGGGGGGGCCAGAACTGGGGATTGAACTCAGGCTCTTGCACTTGCCAGGAAGCGCTTATCCTACTGAGCTATCTCCCCAGCCCCTATTTTCTATCTTTAAAATCAAATGAAAATGCAAAATATTCATGAATTTCCAGATGTTTGAAAACCACAGGGAGGAGACAAACAGCTTACTACACACAAAGGCAGGAAGAAAAACCTTATAAATAAAACTCTTAAATGAGCCGAGGTGACCATTTCAAAAGAAATGGACTTCGAATCTAGTATTCATAAAGTCCTTAAATCCAGTACTCTTTGCCCAGGGCTGAACTTCATGTACTTTTGGAAAGGTGAGACTCATAGTCACTAACTTTGCAGAATAGGCTCAATAAAGAGAACAGCTATTTTAAAGTGGAAATGAAAATGAAAAGCTTTTTTCTTTTGAAAATCCTGTAAGACAGTTGATAAAATCTTACTAACTCATAATAAAACACAGGCTGAGTATTACTAGCTGGAAATCCTCCAAATACAAAACTTCCTGACCACACAACACAGTTTTAGACTTCAGAGCATTTTGAATTTTGGATTTTTAGATTAGGAATGCTCAATCAGTAAAATGCACACCAATATTCCAAAATCTTGCACTCAGTAATCTGAAAAACTTCTGATCATTTTAGATCTAAAGGACACAATACATATGTATCAAAATTATTCAAATGAACAAATTACATTTTTAAAATAAAATACTTGGGGCCAGGGAGATGGCTCAGTGGAATAAACGCTTCCCAGGCAAGCGCAAGGGCCTGAGTTCAATCCCTGGTTCTGCCAAAAAAACCACAACGAAACAAAAAACCAAAAATACTTTAGGGGTTGTAGTTCATGGCTAACACAGTATTGCTAACTAGATGATCACCTATTTGATCTAGCTTGTTGAGACCATTCATTTGTCCAGAAATTTATCCTTTTCTCCTCACAGAAACTTATAAAATCTCAACCAGGTTTCAATTCAAATTATTCAGATTAATGATTTGTTTCTCAATCATTTTAAAATTTAAGCAGATTTAGACACAAATATCTCATCTTTGATCCCCTTTCTGGTTGAAAATCATGGACACAAAATTCTATAGTGTAGATATCCTTTAAAAACTGCATTTACGGGGGCCCAGCCCTAGCTCAGTTCTTGGGGCCGGGGAGATGGCTCAGTGGAATAAGCGCTTACCTGGCAAGCGCAAGGCCCTGAGTTCAATCCCCGGTTCTGCAAAAAAAAAAAAAAAAAAAACCTGCATTTACTTTTTAAAAAATCTTCCTCCAATCTTCAACTTAAAACATTATTATATCCATTCTTGACATTTAGATCTTTTCTTTACTACTAAGATGTTTTGTATTTGAAACAACTTGATGTTTTTCATCCACAACTTTCTAGATCACTATTTAGCATTTCTTTGACTCTCTAGTAAAAACAGCAAACAATTATCATGACCAAAAAATTAGAACACATACAAACACCCTTTTTAACTTGTTCACCATTTTTAGGGTAAAGGGAAACTGATAAAGTTTTATGGCACAAATGCAATAATGAACTACCATTTTCAATAATGGTAAAAGATAAAAATGTGATTAAAAAGCACTCTCTCTACTAATTCGTTTTCCTTTCATAAGTTACTGAAATACTTTTTTTTGAGGAAAAGGGTGGGTTTAAAAATTAATTTTAATGAGAAAGAAATCACAGAGACATTTTCAAAACAGGTTAGTAGGACAGTTATAATTAATACACTGCATATTGTAGTCTTCATAGTAGTTATTCAAAGTACAAGATACAGACATGATATATTGTCTGAACACTGTTAGTACAAATCTTTCTTCTCTTCGAACTAAGAGAAAGTAGCTATCAACGACTGTTGGAAAATACCTGTTCTCTGTTATGTCTAAGAGTTTTATATTCAGACAGAGAGTGATGTTGAGCTCAACTGCCTCTGTTATAAAGTAATAACATTAAGCTTTTCTTCTGGATGGCTAACAATTTAAGTGTGCAGACTAAAAGTTAGAGAAATAGAAAGGCTACAAGGATGACCCATATTTTGGCCCTAGCTCTTCAAGGTCTATAAGGACTCAGGACATAAGAGAACCCGTACTGTAACATCCTGTAACTCAGTGGTGTCCCAAATCTTCTGTTCAAGGAGATTAAGGGGGCCACAGAGGAAAGTGACTGACGATGTAGAGTGTGTCTAAGGAGTCACCTAGAGAGAAAAACCTTCTCTCAGGCTTTCAGAGAGTGAACTAGTCAAGCAATGGCCGTGACTCATCCAGATGGCTGACACTGTCAAAAGATTTACAAGGTGTTGTACATGGTTTCAGGGTAAATCCTGAGGGGATATGACTGACCATGTCAGATACAAAAGTTACATTTTTAGTTATATAGGTCTTGCTTTAACTTGGTCTTAACCATCCAGCAGAAAAGTATAACCATGAAGTATAAAAAGCTATATTAATATGCTGAGCTGTAAAAGACTCAAGTCAACAACTTCTGACATTGCCAGGTCTGCTGATAACCCACTGCTATCATGGACTGACGATTGGACTACATTGGGTTATTTTGCTGAATTAAGCACCTACAATATTGAATGGCAATGGAACACCCCATTTCTGACAACACAAAACAAAAAAGGGGATATAAATGACGGACCATTTGTACCGAAATACTTTTTTTTTTAAATTAATTTATTTTATTTTATTTATTTATTTTTGTGTGTGTGTGACCAGCTCAGCCCACCTGGGGGCGGGGCTGGCTGGCATGTGGTGCTGGGGGATTGAACCGCAGTCCCTGTGCTTTGCTAAGCTTGTTCTAAGTAGGTGCTTTAGACCACTGAGCCATCTCACCAGCCCCCCGAAATACTTTCTTAAGAGACTTTTTCTTACACTGACTCTATTTTTTTCTCCCCATAGTACTGGGGACTTAACTCAGGACCTTGTGCTTGCCAGGCAAACACTTATTCTACTGAGCCATATCCCTGGCCCTTACACTGACTCTAAATTATCAAGAAACATACATATCACTGTGGGAGGCTAGGCCAGGAGGATCAAAAGTCTGAGCCCAATCTGCCAACTTAGCAATTTAGCTAGACCCTGTCACAAAAATAAAATAGAAAGGGATGGGAATGTAACACAGTGTGAACATCCTGAGTTCATTTCCTAGTACCCCCACCAAAAAAGGGCATCTATTAAAAAATATTAAAAGGTCAGTTACAGTGAAAAAAAATCTATTTAGAATGAGACAGGGGGTAGGCACCCAGCCAGTTTGACATAAAGCAAAGTGGAGATGCATAAAAAGAAACCCTTTCTGTTTCTCTTGCTCAAAGCCAAGTCAAATTCTTTTTACTAGTTGATGCCCAATATGGGAGGAGTGGGGCTTGCTAGCTTAAAAGAAAATTCCCCTCAAACTGCCAAGTCCTGTATATTTATTTATTTTTAAAATTTATTGTATTTGGTACAGGGTCTCACTACACAGCTCAGACTGGTAATAATCTTCCTGTCTTAGCCTCCCCAGTGCTCAAATTGCAGAGGTGTGCCACTATGCGTGGTTTTTGTGGCTGGTTCAGCACATCTGGGCTCCAGGTGCTGGCATGACATGCAGTGCCGGGGATCAAACCTGGGTCTTTGTGCACTTAAGAATGCCAAGCTATCTCCCTAGCCCCAGACATATAAATTTAAGAGCGACCATAAACATTACTGTCTTGTGAAGGTAGCAACATTTCTCTAGATAGATGGGAAGTAAGAAGTTTTATTAAATGTTCTGGGATAACACATTCTAATAGATTGGTATACTTCTCAGAGAATTTTCCTTTTTATCTGTCCAGATATGTTGTGCTATGCATAAGTATCATACTTGTACTTGTAGACACTGTGCACATATAACCCACAATCTGTTTTCCATGAAAACTTCTACCTAACCTTTCTGGCTAACGCCTATGTATCTGATTCATTATCCATCTTAGATTCAACAATCTGCTTCTTTTTTTTAAAATGTATTTGTACAGGGTCTTACTACGCAGCTCAGACTGGTAGTGATCCTCCTGTTTTCAGCCTCCCCAGTGCTGGGATCTCGTGTGTGCACCAACACACCTGGACTCAGTTGCCAGCTAAGTATGCCTGGGGCTGGGCCGGCGTAGCATGTAGTGCTGGGGATCACCCTGCGCTTGCCTAAGCAGGCTCTTAGTTTGCTGAGCTATCTCGCCAGCCCTAACAGTCTGCTTTTAACTTTTATTACAGCATTTTTCAAACTGGGCTAAGATGGTATTGTTCTTGGGGTGGGCAAGAATTTTTCAAACATTGTTCTAAATCAAATTTTCATGCTTTAATAAAGTATCTAATAATCAAATGAGTATTTTTTTCGGGGGGACTTCATCTATCAGGACTTTTTTTAAAAAAATTTTTTAACAAATGCTTTACCACAGTGTTTTATTATTATTTTTTAAGGACAGATTCTGAAAGTTAGGGGTTGAGAGAAGAGGGGGATTCTATTTCAAATCTCTATGCATAATGGGGAGCCAGGTGACTCTGGGTTTCTATAAACCACTATGCTATTCTCAAGACAAGCAAGTAATCCAGGAAAATTGACATTACCTTTCCTGTAACAGCTATAGGCAATCTGACAAACAGACTATATGAATAGAGTATGGGAAGGGAAGGAATACAGAACAAAATGGATGTGATAATGAGAACAGACTAAAGATCCACTTCAACTTCTGACACCCAAGCTAAATAGTTAAAATTAATAGCTCTTTATTTTCCTTAGTAGTCAAACTGAAGTTCTTTTAATTCCTTAGGTGCGAATTTTTTTCCTAACATTTAGAAGCACATCAATCCAAATACTAAATCCTTGGATCTTAGTTATAACAGTTTTGGATTTACATTAAGACAGGCGACAAAAAAACTATGCTAATTTGCAAATGCATCTGTCAAAACCAAGGTTAAATGTAAACTAATCAGGCCTTCAAGTCTAAACAAAGTACTCAATTGTCCTTTTTATTCATTCAGCAAATCTTTCTTATTTCTACTAAGAATTTTTCAATTAACAAAACACATTTAACAAACATATTTCTGGCTTAAGACGAAAACCCTAGCTTTAGTCTATGACATGCATTTTCATATATCTATACATATCCATTTAAAGGTTGCAATGGAAAACTAGATGTTTGCATGATTTAAAGTTGGAATATCACTTCTCCAAATTAGTTTTTTCCTAAACAAACTTACATAAGGAAAATTACATCACATTATATATACAGAAAAAATATATTCCTACCCTTCCCTTATTGATTCTCATGCTAATATTGCACACTTGTGCCAGAGGTGGTGGTACATGCCTATAATCCCAAAACTTTGAGAACGAAGCAGGAGACCCTTGCAAGTTTGAACTGTTGCTGGGTAATTTCGAGACTGAGTAACACCCTGCCTCAAACTAAAAAGAGGGACTAGGAATATAGTTCAGTGTGAAGGCCCTGGGTTCATTCTCTAGTACTAAAGAAGAAAAAAAAATTGCAAGCTGGTGACATAAGTTCCATTAAGACATATATGCATGTGTAAGGCAATTTTTTAAATACTTATTTCACATTGATGTATGGTGGTGCCAGACTTATCGAGATGACTATTTGTGAACTATTTAAATTACATTGAAGATTAATACAATTTTGCATTCATAATACTATGACATATAAAACACATACACATTTTCTACCAAAAGGTCAAGTTAAATCCAGAGTTTTATCTGGAATGTATAATAGAAAGCTGACCAAGTTGAGAACACACAGAGTGAAATCACATTAAGCGGCACACATTGGTAGAGAAAAAAAAAAAATCAGCCTATGGTCAAATATAATCAAAATGCATTATTATATTTCTGAACTCTTTTTGGCAAAAATTGTTTTGAGTAATGTTCAGTACTGGAATTTCCATTTAGTTAAATAATGTGAACTGTATCCTGGAAACTGAATGAAAAAAGACCTAACCTAGTATTTATTTATCAACTTCCTACAGTCTTCAGATTATTAAGAACTCTGGGACTCAAGTCATTAAGTATTTGTCCATTTCAGTTTCAAAAGTTCATCAAACTTTACAGATGCATGAACTTTAGGTGAGATGCCATTTTTTAACCTATACTTGTTTAGAAATGATATTCCAATTCATAATCATTCACATACTGCTTTCATGCTGCCCTTAGATTATCATAATACTGTATAGTACTATCTCATTTTTGTGTGTTTTGTTTGCTTTGTTCAAGACTTCATTTTAGGGCGGGGGAGATGGCTCAGTAGAATAAGCACTTGCCTGGCAAGTGCAAGGGCCTGAGTTCAATCCCCAGTTCCACCAAAAACAAAACAAAACAAAACAAAACAAAACAAAACAAAACAAAACAAAACAAAACAAAACAAAACAACAAAAACCAAAAAACCAAACAAAAAACAAAAGATTTCATTTTATATGTTACCTTTACTGAAATGTAAACATTGTTTCTTAAGGATACCATTGGAAGCTTTCTTTCAGAAAAGTGTTTTTAGGAGACTTCCTGTAAATAGTAGTAATTGTCTTGACAATTGGACTCACTAGTTGAGAGTCAAATTTCCCATTACAACCTTTAGGTAAATACATGAAGTTGAAAAATAGGTAATCCAGTAAGTTAAAAAGACTGAATTCAATTGTGACTTTTTTTTTTTAAACCAGCAATTGAACTCTTGCACTTGCCAGGCAGGTGCTTTTGCCACTGAGCTTAGATTCAAATTCCCTTCCTGAGTGAGGCTAGGAAAATAAAAAATCTCCAAAATTTACTGAGTATCTGATGAATAACGACAAGGTGAAAAGACTGGCAGGATGAACTCTCAATAGTGAAAGCTTACCTGATATGCCATTCTTGCTGGTGTTCAATAAAGCTACAGATGCTGCAGAAACTCTTTTATTGTTCACAGTCTGCCCTGGTTTTCTTGAGGTACATTCTTCACTATCACTGTCCAGTAAATTTAGTAGCCTTGGTTGGAAACACTGCAGTCGACATGATCTGATATTGCTTAATATTTCAGAAAGAGACAGTCTATTTTCACAAGGTTTACTGGAAGCATTGGTCCGAGAGAGAGCAGAAAAGTCTATAGTTTGGGAAGGGCTTTTCAGCATTTCAGGATCTATTTGTTTTAGAAGTGGGTCGTGTTCTGTGGATATTCGGTCCATTATGACTCTGAAAAGCAACATAAAACCAAATATTAACTGGGTTGTGTTCTCTGGATATTCGGTCCATTATGACTCTGAAAAGTAACATAAAACCAAATATTAACTGGAAGAGCTTAAGCGTTTTCTATTTTCTGTCTTCAAAGAGCTTACCTTCCACCTCTGCCAATTCGCCTCCTTGCAAACCCTATACATCTTCTTGGGACTGTAAGTGTTGTAAGGCAATGCCTATACCTCAACTTATCCAAATCTGCCAATTCTGAATTTTCACATGTGTGGTTAACTTGGTCCAAACGAGGCTGCAAAGACAAAAGAAATAACTTATGGAGGAAATCTGAAATGAAGAAAAGACAAACCATTATAAAAATTAAGTATAGCACTAAGAGGTTAAGAATCTAAATGAAAAATAGCAAAACTAGGGCTTAAATGTTATTTACCAAGTTAGAACATATATAACTGCATCAAAAATTTACTGACACAAATTACTCAAATGGAAGTTGATAAATACAAATACATTTAGCATGTTATATTTTTTCCCACTAAAATTTTAACATTTATCATGGAGTTGGTACATGTACATAATTATAATTCTTTGTTTTTTGGCCCCATCACTCTCTGCCTATTTCTTCCAACTCTGTTCAGTTTCCATTGCAAAAGCTCTATTTTCATTGTCTTTCCTATAATTCTTTTCTTTTTGTTTTATCCTCCTTTCCTCCTTTTCCTTCCCTTCATCTCTTATTTCCCCACCCATTTGAAAAAGATCTCTACAACCTATGTCTTTTATTTTATTCTCTCTCTCTCTCT
>NW_004524658.1:7673546-7701896 GCF_000260255.1 Octodon degus | reverse complement strand
ACAAGATGCGGACATGATATCCTATTTACAAACACCATTAGAACAAATCACTCTATTCATTAAGAGAATGTAACTATATATCTATCCTAAGCACTTTGAATACACAGATACAAAATGGACATTCATCTGTATACCCTTTTTTTGTTAAGTTCCGTTATTTGAATATTATAGGTATGTAAACTCAGCAAAATATTCTAATAGCTCATTTCTTTACCTTATTACCTTTATCAATCTATTTTTGTGTCTTACCACTTTTATTCTCCTTCATTTTAATTTCTACTCCTCTCAACAACATAAATTACCATCTCTCTAATAAGCACAGTACATGTGCCCTGAAAAATTCAATGTATAGTATATGTTTAATATAATACAGTTAGAAAAATGGTTTCTACAAGCTGCATAAGAAAGTGAAGCCATCTTCAAGATTCTACAGTTGTAATCTTAGCAGAAAACCTAAGCCCTAGGAAGTAAGTGCCTTCCCTTGATGTAATGTTAGCTGCACAAAAACCTGACTTAGTAGCATGATGGAATTTCTAAGCATGCCAAAAAGTTATGAATATAATTACTTGATAAATATAGCCAAATTTAAAAATTATTACTTTGATACTGGGTACAAATATATAAGACAGACTTGTATAAAAATAAATTTCAATAAATACTCAGCAGCCATCAAAGGTTCCAGAGCCAATTTAGAGATTCTGGGCCTAATTTTTACAACTGCTATAGCTATAATAAAAGCCAAAAATGAAATTATATTTCCAAAGCATGAGGAATTATCAATTCCATGTAAGGGATTCTGATATCTTTTGAAAGGACTCAGCATCTTTTACTGGTATTCCTACAGAGGATGCTAAATAAAAACTACTAATGCATGACCCCATTTTTAGATTAAGTTTGATATGAGTTATCTGTTAATTCCAGTCAATAAAAAATAAAGTTCTTACAGCATAATACTGGCATCCTGCCCGTCTTCGGAAAGCACAGGGACCATCAGGATCATTTTCTTCTTCAGGTTCTGATACAGGGGATGGAACCTGGACAAAAAAAGCATTCTGCTTAGAAGTCGTCAAAAGTCAATAGATGGATGCTCGTAATGATAACAAATATCAAACCACTCCTTTACTACATTTAGTAGGCAGTAAATTCCATTCAATGACTAAGCAAATATTTTCAGAGGCTAAAAATGCCTGCTTCTAGTGGTTTAGTTCTTGTATACAAGTACATGTGGTATTGCGTAACTGCTTCTGTACATGTAGAATATAGACTTAAACACTATAGATTCTACTTAAAAGATTGTTCTATACCTCCCATCTTTTTAAAATAAATCATTCTTTAAATTAGCATGTCAGAAGCAGAGAAGCACTTGTTAAAGGTTAAACAGATCAGTTGCAGACAGAAATGATAAAAGCAACACTTCCATAGCAAAACAAAAAACTTTTATGTAACTGTCATATTAAAAAGTATTCCCCCAAGCCATGTGATATAAATCTGAAAGGGGATCCTTAGGATAACACTGATGACCATAACGCATTTTATAAATGTCATAACAAAATGATACACATATGACATATAGTTGTTAAAACCAAACAAAGTCTCACAATTTCATTTTGTAGTACATCTCTCTTTTTCTGATAAGTGTTGGCTGAACTAAGTACTTGCATATTTTTGAACCTCACAAATCCCTCTCTTCCTATTTTTAGAGGAAACAATATTTTCTCCACATTAATTTCTGGATGAGCAGGGTCATTCAGGGAAGAAAGGCATGCATTTGAGGTTCCAAGATGCCTCCAATAACCCCATGGGGAGACAGAAACAGTGAGCTTAGGCTCATTCTTCTTTATGGGGAACCAGCCCCAAACCTGAAATTTAAAAAAAAGTCCCAAATTTGAACTTTACACTTTGATTCCTTTGTAAATCATCCACCTCCTCTAAGATATACACAGAAAATCTCAAAATCCAAGTTTTAGAAATGTTTTGCCCCTAAAGTATATCACCTCACCCTCCTATTACTCCCCAGGGCTGGATTCTATGAAACAGTGGCAAGGACATAGCACAGGACAGAGAGATGGTTTTAAGAGAATCATAAACATGATCAAGAGGAGACAGGTCTCTTAAGACTCCTTATTCTTGCATTTGTTGAATGAAGAAGTTATGTGTGATGACCTCAACAATCTCTGAGAAAAAAAGTTCCAAATGTATAAGAGCCACATTCTAAATGGCTTCCTAAGTGAATAATGCCCAAGCATAGGTAAATACTTTTTAACAATGTGAGGATACCATTAAAAACTAATGGGAGTTGTTAAAACCAAGCATAGGGACTGAGAAAAACTGTTTCTTTTCTTTTTTATTTTATTTTTATTTACTTTTATTTTTTGCGGAACCAGGGATTGAACTCAGGCCCTTGCACTTGCCAGGGAAGTGCTTATTCCACTGAGCCATCTCCCTGCCTCCCCCTTTCTAAATTTAAAAACTAAGTTTCATTCTTTTTTTTTTTTTTTTTTTTTGTATTTTAGGGAAGGGTGTACAGGGTGCTCAGGGTCTCACTACTAGATAGGACTTGTAGTGATCTGCCTGTTTACAACCTCCCAAGAGCTAGGATTATAGGCACATGCCACCATGCCTAGTCTCAACTGCTGTCTCAGCATGCCCCAGGGGTGGGGCTGGCACAGCAGCTCTGGGGATCCAACCCTTGCTCCCTGCTTACAGGCACTTTAATCCACTGAGCTGTTTGGCCGGCCCAGAAAAACTAAGTTTCAAAATGTAATTTTCATGTGGGGAGGTTGGAGACTATCTGAGTAGACTTAAAGTAGATATGAAGGGGCCAGGGAGATGGAACAGTGGAATAAGCGCTTCTCTGGCAAGCGCAAGGGCCTGAGTTCAATCCTCAGTTAAAAAAAAAAAAAAAAAGAGATTTCTTAATGCATGAGAAATATATGACCTGCTGTCCTATGTAAGCCCTCTTAGGCTGGGTGGACTGAGTCTAGTGGGACAGAAAAGCCAGCTATGGCAGGTCACAGCATCTGGCATTGCTGTTACTTATGTAAGAATATGTAACAAAATTTTCTAGGTTCTCATTAATATTACAATATAATATTTTTCCAGGTATACTTATGCAATCATGTCACTTTCTTAAACTTTTAAGTAATTTCCCAGAATGTATAATAAATGTATTTATACATAAAATTTTACATATGAGATGTAAGACCACTTGGCTGATACTGCCAGCATCGTGCCTTTTTTCTCTTTCTTTTCTGTGTATGTGCTTCTACAAGGGCAAACTGTGAACAGATCTAATAATTGTTTCCTCTACATGCAGCATTTTTCTGTATTCTCTTATCTGAAAAACCACTATTTGTTATGACTGTTATATCCCTCATTTCTTAAAAATGTCAGATGATTCTTGGGCCATAGTTATTCAAAGATCTGTCTCAGTTCACCTAGAAGATCTTTCTGACAAAAAGTAATGAGAGGCTTTCTTAACTAGTTCTCAAAAATTCTTAAATAGGTCCATAAAATTAAACATATTTGTTACTAGGCACATGAATGCTAAAATATTAATTGGCACACAAAAACTAAGAGTAAACGTAAGATAATCTAACCAAGGGACACACTTTCTATAAACTCTCAATGATTGGAGCAATAAAGCATTTTGTAAACAGTCCTGTTTGTAAACATATCAATGCTGATTTTTTAAAGAAAATTCTCTTTAAAGCAAAAATATTAAAATATCATAAACCTAGTAATGAGAAGAAAGATTTGTACTAATAATATTTGGATAAGGTATCATGTCTGCATCTTGTACTATGAATAAGCACTAAGAAGATAACAATATGCAATGTATTAATTATTGAAACTGTCTTATTAATTGATTTGAAACTGTCTCATTACTGTTCCTCAATAAAATTAATTAAAACAAATAAAAAAAAAACCAAAACAAACAAACAAAACCTAGTAATAAATCTAAGGTTTGTTACTCTACTGTCTTTAAAGTTTTTATATAACAGAAAAAAAGAAAAATAGAGTAGAGGACACTGCTAGAGAGGGTGCTAAACAACATTAGTTTTTGATGAAAGTAAAATTTTAAATGCATATTTATTTTTTGAGACAGGGTTACACTATGTAGTCCAGGATGGCCTTGAACTCAATATATAGCTTAGGCTAGCCTCTGACTCATGGTCCTCCTGTCTCAACCTTCTGAATCCTGCTAGGGATTATAGGTGTGCACCACACCTGGCAAAATAAAAAAATTAAAATTAAATTGCAAATATTTTGCAATAAAACTGTTCCAATGTTCACTAAATAACTGTTTTCACAAATTGTAACTTTAATCAAGTCTTTTAAATCTCCTTTAGAATCAAACAGCCACTACTGAGAAAATAAGCAAATGTTACATTAAATGTCATAAAACAGAATGTTGACAGAATACGGTAAAAAAAAAAAAAAAAAGTCATTGTTGGTGAATATGTATGTTTACAGGATCTTGCTATGTAGTCCAGACTGGCCTCGAACTCAGAGCAACCCTACTGCCTCAGCCTCCCAAGTGCTGGGATGACATGTGTATGCCTCCACACCCAGCTATGTATAATAATGTTTAAACATCTTAAAAATAGTTTTAATCTTTGGCTCAGTACTTTCATTTCTAAAAATCTATTTTAAAGATGCTCACTTTTCTAAAAAGAGAAAACTGAAAACCATGTAAACATTCCACATCAGAATAAATTCTATCCAATGGATGGAAAATGACAGAAAATATTATATGGTAATTATATATGTACAGCCACAAACATGTGCAGACACAAAAACAAACACATGTAGAAAATAAAATGCTTAGGTGAACAAAGCAAGAATCAAATCTCTGAGCTGTCAGCTATATTTGAAATGTACAGCAATATTAAAGAGCAAAAGGACATGTCTTTAAAATAGTTTCAAAACAAGCACCTGTGGAAATTCATCTTCATCTGAGCTGTGAAAGTCATATTGCTTAATGTCACTCTTATTGATCACAGGCAATGTCTCAGGAGTGGGCTGCTGAGATGTTATCAAAGGCTCTGTTTTAGGCTTCTTTGGGTACTTCTTCTTTTGACGAACCACATCAGAAGCCTCTTCTTTCAAAGACAAATGATGAGGGTGCTGTTTACATGACGATTTTTCCCCCAAAAGGAAGAAATAAAAATCATTTTAGAAATCATGAAAAACTATGCTACCCTTTGAAAAACATACATTTTTATCCTGGAGGTTATTTTATTTATTAATTTTTAGTATGCAAAAATTGTGATCATAAATTGAAACGTTTTAGATTTATTTTCTACAGGTTGTAATGAAAAATATAGTATTAAGTTTGCTTTTTTTATAGTTACTAATAATTAAACCTATTGATTTTATTATTCAATTCAATGTTTAAAAGCTACTTAAATTCAATTCTTAAATTGATAAAATTAATAGTATAAGAACTTTACAGTGCAACTGTAAAATTACACTATATTGATGAAATCTAATAGCTTGTTTAAAAAATGACTTGAATTAGATCATGAATTTATCACTTTTAAAATTATTTCCAATTTTTAATAATATCTGTGGGTGGTATTTTTTTTTAGAAAAACAAGCTTATTAGCTAAAACTCTTTACTTCTATCTAAGTCTGAAGAATTACTACCTGAACTGAATAATAATAAAATGAATCTCAAGTACTCAAGTTCTGTGGAAGTGTAACAAGAAGATGTAGCAAAGGAACCAACTGAAGGAAGGAAAGTTCTAGCCCCCAACTCCCTTCCACAGAGCAGTTCTATTTGTTTTAAAACACTGGCTTCCTTTTAATATAATAGGATCTATCATTTTAAAAAAGTTTGAAATAACTATTCTGAGCACCAGAGTACAAACAACATGAATATATAAAGTTATTAAATTGGTTATACATTTCCACTGGGAGTCTAGATGATGAAACTGGTAGGACTGAGCCTGAGGTGCATGACTATAGTCTGAGCTAGCTGAAGGACTGGGGATGTAGCTCTATGTGAGGGCCTGGCTTCAAGGCCCAGTACTACAAAAATCAAAAACCCAATTATGTATTTTAAAGTAAAAAATTTTACACAATGAAAATGTTTCCTGAATGGCAAATTATATTTGGGGAGATTTCAACTTTCATATAATGGGAATAATTGTTCATCAAAAAGAAAACACAGGGCTGGGAAGATGGTTCAGTAGAATAAGTGCTTCCCTGGCAAGCCCAAGGGCCTGAGTTCAATCCCCAGTTCTGCCAAACAATAAAGAAAACCCAAATTCTGAGAAGCTCCCCATATCTTAAGGTAGGGAGTACAACAAAGACATTATAGTTAACTACGTGTAAGGGAGAAAGACAATAATGGTGGCAACCATATCTCTAAAATCAGTTATTTTGACAGGCTGAAAACTTACTCTTAGAAAAGACCTAAAATAAGATCAATGTATAATGAAAGGCTGGTTCTGTCAGTAATTACAGGTAAAAGGTTTCATGTTCTAATTCCTAACAACCATATACCTAGGAAATGCTCTGGCTGACGTAGAATGGATTATAAAAATAACTTTCAAAATGCCATTTGTTGCACTGATAGCTTTTTTGGGGTATCACTGCAAACGGACTGAAAGGGAATCAAGCAGGTGGGCTAGATGCCTGTGATTAATAAGAACCTGGTTTTTGAATTGACTTAAGTAAAACAAACAAGTACTCCCACTCCATATTGTTCCTTGGCCTTTAAGAATAAACCCATGAAAAACAAGAAAGCATACATTTTGAAAAGATGAATTTCCCACAAACATTTTAGTTCACCTTTAAATTCTTGCTAGAGTAAGGTTTTATTGTCTAGATGCTGTAAGCCAGTATGTTTCTTATATTTAAACTCCTTAAAATTAAAGGTTTTATTTTTTTATGTATCACAAATAATGTGCCAAACGAGTACTGAATAAATATATTTATTCTAACAATAAAATGATCAAGTCTAGTTCTTTTATTAGAACAAAAATGTCATCCAGAAGTTAAGAAAATTTTCTTAAATTATTCAAGGTAGATAAATTCTGGTTCTTGGCCAGGATGATGGCTTAATAACTTCATAATAATAACTTAATAGTCTCAAAAACAGGAAAGCCTGAAGGTTTAGGTTTCAATAAAATGCAGGGTTTGGTAAGACTAATAAAACTGAGTACACTTGCATTACCCTGGTTTTCTAGGAAAAGCAGATAGTACAGGAAGCAATGCTGTGGTACCTGAATTTAAACCTTAAATCTGCCACTTATTACCTATGACATACAAGTCATACCAAGGTTAACCCTACTTTAAAACATTATTCTGAGGATTAAGGTTTAACATATAGACTCAGCAAATTAAAACAAATTCATGTTACTTTCTTTCTTAACCACCATATACTATATATTAAGAGAAATCACTAACTCTGCTCAATAGTATCATATATATTCCTTCCTTGAGAATATTCACCTTAGTTTTACATTCTTGAACCTTGTGATGATTTCCATTATGAAGATTTGCTGGAGTAGCATATAATTCCTTTTCTGATCTACTGATTTTCACCTCATTAAGGATTTCACCTCCATAGTCTCCCAAATGGTATCTTTAAAAAGCAATACAAGAAATGTTAAAGAAAAAAACAAAACCAAAAGCATTATAATTAACTCAGCTGTATTTTAAGAAAATACAGCTATCAGATTATTATAAAAGAAATGAAACTGTTCATATTTGAGATTCATCAAAAATAAACAACAGCAACAATAAAAAAAGTCTAAGATACACAGAAAACAAACTGTTTATAAACTTTCTATCAAGCTCTGGGAAGAGCTGTTTACAATGCTTACTTCAGCAATTACAAAAGTCCTTTACATTAGTCTAGACAGAAAAATACATGGAGGAATACATTTTAAGACAGAATTGAAACAACAATTTTTGTTTTCCTGGACAGAAAGTAAAATCAAGTTTGTACTTGCTTTGAATTTTAAGAAAAATTTTAAGTTGAGCATGGTGGCACATGCCTGTCATCTCAGCACATGACAGGCTGAGGCAGGAGGATTGCTTTGAGTGTAAAGCCAGCCTACATTACATAGTGAGTTTAAACCAGCCTGAAGAACTTGCTCTCAACCCTCATCAACAACAATCATCCAAATAAAAAAAAAAAAAAAAAAAAAACCCTCAAAAGAAAGAAATTTTAAGACAGAATAATAGACAACATGATCTCTACGTTCTTTTCTAAATAAATTTAATGGGCTGGACAGAAAGCTCAATGGACTAAAGTGCCTGCTCAGGCAGAGCGCAGCAACCCAGGGTTCAATCCCCAGCTTGCCATATGCCTGTAATCCCAGGACTTGGGAGGCTGAAAACAGGAGAATCACCACCAGTCCAATGTACGTAGTGAGACCCTGTAGACCCTGTACTAAATACATTAAAAAAAAAAAAAAAAAATCTGCTAAATAAATTTAATGATCTTGCAAAACATTCAGTTTATTTATTTATTTTGGCGGAACCGGGGATTGAACTCAGGGCCTTGTGCTTGCCAGGGAAGCACTTATTCCACTGAGCCATTTCCCCGGCCCCACATTCAGTTTATTAAAAGATCTATTTCACATAACAAAATTATTTCAAACTTGCAATTCAAGTAAATAGCAATATAATTTTTAAAAACTGTAATTCTTTTTTTTACAAAATGGAAAATAATGTCAAAGAATCAATAAATCATCATAAAGCTCAGAGCCTTTCACCCCTCCAAGATTTATTCTGGTTACAGTTTGTCCACTGTCTGGCTAAAATTGCCACTAAATATTAATAGCAATTTTACCTTTTTTCCACAACTTCTAAGGTTAAGTGCAGTAATTCTCGTTTTGTTTTCTCTCTTCTCTTAATCATTTCCAAAATTGTTATGGCTCTACTAAACTCCCGTCTCAGTTTCAACATCTTTTCATAAGAGGCTTCATCATTCTTACGATTCTGTTAAAAACAATAAAAAATTTTAGAATAATTTCAACTCAATTATCCACATTTCTCAGCTTCATTCAACAAAACTTATCACATTCAAATTTTTCTGATAAAGATAAAATGTTACAGGTAAACATTTTTAAAACTTATCCAGGCTATAGTCCCAACTACTCAGGAGGCTGAAGCAAGAGAGGCTACTCTGGGTAACATAGACATCCTGCCACCAAAACAGGGAAGAATAAGCATCTACCTCTCTAACTGAAAACACTAAGACTAGACATATATTTCTCAATATATATTCAGAAAAAATTGTTGCCAGCTGTTGAAAAGCTAGAATGGCACAGAAAGGATGATCCCAATGTAAATAATTTTAAAAATATTAATTGAAAACTAAACTTAGTTCATTAAAAAAATACTTTAACTTGCTTTATGGTATTATTAGATTATTTTCATTGCTGTAAGATTCTAAGGACAGAAGGCTCTGCCAAAATCAAGGTACTTAAACATAGCCAAAGTGGATTTTTATCTATTTATCCAAGTCCACAAGAGGAGGCTACAATGTTTATATTACAATGTACATGTGAATAATCACAAGCAAAACTTCATTTCAGAAATTCAGAAAACTCAGAAGTATAATATCAAGTGTCTCAAGAAATGGGATTACCATACTTCAACACCTTATTACAAAGAGAAAAAAATTCAACAGAAATTCTAAATTTCAGCATAATGAATCAGTGGTTTTTCAGCATAAGACATAACTTCACCTAATTAAAGGTGACACACACCTGTAATCCTAGCATGCTAACACACACCGGTAATCCTAGCATGCAAGGAGGCTAAGGCAGGAGAACTACAAGTTTCAGTCCCACTGGGCAAGTTGGTGAGACTTTACCTCAAAAAAGTGGTCACCAGTAGAGAGCCTGAGGGCTCAATCCCCAATATAGCAATATTAACAATCAACCAAGCAACCAACCAAACACCATTAGTAAACTATTTCATTAATGCAAATATCCAAAACATTTACTTTATATTGGACACAGAACTATGGTTTAAAACAGGCAGGAGTAGTAGTGCATGTCTATAACCTCAGTACTTTTTGGAAGCTAAGACAGGGATTTCAGGTTAAATCTCAGCTTGGGCAACACAGGGAGACCTTGTCTGAAAATTAAAAAAGAAAAGGGCTGGGTATATCCCTCTGTATGAAATTCAAGGTTCAAATCTTTGCCAAATAGTACTGTAAACAAAACCAGACCATACCATTATCACCCCTTAATCTCTGTCTACACAGAACTATACCTGAACAATTGTTCCATCCCTTGTTATTAATATGCAGCAGATAACATAAAAACCTAAAGAATACCAGAGGTTTCTTTCAAAAGGGAAGATTATAAAAGACAAAATAAAAATTGATAAAAATTCAGTATTTTTTTCTTTTATGGAGTTTCTTTCATTTGAAAAATAATTATTGTAAATAACCTGCCTCATGATTCTGTGTAGAGAATATTTAAAAATGCTAAGAAACCATTTTTTTCATCTAATCAAAAGAAAAAATTCTTTAAAAACCCTTTGGCATTGTATGATAAGACACAATGTATTCTAAAGCATAGTTTTGAAACTGGTGGTATTCTTTGGGGGGGTTAAAAAAGACAATTACCTTCCAATTTAAAAATTAACATTATTAACAAAAAAAAATTACTAACAGCAAATACTAAAGTGTATATTGTATGCACTTTAACCCCAAAATAAAAATGACAGGCACACAAGAATCAAGATCACATGGCACTGGCAGCTGAGTAATAGTCAAAAGCAAATCAGAACCATTAAAGATTAGCTCCCCGAGCAAGTTCTCCTCATGCACTCTGTGCTTCTGCTCCGTCTTATTCATTTTCTGCTGTGTGAAGACAGAAATAGCAACCATTTCTAACTTCTCCCAATCTTGTTCTTTCTACTCCAAAGTTTAAAAAAAAAAAAAAAAAATCCATAGCTTCCGTAGTACACTTTTATCCAGAATCACTAAAGATTAACAGTTTAAAATGCTTTCTCTCTCTCTGTAGGTACTACATACAAGGATATACATACAAAAATACATATATAATTTATTAGTATTTTTGAAATTTCTGAGAAAATCTGAGATGGAATGTAAACATTCTAATATGTCTTTTCTAAAAACATGTATTTTATATAATCAGGTTCTAAGAAAATCTGGAAATTAAAAATGATAAAAATCTCATTTAATTCTCAGACTTTATTCACATTTTGTCAACTGTCCCATTGTTGTCCTTAAATAAGCTAATTATTATAAAGGACAATCAGTGGGACAATCTGATTTTTATTATTATTATTTTTTTTAAATATATTTATTTATTTTTATTTATTACATTTATTTATTGTGTGTGTGTTTGGCCAGCTCAGCCCACCAGGGGGCGGGGCTGGCTGGCATGTGGTGCTGGGGATCGAACCGCGGTCCCTGTGCTTTCGCCAAGCTTGTTTCAAGTAGGTGCTTTAGACCACTGAGCCATCTCTCCAGCCCCTGATTTTTATTATTAAAATTTATTAACAATACATTTTTTTTTTCTGAGTGTAGGATGAGATTCTAGATCAATAACTGCATTTAGTTTTTTAAATGCTTCTTTAATCACCTAAAATTTGGAATAGTTCCTCTGTCTTTCTGTGGTAATTATGACCCTTTTTTTTTTGGTACTAGGAATCAAACTCAGGACCCTGTGCTTTGCGAGGCAAAGTTGCTCCCTGGTCTAACTTTGACATTCTTGAAGAACAGAGACAATTTATTTTGTGAGACATTCCTCAATTCAAATTTCACTGATGTTTTTCCATGGTTAAATTCAAGCTTTGTATTTTGGCTACAAATACCACAAAATTCTATTATGTCCCTCTATCATCATCAAGAGATAGATGATGATACTTGTCCTACTATGGCTAATCAACTAAGATGGTATCTGCTAGGTTTCTTTAGTTAAATACTATTTTTCCTTTTTAAAGGAATAAGTATACTTTAGGACTAAATGACTATCTTGTTTCTCACAATTCTCTGCTGTAATTTTAGTGTTCATTGATTTTAACTTTTACCTGAAATAATCAGTACTATTGTGGCTGTTGAATGGTGATTTTTCTAACACGTTGCCAGCATTTATAAATTTGGAAGTTATTTTAAAAACTGTTTTTTCTTTCTCTTTTCCAACATTTATGCCAGTATGGGCTCATGGGTTACTCTATGGGTTATGATCTATTACTTTCACTATTTTAACCCCCAAACTTCTCCAGTTCCAGTTAGTGCAGTTTCCTTTTCAAGCAGGCCCATATGTCCTATTATGGTTCCACAATATTCTTCAATCACATTCTTATCTTCTATAATAGCAGAGTATTTCTTCTAGGCTTATCTTTATGTTTATTTTTGTTATATCAGTATTAAAAATAATTAGCTCATACTGACACTTTTATATTCTCTTAAAATTGTCCTATTCAATGTAGTCAAACTTTTTACCCTTACAAGTGCCTCTGCTTGGGCCAACTCTTTTCTTCCTTTTCCAATTACACATTATAGTTCTATACCTACTGCCAAATTTCTAGAGCAGTTATTCTCAAACTCCTATACTTTAGAATTAACTGCAGATATTTTTATAACCAAGGATGATTCACAGGTAATTGCTATGCATAGCCAGAACTAAGAACAACTACCCTGCGAATTTCCTTTCCTGACTATCTTATTTCTGGTCCCCATAAAGGGAGGAGAGAAGGCACCAATATGAAGAGCTATATGTATGAGGCTAAACAAATTAAATGTGTATTTTGATTCAAGACATCTCGACCAGTGCATTTAGACAGAATGGTGCTATAAGAGCATCTCATTTTAAAATGTTACAAAGTACTTATGACATCTAAATTAAAGTTTGGTGAATTAACATTAAATTATAAGGCTAAACATATATTTCAGAAGTCTTCTGACCTTTGTACTCTCTATACACACATTTTTAAGTCTATGGCAATAGAAAATGAAAAAGGTTTTATTAGTAGTACTCATTTTGTGCATCTTGTGTTTGCCCAATTTCTGATCATCTAAAGAATATGGATTATTCACTAAACGCATTCTCATCTTTCTCATTTTGAAATACATCAGCATTTTAAACTAGGCATACTGTATTACAAGAAAGTGTTTTTAGTTCAACAGAAAAAAATAAGGAAAAGAAAATGTATCACTCAGCAGACAAATATGAAAATAACAAAAGAGTAGGACCAATATCAAGAATGTTTAAATATAAGAGCCAGTTGCTAGTAACTCTCAATATAAAAACAAAGAATAAACCATATTTTAACACTATTTTATGCCAATAAATACTTTATATGTAAAGTATTTTAATACTAGAGAAGTCCCACTAAGTCCAAAAAATATTTTTCCTTCAAAAAATATTGCTAACAGTCCATGTGTTTTACAATGTATTTACTACATAGCTTTGAAAAACCGGTCCTTCTGACTTTCCATTGGTTCAGATACATCTCTCCTTTGTTTGAACAGTTCACATTTATATAGTTTCACCAAACTTACATGCTTTTCTCATTTTAGTTTTTCTCAGATGTTACATCTTCATAAAATATTCTAGACTCCTTTAGCTAAGAACCAGGAAGCCAAACTGAAAGCTTAGACTTAGGGAAAGTCACCTATACTTGGGAACTCCATTTTCTAATGTCTAAGAAAATCACATCCTCACAAGAGTTACAAAAATTCTGGTTATTAACCAGTAAGAGAGTTTTTACTAAAATATACTATCCCCAAGCAGCTGTTATGCTTCACAGCTGTTAATTGCTAACTGACAATCAACTCAGTGTTAGGAGAAAGAAGAATCCAGAGAAAATGCTTTACTTTCAACTGGGTTTTTCTTTTACATGTTCCTTATTCTTTGCAATGTTAGATAATGTGTTACCATATGTAGCAGTCAGTGCTAATTATGAGAAACGTAAGGTAGTGAATAGCTTCTGGAGTAACGCTTTCCTCTGCACCAGATCATTCCACAGAGTGAGATCCTGTTTATCTTAAAATTCTGGCGCAGACTGCTGCTGAAAGCCAGACAGGGGCAAGTTCATCAATTTGAAATCTGACACAACTGTCAACTTTTGCTGTTGCCGGGAATGGGCCTGAAAATGAACCTTTCCCTACTTCCCATGACCCCGTAATAGCTAGCGGCAGCAAGATCCATTTTTGCTTGCAATAACTAGGATATCATTTTAAAGGAACTGTAAGTTCTTAAGTGATCAAGAAGGAAAAGTAGGGCCAGCCAAATAGCTCAGCGGATTAAAGTGCCTGCTTAAGCAGATGCAGGGGTCAGGAGTTCGATCCCAGGCTGAGCTGAGATGGCGAACGAGACTGGGCATGGTGGCGCGCACCTGTAATCCTAGCACTTGGGAGCCTGTCAACAGGAGGATCACTACGAGAGTCCAATCTACACTGTAAGACCCTGGACACCCTGTCCTAAATACAAAAAAGAAAGAAGGAAAAGTAGTAGTATTTAAAATTCTATACTTTCCAAACAAGAAATTCATGACATGACATGTAGTTTACTGAAAAACTCAAAACTTTTATGGTATAGGGGCAAAAATTGTTTATATCATGTCAACTCGAAGATTAAAATGGCATAATCAAATACATATAGAGCAAGGATACACACAATGTTGGTAAACAAACAGCCAATAGTAACAATGGATGAATACATTTTCTAACAAAGTTTATCAATGTCATTAACTCTCATTATGTTCAAATTATTCAAGTTCTGAGGAAAAAAAAAAAAAAGACTGGCCCTAAACACTATTAAGTTACACTCAATTATATCTAATTTGCACATTACCTTTCGAGTTTGCATTTTCTCTGTTCTCCTCCGAAAGGCAACATAAGGGTCATTATTTGTAGAGCCATCTCTTTTCTCTTGTTTTATCTGAGGAATGAGGGATGGCCCCCTGCAGTTTTTACGTTTTCTCACCCAGTAGTCATACACAGCTTTAATAAGGTAATCATCTTCATTTAGCAGCAGTTTTGCTTCTTGAAGTGTTACAAGCTAAATGAGAAACACAAGATGTTACTGACTACAATGTCTGAAAAAGAGAAATCAAAGTTAAACTACAGCTACAGGGAAAAAAAGTGATTCATTCTAACAGTTAATCATATACTCTGATGGCAGGTGAAGACACAATTCAATTCAACCTAACTAAGAATTAGGAGATCTAGCTACCAATATTCTGCCCTAAAAGGCAAGTTGTTCTTGTACCTCATAAAAACATGTAAGAAAGCTAATTGAAAGATAGCTAGGAAGATAACAGATTTTTGTTATCAGGCAAATCTTGGACTGGAAGACTTCCAGGGTCTTTAAAAATTCTCATGTTCTCTGATGCTACATATTTGAAGGTCTAGTAGTTTTGCAACTTACTATAATATGCCTACATTAGAAACAATAAAGGATGAACAGCATATTTATACAGATTTCAACATTATGCAATTCTGAATTCCTTGTACCAATTACATATAAAAGCAATTCTTCCATCCAAGTTGAATAAATGCTAGAACATCCTTGTTCATAATACACCTTCTGCTCATGATCCTATCAGGTCTGGAACAGTGGTTCTCGGATGCTTCCCTATTAGTGATGACAAATCTTTTAGAGCTTTCAATGATTAAAAACAACCCACTGTGGTAGATGTGCCTTAGGTTCACCACCCCTGCTCTATGTGTTCTGACATAGGCTATAGCAGAGATCTACCTTCCACATCAGTGTAGACAGGTAACGGCGACATACTGTAGACTAAGTTTTGTAAAAATCTGTTTAATCACATCCGTTACCTTGCTCCTTGAGAACATCAGATCAACAAATCAGATTTAGCAGGATGGAACTGGGGTTACATATAACCATTTAAAATGAACTTTAGGAGACCCAGTCCTAGCCCAGGCCCGGTTGGCTTTAGATCTCCAGCATTCCTGTTCCAGCCTCTGGAGTAGCTGAGATTACAGGAATGTGTAACTGTGAAGCAAGAGATAGTGTGGGAGGTATCCTGGCTGTAAACTCACAACAGACTACCAATGTGAGTGCAGCCCAATTAGTTATCACCCCTGGTCACACATCAAATTCTAGGAAAACAAATGAGAAGCAAGCCCTGGAACATGCTGTGGTACCATCTCTCTGTGGCTCTGGGTCTCCCTTCCTTCCCCAGTGTCCTTGAATCTCAAACATAAAACAGACAGGGTTGCTAGGAGTCAGACTTGCTCTTGGGTTTTCTCATTGGGCCTGAGGAGTTGTACTTTCCCTTTAATAAATCTCTGCCTTTCTAATTAAAAAATAAAAAATAAAATAAAATAAACGTTAGAAAAAGGTCATGCCATTTTAGGATGGAAAGCCTCTCTGTAGTGATGTTATCCTAAGTCAAAGTTGTATCATTCTGAGATGAAGATTCATTTTTCAGAAAATGTTGAACTATTACCTAAGAAATATATCTCTAGAACTTGGAAATGAAGAGGAAGTTTTTCTCACTAGAATTGAAAAAGCAATATATAGACTGATCTACATACTGTATGAAATCATCTGAAGGAGGTGTGACTCACCAAATGCATTTTCCATTATGATTTTACTTTTTGTGTTGTTATAACTTCATGGAATAAATGAATTCGTCATAGTCCTATGATGGTGATTCCTAGCATTATAATTTGGCTGCCTGTATAATTTGAGCACAGGAAGAGAATACACTGACAATTCAGCTCAAGTATTCTAGGGCAGGTGATAAATACATTTAGTGCTACAATAGAATCAGTGGCCATTCTTTGGTTACTCAATGAATGTCTCAGTGGAGACAACTGCATCTGAGAAACTGAGTAACTTGGCTAGACTTTAATACATGCCACCAACCAGTAATTGAATCAATCACTATTTCCCAACATTCCCTTTAAATGGATACCATCCCACTGCTAGATGTTCTCTGGAATAGTCCACAAGGACAATAGTTAAATAAGACTTGGGTTGTCTATAGGGTTGTATAGATATGTCTGTGCTACTTCAGATTTAGTCCAGGGCATCATGTATGCTAGTCAAGGGCTCTACTACTGAACTGCTAACTCAGAACTGAGCTTTCTGAATTTAATAAAATTTTATCTCATTCTGAAAACATCACAGCACCACCAGCAACTCTCATGTGCTCTGGAAGCCATATTGAATGTGCTTCAGATGTTTAGTCACTATGCTTCTGATAAAATTTTGTATTTTTTATTCATTAAATAAAATATGTAATCTGATCCTACAGTGGTGAGAAGGATAAGGGCTCTTTCCACCCATCAGCAGCACAGTAGTGAGCTTCTTACATAACAACACTATGAAACTAGCACTACTTCCTATGCACTTACATGAGGTGTCAAGGAAATTAAAAACACCTGGTCAGTTTTCCTTCTTTGGTGCTGTTTGCTTCAGCTTAAGTCTTTTTGTCTTGTTGATAGTTTCTATACATCATAACCAATAAGAATTTAATTAAGTTTATAGTTAAACACCCTATTTCCTTCAGTTAGCTGCCATTTTACGTTGTTATATAGCAACTTTCTGTTTCATGGAATAACTTTGACTTTAATCATTCTGTAAATTTTATCTTTAGCTATTCTAAGGAAACTAGTATCACACAACTCCATTATGGTGACAGCATTAATTTGAGTAGGGAATAACTACTTGCAGATATGGCAGTCAAAATTATTGAGTCACATAATTCACAAGATCAGAACTCTATTTTATAGACTAAAAAAAAAAAACCCTGTCAGCTTGGATTTCATCCACTAGAAAATCAAAAAAACTAGTTATCTAGCTAGCAAAAAAGGCTCTGTGGTATAAATGTATTATGTCTAAAACAGCTCTGAATTGTTTGATTACTTTCAACACTTGATGTTGGAGAGATAAAAGTGATCCTACCATTTGGGATTTTTCTTCTGGACTGCTCAAGCTTCATGAGAGTAAGGACCACCTAGTTTACTAATAGAAAAAAAACTCATGATCTAGCAATTTAAATAAGTATATTTTGAATATACAAATTAATAAATTATATCTACAATTAATGGTTTCAAGTTACAAAATAGTCAAGCACAAAAACAAACTACTATCAGCCCACTATTAGTTTATTGGTTGTAGGGAAGGAAGAAAACTATGATGAATTCAGTATGCAAATAAACATGCTATGGCTAAAGGTAAGACAAATATAAATTAGGCAATAAGAAAACAATGTGAACTTTAGAATTGAGTATTAGTATAATAAAATACTGCGCAGAGTAAGAAAATTTTCTCTCTGGAAGTACCTGCATTCTTTTCTGTTGTTATAAGCTCTTTTTTTCACTTCACTTCTTTGAAATCTGATGGCTTATTATCTGTGTAAAAGTCCAAATAGTACTAAAAAAAGCAGGTTTCTAAGTAACTATAAACATTTATGTTAAATTAAGAAATGGCTAAAGAAACACTTTTTACCTTATCTAAGAATCTAGGGCCAGGGAAATGGCTCAGTGGAATAAGCGCTTCCCTGGCAAGCGCAAGGGCCTGAATTCAATTCCCAGTTCCGCCAAAAAATAAATAAATAAATAAATAAATAGAAATTTAAAAAAAAGAATCTAAGGTCAAAATCAACACAGTACGGTTATGATATGACTCAACAGGTAATACTGGAAACACTCCTCTTTACAAATGGCCCCCAGGGTGGTATGGCACAAAGCAAGCAGTGAAGATGTGGCTCCCCTCACTTCTTCCTTGTTCTTAAGTCCAGTTGTGAGGTAGTGGCAGCTGGGTCGACCATTCACTTGCCAACATGCATGTCTATGTCTCCTCCCAGAACTACACATCTTCAAAATGACTGAAGATGATCAAGGCTTATGCAGCCTCACTGGAAGGCATAACCTTGGAAGATCAAATTGTGGTCCTGGTAGGCACACCAATGAAAAATGAGGCCATCTATGCCAGCATGGGATAGAAGCCCTGGCCACTCTGGCAGTGGCTGGCCACATGCTTGGAGGTAAAGTCCATGGTGCCCTAGTCCCAGCTGGAAAGTGAGAGGGCAGATTCCCCAGGTAGTCAAATGAGAAGACGACAGGCTGGGCCAAGCAGCAGATGCAGTACAACTGGCACTCTATCATGCTGTGTCTATCTTTTCCAAGAAGATGGGCCCCAAATGCCAACTCTCTGTTCGTGTGTGTGTGTGTGTGTGTGTGTGTGTGTGTGTGTGTGTTTTGTAGGGGTGGGGTACCAGAGATTGAACTGTGGACCTTGTGCTTGTCAGGCAGGCAGACGCTTAAGCCACTGAGCTATCTCCCTGGCCCAAATGCCAACTCTTAAATCCTATATAATCCTAGCTTTTTCTAATAAACCACCTAGCCCCCCTCCAAAAGGCCCTCTAATGTAGACTATGCCATAAAATTACAGATAGTATGAGAAAACATTAGCAATAAAACTAAAATATACATTGCTGTACATTCTGAATAGTCTATGTAAATGAAAAAAGAAACCATTGTTTTTTATTGAAGGTCTAGAAAACAGAGGGTGGACACAATAGCTCAGTGTACTAAGGGCCTGCTTAGGCAAGTGCAGGGACCAGGGTTCAATTCACAGGACCACATGCCACGCCCCCAGGCACACTGATTGCATGTGGCAGCACACACATGTAATCCCAGTGCTGGGGAGGCTAAAAAACAGGAGGATCACTATGAGTGCAAGCTCTGTAGAGAGACCCTGTACCAAATACATTTAAAAAAAAAAGTCTAGAAAATGGAAAAGATCTTCAACTATTGAGACAAAGACTTAGCAGAATTATAAAATCCTTTTATCTTTGGGTAAACAATCAAATATAAAGCAATATAAAGCTATTTTTTTAAGGGACACCCCCCTCAAAAAAAAACCTGTTAAATTTTTTTACTACTAATGCTACAGGTGAACGAATAGTATTTTTCTCTCACAGAGAAGTGACCCTCTATTAATATCCATTCACACTATTATTCTGCTTATCTTCATGCTTGACATAACTATTTTAGAAGGGTCTATTTCTTCCTTCCTTCAAAGCTTCTCCTATAGTTATGTGATTCTTAACACTGCCAAGACTTAGTTGAACTACAGCTATAATGGAATAATGAAATCATACTGATAAAATCATTAGGATAAAGGCCTTTCCAATTCTGTGAATAATAGTTTAAGGCATTAAAAGCTGTCAACAGTTCTATTAATCTTTCAATTATGAGAAAATTCTTTTCCCACTACACAATGACAGAGTAAAACCAACCTCTGCAGTCATGGGAATGACCCTCTGTTCCTTTAAAAATAAATAAATCTGGTAAGACAAGAAATTTTACTGAGCTGAAATGGGAAATATAAATATTAAATTCAAATTATTTTTAAAAATCAGACTCGCTTTTAACCTTACATAACAAAACTGTAAATACATGTACACACACATTATAGCACATTAGGTGTTTTCCCTCCAGTACTGGGAATTGAACTTAAGACCTCACACTTGCCAGGCAGGTGCTGTGTCACTGAACTATATGTCCATTCCTCACAGTGTGGTTTTAGAACTATTGTTATGTAATGGGAATAACTTCAAAAGATCTGGACAAAAATTTCATTTTTAATATGTAAATGTTTAAAACTTCAAGAAAACACCCACATTTCTAGAATACAAGAAACACATTTTATAATTGGCAAACTATCTGGTGCACATGCTTGGGCCTTGGCCCCATCATAATATAATTAATAATATAATTTTATGCCTTGGAAGGGCATGACTAAAAAACTGCATGATATAAAAAGCAATGGTTTGATTATTGAGTTTTGGATCCCTTTAATTCAAAATTTTGAAATACAATGATGGCTAGAAACATACACTAGCTAAATTTCCTTCTAAGCAAGACAAGGGAAATTGTGAAAAAGCTTACTGAATAGTTTAATGTTGTTGAAAGTGTTGTAGGTCAGACTCAAAATCTACAATGCCTAAAATCAGGCCACAGAACTGATACAGTGGTGAAAAACACCGCTGCTTGCACATGAACACCAATGACAAGGAAACTGCAGGACAGCTGCTATTGTTGTCATAGTAACTCTGATCTCACTGCCATCTCCATGATCTTTGCTTCTGGGTTTACTGGTTCACAATTCAGATTCAAAATCTTTAAGCTGACACAGCCTAGGTCCTGTAGGTACATTCATTCAACACAGGGCAACAGTGCCCTGAAGGCAAAGGGGGTTAGGGAAAAAAGCAGTTAGCATTTTCTGTTCCTAAAGAGATAGGCAGAGTCTGCTTTGTACTAAGATCAAGTAGAGGCATCTCAAATGCAGGATGAAGTCTTCAGCTGTCAAGAGCCACCTAAAACAGTATTAACTGAACAGCCAACTTTTAGTGTGCTAGGAGTCTTCCTAGGAAAACCCCACAGCTTCAGTTTCCCTCCTAGTTCTAATCTCCAAGTATCTTACAAGAATCTGGCACCAGGAAACAGACATACTGCACATCAAGGATTCTACAGCAGAAGAAGTAGGGTAGAATGTAAGTGTGAAAGTCCTTTAAAGTCGAGAAGTTACTGTAAATTATGAAATATTTACTGAAATTATCATGTTGGGATATAGACTACATATTTAGTAAGACAACAGTATTACAAGTGTGTGGCACTCTAGCAGAGGGAACAGTGTAGACCTATAAAAGTGCATGCTATATTAAGGGACCAGGAAGCAGCTCAATGGGGCTGGAGTCAGCTAGAAGTTTTTATAGATAGCGCAAACAACTGAAAGCTTTTTTTTTTTTTTTTTTTTTGAAAAATAGACTAGTTTTTAATAAAATAGCCAATGGCAAAGCAGTAGTGGCTGAAGTAAGAGTAAAAATGAAGGAAGTGGGTACTGACAACAAATAAGCTATTTTAGAACAAAAACTGGTGAGTTTGATTCTGATGAAGCCAATTGATATAGTGCAGTGTTGGTCAGCAGACTAGAGTATGGTATGCTGATGCCATTAATTAAGAGAAAATTAACAAGGTAGGGGGCTAGACATGCTAAAATAATTCCTAAGGTAGAAAGGCTTCACAAGAAACATGGATTAAAGCTTAGTAAGTAGACACAGGATATAGGAACAATTAACAAAATTTTGGTAGCTTAAAAGATTATAAAGTATGACAGAAAAATACACTCTATGTCTGAAATTAAAAAATTATAGTAAAAACGCACTGCTGCTAATCTCCCTCAAAATACTTTCAAAACACTTATCCCATTGTTCTTAATACTTTCTAAACCAGTTCTGGAAGTCTTTCTTTTTTGAGATAAGGTCTTGCTATGTATATGTAGTCCAGGGTGGTCTTGGAACTCACGGCCATCCTGCCTCATCTTTCTGAGTGCTGGGATTACAGCACGTGCCGCCACACCTGGCACAGGAGTCCCTTCTAATTTAGTTCCACTGTGTGACTGCCTTGATGTTCTGAACTGATTGAAAATGCTTACCTCTCGTGGTCATTTTTACTTTGAGGAAGAGAAGGAAGTCACATGGTGCCAAGAGTGGTGAATAAAGTGGCTAAGGACAGAATATGATGTTTTTGTAAGCCTGCCTTTCCTCTGGATGGTACTTGGCAGCAGTATGTATTATGATTATACCCTACAGAGACACTCATGAAAGAACATGTCCACAACTGCTTCAGAAAGTGGCAAGAACACTAAGTATGGGTGAATATTCCAAATACTCCAGGGATCTAAAAACTTAAACTGTAGAGTATAGGAAATTAATTTGTATAAGTAAGTTAGTGGAAAATTTCATATCTACTGTAAAATGTTTCATTTCTAACTTTGCTACCTGTGTATTAATGACAATTAGTATATCAACATATCAGACAGGTACACTAAAAAGTTTATCTTATAAACTGAATTGTTGCATCAACACATGATCATTATATTAAGTTTGGAAAACAAAAAAGAGAATATAGAACACAAAAAATCACCAATAACTCCAGGACCAAAATACCATCATTGTTAGCATTTTGTTGTGCTTTTCTTGTTCTTCCTCTTAAACATTATATAAATATTAGAAGAAGCTCAGAACTTTCTACATAAACAAATCTATACCCTATTTTTAAACTCTAATTTTTTTTTTTTTTTTTAATGTATTTGGTTCAGGGTCTCACTATGTAGCTCAGACTCTTAGTGATCTTCCTGTTTTCAGCCTCCTCGGTACTGGGACTACAGGTGTGTGCCATCACACTCAGTCTCAGTGGCCAGCTCAACGTGCCCAGTAGGCCAGCACTGCATGCAGTGCCAGGGAGAGAACTACAGTCCCTATACTTGCCTAGCAGGTGTTTGGTCTGCTAGACTATCTCACCAGCCCTTTGAACTCTAATATTATATAACATCCAATCTCATATAAGTCACCCTTCTCCCCCTCAAGAAAAATCACATTTTTAATGGCTATATTATATTCCATCCTGCATACAACATATAATTTATTCTCAACATGTTAAAAAAATCTTTTGTGGTATGGGAGAATCCAACCCAGGGTCTTGAACATGCACAGCCATTTTAAGCCCTCTATTTTTCTCCTTTTTTTTTTTTTTGCGGAACCGGGGATTGAACTCAGGCCCTTGCGCTTGCCAGGGAAGCACTTATTCCACTGAGCCATCTCCCCGGCCCAGCCCTCTATTTTTCTCAAACATTATTTCCAGAGATAGGATTACTAAATCAGGGGATCTAAAAAACATTTTAAAGTTCTCGCTATATGTTGCTGAAGTGCTTTCCAGAAAGATAGTGTCATTTTAAGTTCCCTGTACCATATACTAACACTGAAAAAAATGCTCCATTATTTTGTAAATTTTTTCCTAACTGAAAACTTAAAAAAGAATAAAGTTAAAATCTATATAAAATGAACATCTTAATGTAAACTTCAAAAATGGGACAAAATCTCAAGACTGCCTTAGAGACCCATGCAAGTAGACTGATTATTACTGAGGCATCAAAATTATAATCCTGTGCCTGCTTTGGCAGCACACACACACTTTAAAAAAAAAAAAAAAGTCCTATGGAAAGGATATAGAAGATACCATAATATTGAAAGTCTTTTTATAAACAATCAAAAAAGTACTCTTCATGCTCCTCTTCAAGAAAATTACTCTTAAATATTCTGTCCAAGGGCTAATGTAAATAGAAGTTTTGGGTTACAGGGAAATTGAAGGGATGGTAAAATGCAACACACTGAAGCGTAAAGAAAATGTAAAATAAGGTGCTAATTGAGTTAACAGGTTAACAGTAAGATAAATTTTTTAGAGGGTACAGTACCTGATTAGAACTGGCTTTTTCAAGTCTATCAATCATAATTTCAAATTGCAAAGGCTTAATTTCCATCTTTCTGTTAAGTCTATTTAGTAAGGTTTCATCTTCTGAATCCATATCATAATCTGGTTGTTCGTTGTCTAGATTAAAAGCTAGAAAAGAAAAAAAAGAATTCTTCAAACTGAGGTGAAGTTACTTAATAGTGTTTCATCATCTTTCACCAGATTACTTCTCAACTGTATGCATTAACCAAAGAGTTCATGAGCAGATACCGAGTTTAGAAACTAACTGCACAGTGGAAAAAAACTGCTTCACATATGATTTAAAATTTAATGTAAGAGTAAAAACATGAACTAAGAAATTATTTTTAAGTACCAGAGATATGACAAATAATAAAATAGCAATTATTTAAAAAATCAACATGGTAGTTTGGTAGCATAATGAGATACTATGGAACAAAATTAAGTATACACAAATGAACTGAAGTACACAGTGTCTATCAAAAATAGTATTTTATATCATTGAAGATAAAAGGTAAAACAGGGGGCCGGGGAGATAGCTCAGTGGAATAAGCGCTTGCCTGCCAAGTGCAAGGGCCTGAGTTCAATCCCCGGTTCTGCAAAATAAATAAATAAATAAATAAATAAATAAATAAATGGTAAAACAGATTATAAAAGAAAAGCAGAAAGTGACAGATGGCACTTAGACTAAATTCTAATCGTCACACCAATAAATGACATTATAAATGAAGCTTTATGGTAAAAAAGAATTAACAGATTAAACTATAAAAATACTAGAAGAAACTGCAGAGGGAAAATGCATGAACAGATACAAATTCAGAAACCATAAAACTAATTAAAAATGCGGCTGTACAAAAATTAAGAATTTGTAATACATAAAGGGCTCATTTTTTTAAAGATTTCTTACAAATCACTACAAACTTAGTAACTCAACAATATCAGGCAAAGACTACTAGTGAATAAATGTCAGTGATTTTTGAATATGAAAAATATTCATAACTACATAGATACATAGATACAAACTCAGGATATAATATTTTTCACCCATCAGACTAAGATCTAAAATTTGAAAACATTCTATTTTGAAACACAAGAAGGAAATTATAAGCTGATACTTAGTTCAGTTAAAACATACACTGTCAGACTTAGCAGTTCTAGGATTTTTTCCTATAAACTTAGACTAGAACAACAACAACAACAAAAAATATATATATATATATATATACATACATACATATAAAAGCTGTGACACTGTAAGGTGTAAAAACTGCAAAGCCATATAAATAGGATTAGGTAAATGACAGGCTACAAATATATGGAATATAGGCCAAAGATCTAAGAAACACCAACAGTGACCTACTGATATGGAATGAAACTGATGTTTATGAAGTGAAAAAAAAAGCTATGTATAGTGCAGTATGAGGTATTTTTAAAAGACCATGGATATATACATATAAGGTGTATGCACATGTTCATAAATGTACAGAGTGATTCTGAGAATGGATACGCGCAAGAAACAGGTAACAGTTCTGGCTAAGGGGAGTTGGTGAACAGGAGATCAATGATGGTAGAGTGAATTATAGTTTTGTTTCCTTTTGTATTGTTTAACAATTTGAGCAAGTGCATACATTAACTTTATGTAGAGGGACTAAACTGTCACCAACTATGGTTTGATACTGTGAGAAAATTTAGAGCAAGACAATAATAGATACACCAATCACCAATAGGACGGCTTATTAAACTGACTGCATACCAAGGTGTAAGTGAAGAGCCTACATTCATATCACCTGAAATATCCTGGTACGCTCAGATTCAGCATGACATTCCCAAAGGCAGCTGATGACACAGTAAGAGAAAATAGACGCGTATATGTATATTTATATGATTTTAGCACAACCAGTCTCTTCCTATAAATGGTACTGGACTTAAAATACTTTTTTTTTTTCCCCCGGAACTGGGGGTTGACCTCAGGCCCTTGTGCTTGCCAGGCAAGCACTTATTCTACTGAGCTATCTCCCCAGCCATTAAAATACTTAAAGGCTCTATAATCAGTAGGTGATGACATCTCATAAATCGGAGCTGTAGCTCACTTGGGTCAGGCACTGATCAATGTGCTTTACACATATTGACCTGTGACAAGCTCTCTATTGAGCAAGTAGTATTTTAGCTCTCTGAGCCTCTGAAATATTAAAATATTCTTATGTAATACATAATAAAATAAACCAAGTCACAGCAACTAGTGAACTAATAGCACAGACTATTTTTCATGTTCACTTAAAACATTTTTGAACACAAAGTGCATTTTCTTCTTTTACATATTGCTATTATAATTCAAAAGTATGCTTAAAAAAAATCAACTCCAATCCATACCAAACTTAGTAACAGATGATGTGAAGCCTAAAAACTATATAATACAGATTGCTAAAAATTACTTTTCCTTGCACATAAGAATGTCAGTTAATAAAATCAGGCACTTGATACAACTAGAAGATATATTTAGAGAAAGATTTTAAAGTACTGAACAAAGTTAACCCAATACACTAATTTCTAAGTTAAACAGAAATGTTCAAACGTTCAAGGGCAAGGCTATACATAAATTTTGCATGACCATCTTTTACACACCTACCTAATCTTACTCACCTCTTGTTCCTCCACCTCCTATCTGCTCTATCTTCTTATTCTATTCTTACAAAAGCCAGCGCCCCAGCTTGTGAGGCAGGGGAAGGGACAAGAAAAGCTGGGAAATAGTTTAGAAAAATTAATAGTGAGAATTGATAGGAGATCTGTCAATGTGTTAAATAAGAACCAGGGCAAAAACTTGTACTAGCACTACTATTTCTCTTTTTATTCAAAAATTATACAAGAACCATTATAGACAGGTATTCTGTTGCTTCCAAAACAGATACAGTTCATTCATTTGTCCTCCTTTTTACCTCAGTTATCTGATTATCTCCTCTACCAGGGAGATAAAAGCAGTAATTACTCCAGTCATATGTAAATTCTGCCATCAAGTACTTACAGAAAAAAAAAAAAAAAGTACTGACAGCTGTTATTAACAATTAGTATTTCTTAGATGGAAGAGATTTTTTAAACTATAAGCAGACTATTCCATCAGCTTTACTGATACTTCATTTTTGAAACTCAGAAATTACTGCTAAAAGACAAATCTTATAGTGGGTTGATTCAACAGGCTGGTCAAGCACACAAACACCACCCCAACCAACACACAAGAGAAAAGGAAGAGGCAAGGCAGAAGGCAACTCCTTGATGTGGAAGAACGATAAAACTAAGACATGAACAAGGTCATAAGGAATGCATCTGTATAGGAGAATATCTGTGGTGATGTTAACTAAGCAATAAGCAACAGAAAAACCTGAGGGAATTTAAAAATGAAGATATTACTAAGAGAAGAAAAAACAAGTGGGAAAAAATCCCAGAGCACAAAGTTCCCTACACTAGTAAAGTGCCAGAGCTTCTGTGTAGATAAAAAAAGTGGTTATAATCTTGTTAGAACATAAAGCACTCACAAGTTGGTTGGTTATCACATAAGAGAATATGCAGTCAAGACTAAAATTAGGTGATATGCAAATACCTAAAAAAGCACAGATGGGGGCCCGCGAGACAGCTCAGTGGACTAAAGTGCCTGCTCAGCCAAGCTTAAGCAAGCGCAGGGACCGTGGTTTGATCCCTGGCACCATATGCCCTGCCAGCTCCGCACCCAGGGCAGGCAGAGCAGACAAGAGTCTGGGAGTAGTGGTGCAGGCCTGTAATCCCAGCACAGAGGAAGCTGAAAGCGGGATCACCAAGAGTCCAAGCTGCATAGTGAGACCCTGCAACAACCATATACATTTAAAACCAAAAAAAAGAAAGAAAGCACAGATGTCTAATGGAATGAAAATATAGTCTAGAAGAAAGAATACAAGGAAATTTCCCAAAACAAAAATATGGCAAAATGTTCTCACATTAAAAGTGATTTAGCAAGCATGGTAGAAAATGGATAGGATGCAATTTAATGCAGCACAAAATGAGCCAGTTATTGTCTATTACTTTATAACATTCTTTTTTTTTCTTTTTTTAGTTTTTATTTATTT
>NW_004524658.1:7658164-7671633 GCF_000260255.1 Octodon degus | reverse complement strand
AAGATGTTCTGCTCCTGACTCAGCTGGGTGGGTCTTGCCTCTAGCCTCTTTGCAGGGAGTTTCGCCGGGCCTGCGCTCCAGGTCTGTTCAGGATCCCGCGGCCCGGGTCGTCTCACTCACTCGCAGGGCCTGCGCTCTGGGTCTGTTCAGGACGCCGCAGCCTGGGTCGTCTAACTCACTCGCCGGGCCTGCGCTCTGGGTCTTTTAAGGATCCGGAGGACCCCGGGTCGTCTCACTCCTATAACATTCTTATGAATATGAATTAGTATTACTTTATTCCCATTATGTATTGTATTGTTAAGGGAAGATCCCCCATCTTTCCACTCAAAAGGAAAAAGCATGGGAATAGAAATATTTTGAGTTTCTTGCTACTCCTTCATAGCATCATCTTTCTCCTGATTGGTAAATGTAGGAGGGGGCCTAAATCAGCTCAGAACCTGGGTTTGGGCTCTCCTGTGATTCCTTCCTAGCCTGCATTCTGGTCAGCTCTCCACTGCAGCAGTAAGCAGAGGAACCTACCTGCCCCTACAGGTAGACATCTTAAGTCAATGAACTGCTGAAAGGAAAAGTTTGTCTAATTCAGAGGTTAAATACTAGTAAGCCCATTAAACCAATTTATTTATTTTATAATTTGTATTTAAAATTTTTCTTATTATACTGGTAAAATTTAAATATACATATTGATCACATTCATCAAGGGAATTTATACCTGTACATGATACAACCCACCTTCTCGTATCACTTTCAGTAGTTGTAAGTTGAAATTTTATTTATATGTATTTCTTAATTAGTTTCAAAATTGAGAAAACATTGTCATTTCTTGCCTTTCTAAGCCCAGTTTTGCAGCTTATATACTATATTTTACAAGTGGCTACATTTTTGTCTCCACAACATTCTGGTTTCTATACTGCAGTCTTCATGGACTTTAAACACTTTTTTTTTTTTTTGGCAGCTGTCTCAGCCTGCCCTGGGTGTGGGGCCTGAGGAGCACGTGGTGCTGGGGATAGAACCACAGTCACTGCCCTTGCCTAAGCTGACCTAAGCAGGCATTTTAGTCTCCTGAGCTATCTGGCCAGCTCTAGAACTTTTTCTTTGAGTTGTTGACAGTCCTAAATATTCCCAGTTAGTTCTAAATACTTTAATAAAACCTTAATTCAGTTGTTTCTTTTCAGTACTATACTGCATTACAGTTATTCATAACATGTGATTTTTTTTTTTTTTTTTTTGGTGCAACTGGGGATTGCACTCAAGCCCTTGTGCTTGCTAGGTAAGCACTTATTCTACTGAGCCATCTCCCCGGTCCCCAACATGTGATACTGATGCAACTTCTTATGCACATTTTACAAATGGTAAAAGGTATTGTATTTGTATTCCCATGGTTTTTTTTGTTTTGTTTTGTTTTTTTTTTTTGGTAGTACCAGGGATCGAACTCAGGACCTTACACTTGCAAAGCAGGCACTTCTATCACTGAGCTATCTCTGGAGCCCTGTATTTTCACTTGGAACACACTGAAATTGAGACTTTGGGACAAGGTTTAATTAGTTTGCACCAAGTCACTGAGAATGAGCACAAGTCTATTGGATTCTGAAGCCCCGTTTTCCCAGGCCTAAAGGGAGTGCATTCATTTACATTTTCTCCCAATCTTTTTTGTTATGATGTCTTTTATTGTGCAAAAATTTAAATTTTTATCACTTTGGCAGTAATCTCTACTCTTTGCCTTAAGAAATTTATCTTTAGCTTTATATAATAAACATATACTTGTGTATTTTCTTCTAAACATGTTATTTTATTGTTTGTTTTTATATTTTTTCACATGGCAAAACCAACTGTCCCAGCACTACTTAGCAATTACTTTCATCCTTTTTCCTCACTGATCTATAAGTCCTCTTCGGTAGTACATTAAATTTCCTTATGCATAGATATACAGAACTTCTAATCTCTTTTTAAATTTCCTTTCGTCTATTTATCTATCACTGAACAAATGATTAAGAGCTCAAGGCATGAAATTTTAAGGGTTAAGTGCATGATGAAAGAATAGGGGCTTAAGGGAAAGCAACTGCATGTCGCTAAATATACCATGTCTGAGAGAGCATTTTTAAAACCAGGTAAGTATTTACCATAATAACAAAACAAAATGAAACACTGGAAAATATCACTAAAATCCAAAATTAGGGGCTGAGGATTTATCCTGATGACAAACCTCTTGCCAGCCATGCACGAGGGCCTGGGTTCAATCCCAGTACTATAAAAAACCAAATCAAACCAAATGGAACCTAAGTGAACCATATCAACAATCTGTGACAGTAGCACACACTTAATAAGTCCAGCTACCAAGCAGGCTAAAGCAAGAGTTTAGCAAATTCAAGGCCAACCTGGACAACTTACCAAAACTCTTGTCTCAGTATTTAAAAACAAAGGGTAGAGATGGAACATAATAGAGGGGCACTAAATTAGCACATGAGAAGTCCTAGGCTTAAACCCCAATAGAGAGGTGGAGGGAGAGGGAGCCAAAGAATCAACAAAAGAAACAAAAACCTTAAACCAGGGCCAGGGAGATAGCTCAGTGGCATAAATGCCTGCCTGGCAAACACAAGGTCCTGAGTTCAATCCCCACTAAAACCAAACCATAACAAACAAAAACCCACCTCAAACTTTTCAGTGATGACACTGTTGATGGAAGCCATGGTAATCCTATGATTTGTGTTACATGGGATATAATATGGGGATTATCTGTATAGTCCCAAGAACTGATACATGAGATAAATGACAAAAACTGTATTTAAGATTTTAACTTTGTAGTCTTATCTTATTTTGCGGTGCTACATTGAACCCAAAACCTAGCATATACTAGGTAAACACTCTACCACTGAGCAATACACTGAGCCCAACCTTGTACTCTTGAATTAAGAGCAATAAATTGTAACACAAACACACGATACATTTTATCTGTAAAATTTTTTAAGTGTACATTTCCCAGGTCTATTAAGGTCTATTAAAAACCTTAGATAATGAATGGGCAAAGCAGCAGTAATGGATGCCCCTTATGCCCAGCTTTCAATCTCCAAGTAACCTGCTACTAGCTGAGAATCATACAAGACAAGTAGAGTACCACTGCAAGAAAGGGACCCTAAGTGCAGTCATTTGTTTTAAATTTTCTTAGAGTTAAAGGGCCCTTATAGGAGCCAGGGATATAACTCAGAGGCACAGTGCCTGCCTGGCAAGCTCAAGGTTCTGAGTTGGAGTCCTGATGAGAAAGGGACAAAGGGAAGAGAGAAGAAAGGATGGAAGGAGGAGGGAGGGAAAAAGGACCCTTATAGATGGAGCACTCAAGGTAAAGTCTTTGATCCTCCCCAGTGAAGGTAATTTTTCTTGCTATTCCAGCTCCCCTGGATAAAATTTCACATATTATGGTTACCACTCTCCTTTTTATCAATTATTGCTGAGCTAGCAGGCAATTACAAAAATATATGATGCATGACTAAGTGCACAACATAAATTACTGAAAACAAAAGAGCACTTATATCTGATCACCTGTCTCATTTTTCTTATAGATTTAAAATGATATAGGAGGGCTGATGAAATGGCTCAGTGGTCTAAAATACCTACTCAGAATAAGCTTAGCAAAGCACAGGGACCGCGGTTCAATCCCCCAGCACCACATGCCAGCCAGCCCCGCCCCCAGGTGGGCTGAGCTGGCCACACACACACACACATAAATAAATAAAAATTAAAAAAAAAATGATACAGGAGCTGGGAGGGTAAGTGGGGCTAACCAGGGGGATAAAAGAAGAGAAGAGCCACACAGGAAGTTGCTCAATCCTGGAGCTTCCAGTCACTGCCTGTCCTGCTTTGATTCCTAGAGCCCTGCCCCTGTCCCCTGAGTCTGCATGTGGCCTGACGTGTGAGTGAGAAGACCCAGGGCCTGCTGGATCCTGAATAGATCCAGAGCACAGGCCTGGCATGTGAGTGAGAGGACCAGGCCCGCCGGAGGCTGAATTGACCCAGAGCGCAGGCCTGGTGTGTGAATGAGACCGCCTGGGGCCCACTGGATCCTCACTTGACCCAGAGTGCAGGCCCAGCGCAGAACCCTTCAGCAGAACTCCCTGCAAAGAGGCTTGAGGCAAGACCCACCCAGCTGATTCAGGAGCAGAAGATCTTGCCAGAGAGACACAAAGGGTTCAACAGCAGAAAGAAGTAGAGCACAGCAGCCAGATCCAAACAACACTCACCTGGAGGAATCTGAACTTTGTAGATCCGGACCTGGTGCTAAGGTAATAACTCTATCTAAGCTCTACACCAAAGGTCAGAAGACAGTGGTAGATAAAATGAAAAGAGAAGGAACAAAATGCAGTCTCAGGCCCCGAGTCCACCCAGTACAAATAAAGAAGACACTAGCACTGAGGAAACTGGAAATCACGCACCAGATATCTCTGAAATAATAGCATTGGCAGTAAAGAAACAACTGCAGAAAGGTATAGAAGAAATCAGATCAGAAATCATTTCAGAACTAAAAAATGTAGTGGTAACTATAATCAAAGAAGTACTAAGTGCTTCTAAAGAATACACTGATAAAAAAATAGAGCAGAATATAAAAGTGATGGAACCCTTGAATAAGCAATTTAGGAGAGAAATAGAATGTATGAAACAGGTTCAAAGTGATATACAGGAAATTAAAACCTCAATCACAAGCTGGCAAAACCGTTTGAGGGAAAGTGAAAATAAGACTTTCTGACCTTAAAGACACCATTGCAGCTAGTGAAAAGGTAAGAAAAAATCTCTTAAAAACAACTAGGATGCAGGAAAAAATAATTCAATACCTGCAAGGCAATGCAAAGATGAAAATGTGAGACTAATAGGCATCAATGAGAAGGAAGGAATCAATACAAATGATATAAAAAGAATATGGGTAGAATTAGTAGCAGAAAACTTTCCAAATATGGGGCAACAATCTGACATTCAGTAACCGCAGCATACAGAACTCCAAATAACATCAACCCAATTAAAACCACACCCAACATATAATAATCAAGATCCTGGAAATTCAGCATAGGAACAGTATACTAAAAGCCGCTAAAGAAAAGAAACAGATCACATTTAAAGGAAAACCCATCAGAATAACAGCAGATTTCTCTTCACAAACCATCAAGTCAAGAGCATGGAACACAGTACTTCAAGTCTTGCAAGAAAACAAATTCCAACCCAGACTGATATATCCTGCAAAACTCTCTTTCAAGTATAATGGAGAAGTGAAATACTTCCATGACAAAGAACAACTCAAGAATTTCATGATGACAAAGCCAAGCCTACACAGACTACTAAATGAGGTTCTAGAGAGGTAGCAAATTGATCACAGCTCCATGAATGAGAATGGAAAGAACACACCAAATAGGGCAAACAAACACAGGAGAATAAGAGGTATAAAAAAATAAAAATAAATAAATAAAATGATATAAATTGGGGCCGGAGAGATAGCGCAGTAGAATAAGCACTTCCCTGGTAAGCACAAGGGTCTGAGTTCAATTTCTGGTTCCGCAAAAAAATAAATAAATAAAAAATAAAACAAAATGATATAAATTGATACTGTTTATAAATCTTACCAATCAATGAGGGAAATATAAATGAAGTATTTTGTAGGCAAAATCATCTACATAATTGTGTACTATTTGCATTATTACTGACATCCAATTTGCCTCCAAAGATCTTTTTTAGCTGTTAACAATGTTGTGATAAAATAGATGCAACATAAAATTTGTCATCATGTGTGTATGTGTGTATGGTACTGCAGACTGAACCCAGGGTCTTGGCACTGTACTGTATCTGCAACCCTTTTTGTTTCTTTGTTTTTTGTTTTTGAGATAGGGTCTCACTATGTTGCTCAGGCTAGCCTGAAACACTGGTAATTCTTTTGCCTCAGGCTACTGAGTGCTACATATATAGCCACATGTCACTAGGCCCAGCCTCAGCCCTTTTGAACTTAACTCTGACACTGGGTGTTAAATCTTTGAATTCCTTCACAAGCTCCTAAAGTGCTGGGATTACAAGCATGAGCATTGCTCAGCTTATCTTAATCATTTTTAACTACAGCCCAGTAGTACTCCTTCTTTTCCCTCTGTATTTTAGGGAAGGGTCTAAGAGTGTTCAGGGTCTCACTACCAGATCAGACTCTAGTGATTCTATTTACAGCCTCCCAAGTGCTGGGATTACAGGTGCACGCCACCACACCCAGTCTCAATTGCCATCTCAGTGTGCCCTGGGGGCGGGGCTAGCATGGCAGGCCCAGGGATTCAATCCCTGACCCCTGCGCCTACTTGCAGGTGCTTTAATCCAAGCCCAGTAGTACAAAGTAAGTACTTTCATACTAATGTGCAGCCATCACCATCACCCATCTCTTGAAGGAGTTTATGCTATCGTTTTTTGTTATGCTGCAAAAATACAGAAATGTTCAGTATTGCATATAAACAATACCTATTTCTGATATGTAACAAAGGAATAGTTTACAATGAGTCAAAAGACGTTTCCAAAATATGTGCTAATCCAAATTCTTAAGTGCCTAATTAATGGATTAGTAGAGAACTAGTGATGCAATAGATAAAGTTGAGCCCCTGCCCTGGAGGACTTATAGGCGTTTATTCTGAGGATGCTAATATTGACTTTACTTATAAATGCACCAGAATAGGAAATGAACGTTGTATCCATTGAGATTTTCCTAACACTCATACATAATGGTTACTGGGCTTAGAACATAATTTACTCATCTTCCAATAAGAATGCCACATTGTATTCTTTACTTGATCATATCTCCAGTTTACGTTTTGTCTATCCTTTGATTTAGAGGTTTTCCACTAAGAGGACACGGAGATATGACAGTGTTTTCTTACACTGAGTCAAAAGCTCGTACATATAATTGTACATTGGAGTGCATGGAGAATTGATCCCAGAATCTCCTCTGTTCCCTGCCAAAGAACATCAAAATCTGTGGATGTTCAATTTCTACAATGTATGATAGCACAGTATTTGTATATAACCTACTGACATTTTCCTACACATCTTGTTGTTTACTACTTTCATGCATCTTTAGATTACTATAACCCCTAATACAATGTAAATGCTACACATTACACTATATTTCAAGAAAAATATAAAAGTTTGTGTATGTTTAGTACCCATGCAATTTTCTTTCAAATACTTTCAATCTGAGTAGATTAAATCTACAGATGCAAAATCCTTGAAATACAGAGGGGCAACTGTACATTAGTCTCTCATTATCTCTTAAAAATTGAGTAAAGTGGTATGAAGGAATAATGATCCAGATTTTTTTTTTTTGCGGAACCGGGAATTGAACTCAGGCCCCCTGCGCTTGCCAGGCAAGCGCTTATTCTACTGAGCCATCTCCCTGGCCCCAATGATCCAGATTTTTTAAAAAATTAGTAACAAAAATATTCTTTGTTCTTATTGGGGAATATATTTCAGCTAAATCTGCTGGTCTTCTGGACAGGAATAAAAAAAGAAAGAGTGGTGGGTGGTAGACACAAACAATGGAGATATTTTCTATTGTGCTTTAAGAGTCCTCTCCTTGTAAACTGATGTTTCTTAAAGTTATGGAAGGTCTATAATGCATGAGCTACTTGTGCCTAATGTGAAATACATTTGATTTCAAGTCTCTGTAAATCCTTAAAAGTCTTCAGGCTTCAAATGATTTACAAGGACCACAGTTGAAAAGCTAGTGCATCTCAAAATTCAGAAGCAAACAAAACGCCTTAGAGCTCTCCAAGGTTCTGAATTACTTTCCAAGTTTAATTTGGAAATACAAGAGATTCTGAATATTGGCACCCACGACTCTTTCACTTTCATTGTCCAGATTTCCTACAATTGTAAGACCTAGCCAGGGACAATATTCAGAGCCTCCATACCATAACCATTTACAGATCAAATGAAGTGAAGAAAAATTCAGTCATTTGCTACCATGTCACAGTGACACAACTTGTTCTACTGACTATTTCAATCTTTAAGAAGCTTCAGGTCTATAAACTAGTCAAAACTTTCTTTTTGACTAGTCAATTAAATACTTTCCTCTTCTCTGAAAATTTCACATTTGGTATAATTAACAAATGCTACTAGACAAAATTAGTGGCAACGATGATAATTATAATCACCAGTGATGTTGGAAAAAAAGTGGATACTAAGAATTTTTCAGGTGAGGATTTTCATCATTACAGAAGGGATATAATCTCAATATTAGAGAGGACCATGGGACATATAATAAAAATACGTATAAAAATAAAGTCTCTGGGTTGTACAATGTCTATATAGTCAATACTGCAATAAGTATTTACAATTGTTGAAAATACATTTGTTATGTATTCTTAAGACTACAATTAAAAAGTAGAGCAAACGGTCCTACAGTTAACCTGAATTAAACCATGAAGAAACAGGTAAAGCCAAACTGAAAACTTTCCACAAAATATTTAGGCTGTACTCAGAAAATGTCACTAGGATAAGCATTTGATGACTCAGAAATAGTCTCAATAACATGTAAAAAGCTGAACAAATAAAAACAGCTCTTTTTCTTCTACAGCAGTGTCTCACTATGTAGTTCAGGCTGACCTCAAACTTGTGGTGATACTCCAGTCTCAGCCTCGGGTGTTGGGATTTCAGGAATGTGCCCCACACCCAGTATAACTCTTACTTTCTTATAAATTCATTTTGCTAATGCAAATTGTTAATTTAATTAATACTTATACAAATTATTATTTTGCTAATATAACCAAGCCACAAATAATCTGAATCGAAAACTCAGGGCTAATTAAGATTAGAAACAAAAATTTTCAGTTAAAATGTTTAATCTGTAAGTAGCCTTGTTATGGATTCCTGCTAACTATTGAAGGATATAAAACTAATTCTTCATACTCTATAGCTTTACAAAATTTAATTACCTGAAAAAATACTTTTAGTATCCTAATAACTAAACATGAAACCCATAAACCCATACACATATATGCAAATACAAAATACAATGGATATTTGGAGGTGTTTGTAATTTTGACCCAGGGTCTCACTATGCAATCCAGGAGGGCCTTGAACTCTCCGAGATACTCCTATCTCAGCCTTCTGGATGCTGGGATTATAGGCATACACCACTATACCCAACTATAATGCATATTTATAATAGAGGGAAGAAAATACAACTTTCTTCTGTGTTGTCTTTGGAAAATAATTTTTTTCCTGCAATTAATTTTTTCCCCCCGGAACTAGGGATAGAACTCAGGCCCTTGCACTTGCCAGGGAAGCACTTAGTCTACGAGCTATCTCCCAGGCCCCCCTGCAATTAATACTTTACTTTTCATTATAATCAGAGTATAAAAAGCACCTTCCAAAAAACCCAAACCACCCTATGCTTTCTTAGCTTCTAACAGAGAAACAAAGGAGATTCTTAGTCAATAATAAGAAACTACTATTTCTGAACGAAGTTTAGTTTGAGTGGGGCAAGATAAAAGAGTCCTTAGTCAACTCCTCAGAAGGGAAGAGATGGTATTCCTATAACTTAAGTTCACTTTATTAACAAAAAGAATGTCAGTAAGAAAACAATTACTTAATCACTCAAGTATTATCTTTGTGTTATTTAAAAAGCAACAGCGCTAGGGAGATAGCTCAGTGGCATAAGTGCCAGCCTGGCAAATGCAAGATTCTGAGTTCAATCCCTGGAACCAAAAAAAAAAAAAAAAAAAAAAAAGCAACATCATGATAGTACCTTTTAATTATCCTTTATGGCAATCCTATTATCCAGTTTGTCTTCTCCGAAACCTTAAGAGGTACAGAAACCTAGTGCGTAACTAAAGACTTGGACACAGCCCCATCTTAACCTGAGCCTCTTCTATTTAGGGTTGTGTAATTATTATGGATGATAGGACAGACCTGGAACAACCCTGAAGGCACAAGAAACTATTTTCTATCTGTGCTTGGTTAGTCCAGAAAACCCAAACATTTGGTAAGTCTGTTGTATACGTATGTGTGCGGGGTGTTTAAGTACATGTGCACATGTGTAGGAAAAGGAGCAATTTTTGTCTCAATCTATATTGTTTGCCCAGTGGCTTTCCCTCTAATGTCTTTGATCTACAAAACTTAAAAGGCTCTTTTACAAGTTGAACTTGGGCTTTCCCAAAACACAAAATTCAGTTCTTTTCAATAGGGCTACTTACTTCTCTAAGAAAAACAGTAAAACGTGAAGTGCTTCCTTTTATTATCTTCATGCAAATGTTTCCCTATACTTCGCACTTCCTATTCTATCCATGCACAGTGCTCTTCTACTCATGAAACCCCAGTAGGCCAAGAGAAGAACTGTGTGCATCTGACTTTTCTATCAATATGCAAACTATTCCTTGCCCTGTAATTTATCCATCCAGTCATAAAAGTCCTTTACTCCCCCATTGTTAAGGCTATTTTCAAATCCTTTTGAATGGTAATAAATATCTATGGTTAATGTATATCAATATTTATAGCTTATAATAACAAACTATAACCCAGAGGCAGCACAATAAGATTAAACAGGCACAACGTAAAGCCAAATGGTGTGGATTTTAATTCTGACTCTTGCACTTGGTTAGTTGCATTATCTTGTGTTCCCTATGTAATCTTCAATTTATTTTTTTTTTAAAGAATTGCAATTGCTTTATTTGTGTGTGTGTGTGTGTGTGTGTGTGTGACCAGCTCAGCTCACCAGGGGGTAGGGCTGGCTGGCATGTGGTGCTGGGGGATTGAACTGTGGTCCCTGTGCTTTGCTAAGCTTGTTCTAAGTAGGTGCTTTAGACCACTGAACCATCTCACCAGCCCTGTAATCTTCAATTTAAAATGGGAGATGAATATATTATATGTCTCAGCTTATAATCCCAGCACTCTGGAAAGCTGGAGGATTGTAAATTCAAGCACAAGCTAGGAAACTCAGTAAAATACTGTCTAACAAAATGTAAAATGAACTGTGAAGGCCGTGGATTCAAACCCTAGAGGGGACAAAAGTGTCTCATAGCATTCATTTATGGAACTGGCCTCAGACACAAAGTCATAACACAGCATGGACAGAAAGGTCAGTAAAAGTCAACTGTTTTGCTGCCTTTCACTCATAACTGTAAGGAAAAGTTTAGTCTTCTAGTATTTTAAGGAAATAAATATACAAGACAACATTTTTATAGGTAGGCAGCCTATAGAACATTACTGAGAAAACGTAAGAATGAAAATTTCCTTGTCTTTTGTGGAAGACAGATACTGAAAGGTGCCAACTCTCAGGGCAGTGTGGGATCACAGGAGAGTCTTCATGGAGATGCAGTTAAGCCTATTTTTGTTAACGCCTGCTAGCACAAGCAGGTGTGCCGAGTTATATATAATATCTTCTGCAGAGGCCTCACAGGTGGATTCTCTGTGTTTTCATGCCTCCAAATAGGCACTGTGTGACCTCTCTTGCTTCTATGCTTTGCCTGTTATACTTTGTTTAAAATTTGTTGTGATCCGTCAAATATATCTCTTTATCACTGTGCCTTTACTTTCTCCCTTATTTCTTTAACCATTGTCTTTAATTTATGTGCTGTGGTTTATTCAGTCTCTTCAAACCATCTCTGCTTATTTTTTTTGTGGAGCACTACATGCAGAAAAATGCACATGGATCAAAGGGGCAGTGTCCTTGAACTCAAGGCTTCTTTCATTTCTCTAAGCCAGACTACTAAATGATTACTTTGCTGTTCCTCAAAATGCCTGACATTACTTTGCTATATACTGTCTTCTGGGGTTTGGGTCCATCTTCCTGAAATAGCTGCTACCCAGACAATGTTCTATCACTGCAGTCCTGGTGCCACCTGTACCGCTCTGTAGAAATACAGGATTTGGTGACAAGTTTGTGTAGTCTGAGAGAAGAAGATCTCTAGAGCTAGTTTGTTTGAAAACAGGTTATTCTCAGGGTCTGGCCTGGCTAACTATCCTCATAGTCACTCCTCTACTCATCGCAATCTGGTAATTAGCTTTACCTGGAATGTGTGCTGCACAAATACGATACAACCTGCTTTTGTACTTGTGGCACCATTTTCCCACAACAGTTATTTGAATGTGTGATGTCATCTCATGGGATTTGTGCTTATTTTTTTCCCATATGCATTTACATTTTTACAAGAAAATGATGTTCCTGGAATGCATCCTTCTCACCAAGAAGTGTTACTGCATGAACAATACAACATTCATTATTTTATTGGATCATTTAGGTTTCCGATCTTGGGAGCAAATATGTTTGAATATAAATCCCTTTGAGTGAATACCACTTTCCCCTGATGGGTAACAAGGAGTTACCTCATCTGTCCTTGTCTCCTGAACTTTCCTTTCAGACCAGCAGGTGAGGTGGTCTACTGATCTGTGTCTGAAGGTGTGAGGGAGTGAAGAAGAAAATGAACTTTCACTTCAAATCAAGAAAGACAGTCCTGCTTCCAGGAACCATTTAAGTGGTTTTGAATCAGGACACAATTTAACTTTATGAAACAGTATGTCAATTCCTTCTTGTTCTAAAATTCTGATATTTAATGTCAACTATAAACATTATCACATTAACTAAAAGGGTAATGGGGGATTAAATAATTTACTGAAAGTAAACAAAATCCCTTCTTCCGTAAAAAGAAAAATCTGGATTCTGAATTTAATGAAGTTAATGAAATTCAAAAACAATAAAAGAACTACAATATTTGGGTTGAAGTATCCAAAATAAATGTGTACTAAAAGACAAAGTAAGCCAGGGAGATGGCTCAGTGAAATAAGCATCTTCCTAGCAAGCGCAACGGCCTGAGTTCAATCCCCGGTTCCAAAAAAAAAAAAAAAAAAAGACAAAGTAAAAGAGGCAGTATTTTTTGCATACAATATACAAATGACTACCGAGTGAAATCAGCCTAAATGAGAAAGACTACCCAAGGACGTTGCAGACTAATGTACTTTCAAGATGCTTCTATGCACCGAATTTAATGAAGTTAATGAACTTATAAAAAAATGATGTTCAGAGCGCAGGCCCAGCGGTGAGTGAGACAACCCGGGGCCGCGGGATCATGAACAGATCCACAGCGCAGGCCCAGCAGTGACTGAGACAACCTGGGCCGCGGGATCCTGAACAGACCCAGAGTGCAGGTCCAGCGAGTGAGTGAGACAACCCCGGCTGCGGGATTCTGAACAGACCCAGCTCGCAGGCCTGGCAAGTGAATGAGACGACCAGGGGCCGGGGATCCTCATTTGATCCAGGCTGCATGCAGGCCCAGCACGGAACCCTTCAGCAGAACTCCCTGCAAAGAGGCTAGAGGCAAGACCCACCCAGCTGAGTCAGGAGCAGAACATCTTGCCAGAGAGACACAAAGGGTTCAACTCTAAGGCCTGCAGCAGAAAGAAGTGGAGCACAGCAGCCAGGTCCAAACAACACCCACCTGGAGGAATCCGAACTTCATAGATCCAGACCTGGT
>NW_004524658.1:7637586-7656898 GCF_000260255.1 Octodon degus | reverse complement strand
GATATCCTATCCTCAAACTGTTAGAAGTGCTGGTCATTTATTTGCCATTCCAGTATTTATCTTATGTTTTACTCTTAGTACTTCTTTGCTATTATGAAAACTTGTTCTTAGTTCAATTGTTTTGAATCATTTAATTTTCTGAATATTGCTTAATCTTAATTTTTGTTCTAGGATTTATACTGTATTTTTGACTTACAATTTATTTAAAAAGACATTGTATGATATCTTCTCTTAGTATTAGAAACTTTAAAAAGTATATTTCCATTTTTTGTTGACTTAAAAAAAAAAGAGGTTTGTACCTATGTTATTTGCTTATTATTTCTTGCCTATATCTTGTAATATGAGAAACTACTTTGGCAATAACAATACACAATGTACTAACCATTGTTACTCTCCTAAAATCTTGTTTTGAGATTCTGTACCACTGTTTTGTTTTTTTTTCTTTCTTTAAAATAAAAATAACTGATGTCAATAAAAAAAAAAAAATGATGTCCCTGGAAGGTTACTGTATGAACAAGACAACATTAATTATTTCATGCTTCTATTTGTTGTCTAAATACTAACATGGTGACTACAGACAACCGGCATTTAAAGGAACAAGATGAACTAAAATGTTTACTTTATATGAATACCAGACTGAAGCCATTCTATTCATAACTCTTTTGCTCTGAAATGACACTGTTGGCCGGGTATAGTGGCTCAGTCCTTTAATCCCAGCACTTGGGAGGCTGAGGCAGGAAGATAATACAAGTTCAAGCCCAGAATGGCCTACAAAGTGAGTTCAAGGCCAGGCTGAACTGCATAGCAAGACCCTGTCTCAAAGATGAAAATTAAATAAAGTAAAATAAAATAAAATAATTGATGAATAATAAAACTTTTAATCTCTAATTTGGATTTCTCAACCTGACTGTAAAAACTTATTTGTGTATAATTTTAAGTCCCAAAAGATTGGTGTCTAAAAATGACACACTGTATATTTTATCTTCAATCACCAACTCATTCATTTACTTACTCTGTAAATATTTATTGCATATGTAATCACACATCAAGTACTGTGCTAAGCAGTGACATGCAAAGACTTTTAAAAGTCCCAACTCTCAATAAGCTTTATACCTTTGTAAGGCAACAACCACAATGGAATGCAGGTGGTGCCACAATGAGGTATATACATGACACAGGAGGCCTTGAGGCAAGTGGTGCTAAGAAGTCTGCTGAGAGAAATTAAAAAAGGCTCTTGATGATATAATCCTGGAGGTAAAGTGTACTTTGCCAAGTGGAAAGTATGAGCTACGTAAAGGCATGAGAAAATAGGGAATCCATCAGAAGAGCTGCAAAAAGCTTATCACCATTGTAGCTTAAAGCATGAAGGGTTAAATCAGAAAAAGAATGTGTATTAAGACTATTATCAAGACTGTTCTGGATGGGCCCAGAATATAGCGCAGCAGTGTATGCACCTGCCTGGCAAGCACAAGGTCTCGAGTTTGAATCCTGATACTTAAACACTATCAAAGTGAATGAGATAGAGCACCTACTACCAAGAGACTTAAATGTAGAGGAAGAAAAAGGCTTTTAAACAGTTCATTTCAATAAAATTGGGGTCTCAGTGGAAGAACACACAGGTCAAATGGTTGAAGGCACAAAGGAGGGAGGCTCTTATACATTACAAAGAGATGATAAAACTTCACTCTATAAGCAACCCAGAGCTGTTGGAGAACTAACATAGGTAGTCCCAAGAGTTGCCAACCAGATGATGGACTAGAAAGTATCAAAACTTAGGAATCTTCTAACAAAGCCCAATTAAACAATACTGTAAGCCTAAACAAAGCCAACCATACTGTGACAATTTCATATTTTTTCCCCTACCCAGGCAAATTGGAATTCTTTCAAATCTTTCATTTAAAAAAGGGAAAAATTCAGAGTAGTATTTTCTAAAATTCCTTATATTTTAGGGCTGGACAAAAAAAAATTTTTTTAAAGTATTTAAAAATTTTGGGGGAAAACTTTTACTTAAAAAAAACTCAATAAAAACAAGAGTTTAAAATAGTTACATATAATCTTATGTCTAATAATTGACTTATTGTGAGACATCCATCTGATGGAGATTTATATATACACTTAACAGTGACCCACTATACCTAAGAAACCTGAAATGAAAAAAAGCAGAATTAAAAATGTATGTATAAACCTGGTATGGTGGCATACATCTGTAATCCCACCACTCAGGAAGCTGAGGCAGGAGGATTGCCTTGAATTTGAGGCCTGCCTAGACTATTCAATAAGTTCAAGGGTAGTTTCAACTACATAGTCACGCCCTTCCTCATATAACCAAAGCCAAACCAAAGCAAAACAAAGCTATACATACAGTATGAGATTATATAGTACAATGTACAGTATATGCTTACAAACTAAGAGACAACGAAATAGTTAAAACAAGTTTTCTATTTTATCCATTTTACGATAAAATAATACAATAAAAATGAAATGGACTGATATTTTTGGCTCTCAGTTTCCCAGAATAGCTTTTACAAAGGGTCCTGATAGCTAAGAGCTCTACTATTATTTGAGTACAGAACAATTGATATTTTGGCTTAGGAGAAATCCTTAAAATTCCCATTCTCAAAAGCAATTTCCTTCCTGATAAAGAAGTAAAAGCAAATTTTAAAAGCTACACAGATGCAAAGTCCAAGAGTAAAGAGGAAACAAAATATAAATAACTTCTGCATATGTTTTATCTTGAATGTTTTGTAGAAGTCTTAAGAAAATGGTCTTAAATGAAAGTATTTTTTAAGGCCTTTTAAAAACTAGTCAATAAATATACCATTTATTGAGCATCTATAAATAAAAAACTTTATAAAGACACAAGAAAAGACAGTCCCAGCTCTTGAGCTTACAGTTTAAAAGAAAGGATGGTTATAAGTGTGGTGAATGTTAGAAGAGCTATGTACAAGATGCTGTGATAAGCAAAGAAAAGAGGTAGAATGAAGTTATCTAAGCTTCATAAAGGACTCAGGTTTAAAATGAGTTACAGAAAGGGAATGACAACTTAAATAGCAAGAAAATATGAAATGTGAAACAAGGCTAATGTGAGTAATTTTCAGTAGTCTCAGGCAAGAAACAAATCGCAAAGAACCATGTAGTCATACTAGAAAATCTAATTATTTATCAAATCTAAACTGCCATGAATTACAAGATGTACCTTTAATGTTCCATTAAAAAAACAAAAAAGCTTTTCAAGGCTTAATATTAACAAGTTTAATAAGAAATAACACACATACGCGCACACACACACTTTGTATAAGACAAAAAAAGAAATTATCTTTTGTACAAAGAAGACATTAAAGAACTCTGTATTCTCAAATAGTCTACAGATAGGAAGAGGAAGAAAAGAAGATTTCTCCCTGAGAACTGAACTCTGAGCAGGTCTGCAGCATGAATTAAGAATAATGTGGTTCAAAAACAAATGTAGGGGGGCTGGGGAGATGGCTCAGTAGGATAAGCACTTGACTGGCAAACGCAAGGATCTGAGTTCAATCCCCGGTTCCGCAAAAAAAAAAAAAAAAAAAAAAGTAACACACTTTCAAGTGGTCTCAAGTTAGTAGTATCCTCAGATAGTTAACAGAAAAAAATGGAAATTCTCATTGGAAGAATAAGGTTTCAGTCATGAATAACAGCAATGTAAGATGCAATCAATCTAATTTTAAAGATGAACAATGAAAAATGTACATAACAATCAATGAAAACAGCCAATTTAACATCAATATCAAAGCAGATGACAATTTCAGATTTACCTGAGCAACTTTTAAAAATATGCATCACTAGTCTGAACCAAGGATACCCAGCCAGATTAGTACTTCAGGTAGGTGTGAAGCAGAGCATGGTAATCTTTTTCATACTACCCAGCAATTTATTTATTATTTATTCATTTATTTATTTTTTATGAATTTAGGACAAGATGTACAGCATGTACAGGGTCTCACTACACAGATGGGACTCATAACGATTCTACTGTTTTCAGCCTCTCAAACGCTGGGATTAAGTGCACCACCACGCCCAGTCTCAATCGAGGTCTCAGAGTGCCTCGCAGGAGGGGCCGACAGTGCAAGCCCGGGATGGAACCCAGCCACTGCACTCTGCCTAAGCAGGTGCTTTAGCAGGCTGAGCTACCAGGTAGCCTCCAGAAATTTTTAAAAATTTGATAATATATCAAGACACCAGTATATGTGTGCAGAACCAGCTAAAAACTCCTAATATAGAACAAACAACAGTAAAATTTTAATTCAGAGCATAATTTCATCAGACTGACAATTTAGGAAGACCACTATGGTACAGAAAGACCTTTTGAAGAACATAAAAAAAAAAGTAAGGACAAGAGGCAGGGGGTAATAAATATTATAGTTAGGAGATTATTGAGGTAGTTTTAAGACTAATGATGGTAATCTTTTAAATAGTAACAATGGGAAGAAATTAAGAGTATGGAGGAGGCAGAATTAGAATTTTATAAAAGCTAGATGAAAGCAGAAATGTAGGATCTAATTTTGAAAATTTTCAGAAGACTAATCTTAACTCCTGAGCCATTCCTGGACAATAAATGACCACTAGGCCTTTTTTTAAAAAGCTACTTTGGGCATGGCAACCCAGAGGTATAATTATGCATAAATGTTCCTGCCAAGTGCTAATAAAACTCAAAATGATCTTTAAATTCACACATAAGCATAGATGGATTTTAATTTGCAACGCTTAATATTAAGTGTGTACAAACTGAAAAATTAAAATCAAAACAATGAATTAACAAACTTACGCTGAATATGAATGAACTGTTTGGGCTGTTTAAATTCTCCTTTGTACAAGCGATTGTAATAGTTGACGTTGCTCTCTGCCTCAGGAACAGGAATGACCATGCTCTCTTTTTTTTCTCTAAATACTTGCTGTGCTGAAATAGCTCGCTGTAAATGATGTTCCTGGAAAATGTAAAGTAGGCAGCATAAGTTGTTTGGGCAATATAAAGTCAATGCATAATTCCATTTAAAAGTTACTTTGTGAAATAACTGCAAGAATCAATTATAACAAGTTCCTTTGCTCAATTATAGATGCTTCCTTTGATGCAGACCTATAGAAAATATTATCACTCTCCTTTAATACTTATTTCACACTGATGTTACCTTAAACTAGACTGTTGCATTACAATAAATAGCATTAAGATTAAACATGAACATTGTTATAAACTAGAATTTATAATTTCAGCTGTATGAATATTGATTCTTGTTTGCTAAACTGTCACCTCAAGAAAAACATGCAAGTCACAGGAAACTTGTATTAAAGACTTTAAATATCTACTGTACTGTATTTACACACTTAAAACTTTAATAGTACAAAATCTGGAATAACAAAGAACATAATATTGAACATAAATTATGTTCATGAAATTGTGTTACGAATCAAGGCAGGCAGTATTTTAAAAATAAGTTTCAACAAGACATTCCTATAAAATACATTCAGGTCCTAATCACTTTAAAAACTTCACAACTTACTCCAAGAGTCTCCTAAATGTTTTCCCTACTTCCTCCTTTGCCCACTCTAACTTATACCCAATAAAGCATCTTTTTGCTAGGGAAGGTAAAGCAAGTATGTTTCTCCCCAAAATCCCTAATACAGTAAGCTTCACAAGGGAGTTAAGTCTAAATTACACTGACACCTCTTATCTCTCTCCTCTCCCAACCTTTATCCCATTGCTTCTCCTTACTCTTCCCAAATAATGTATCTTGCTTTCGAAATTCCTTAAAGTCTTATCTATCACAGGGCTTCCACAACTTTCTTATCTTAAGAACAATCCTAGTTCAACAGCCTTCTCCAGGTTTATTTTTCTCCATACCACTTACATTTCATTTATTTATTGTCTACCTCCTGCTAAGAAGTAAGCTCTAAGAAGGTAATGATATTTGTTTAACTTTTATATCTCTCATGCCTAGTATTGCATAATACATATTAAATTAATGAATAAATAACTTTTTACTGGATTTCTATTCTATATCAGTCTATGCAAACCCCATTTTGCATATTAACAAGTGAGGTATAAGGGCCCGGGTAGATAGCTCAGTAAAATAAGCACTTGCCTGGCAAGTGCTGGGTCCTGAGTTCAGTCAAGCGCTTATCCTACTGAGCCATCTCCCCGGCCCCAAGAGTATCTTTTTTTTTTTTTGGCGGAACCGGGGATTGAACGCAGATCCTTGCGTTTGCCAGTCAAGCACTTATCCTACTGAGTGGGTCCTGAGTTCAATACCCCGTACCACAAAAAAGAGAGAGAGAGAGAGAGAGAGAGAGAGAGAGAGAGAGAGAGAGAGAGAGAGAGAGAAAAGAAACCGAGGTATAAAGATGTTTAGTAATCTGTTTAAAACAGTGCAAGCCCGGGATGGAACCCAGCCACTGCACTGGGTTCCATCAGTCCTAAGTAACAAAACAGGTATGAACCCAGGCTATTTTTCCTCATCTCCCTAATGATCATCTATCTAAAGTCAAAATCCTTAATTCTATCACATTACAATAATATATTTTTTGAAGTTCCACAGAGTTAGCTATTCAAGTCACTAGAGTAATACTAAAAATTATTCAAAAAGTATCAGTGCAATGATCTGAGAAAAACCTTCACGCCAACAAGGTACTAATAAAATTAAACTGAATGTCCCTTATATGCAATAACAGATTTTAAAAATTTTAAAAACTTTTTTTTTTTTTTGGCAGAACTGGGGATTGAACCCAGGCCCTTGCGCTTGCCAGGTAAGCACTTATTCTGAGCCATCTCCCCGCCCCCGCAAAAACAGATTAGATTAGAAAAACTTTCAAAAGAAGGTAAGATGGAGGAAGATGATACCAAATAACAATGACAAATGAACCATATTAATTTCGTGACATTCTGTCATTTACTCTTAAACACAGACGATATAAAAATAGTGAAGGAATAGTAACACAATGCAAGGAAGGGGAAAAACAAGTTTCTTAAGTTATAAACAATGGACAGTAAGCAAGGACAGCTAGTGAGACTCTCAAGCAACTTGTTTCCTCAGATCCCATGAAGTCATACCCACTTCCCCTTTATTTATTTATTATTATTATTTTTAATGTACTTGGTATAGGGTCTCACTACAGCTCAGACTGGGAGTGATCCTCCTCATTTCAGCCTTGCCAGTGCTGGGAATACAGTGTGCACCATCACACTGGGACTTCATGGCTGGCTCAGCATGCCCTGGGGTGTGTGTGGGGGGGGTGTTAGGTGCAGCATGCTGTAGCGAGGACAGAGCCAGTCCTTGTGCTTGCCTAAACAGGCATTTATTCTTCTGAGCTATCTCACCAGGCCCTAGACTAATTTAAATCTGGAATGTAAATGGAACAACAGAAGTCCAAGAATATTGAAACAACTTTTAAAAAGAGGCATAAGGGGCCCGCAAGATAGCTCAGAGGTCTAAAACGCCTGCTTAATAAGCAAACCTAGGCAGGCAAAAGTGGTTAGATCCCTGGCACCACATGCCACCCAGCCCCACCATCAGGGCAGGCTGAGCCAGCCAAAAAGGAGAGGGGGGGAGGGGAGGGGACAGGGGGGAGGGGAGGGGACAGGGGGGAGGGGAGGGGACAGGAGGGGAGGAGAAGGGAGGGGAGGGAGGAAGGGAGAGAAAGAGCATGCAAGCAAGCATAAAATGTGGCATGAGAAGGACTAGCCTTTCATAAATTATAAATATTGATAAAGCTCTAAAAATAAAAAATGTATTAAAAGAACAAAAGTTTTCATTTATTTAACCATATAACTATTACTTGTGTATAATAAACTTTAAAAACTTTACTTTTTAATCCTTAGGAGTAGCACTATTCCCATTATGTAGATAAGGAAGTTGAAAACTGAGGCATAGAGAAGTAATTTGTCCAAGATCATCTGCGAGTAAGTAGCATAGCCAGATATAAAGCTCTAAATCACTACTATGCTAATCTCATGTAAATCAACACAAGAAAGCTCCAGACAGATCCAAGATATAAACACCACCATAGGTTTGATGGGCAATAACCAAACTGTTCAAAATATAAAGGAAAAAAAAGAAAAAAAGAAAGAAAGAAAGAAAGAAAGCAAGCAAGCAAGCAAGCAAGCCAGCCAGCCTACTTTACAGGCACATTAAAAGGGGTGGGGAGTTCCAATTAAGTACGTAAGTGAGCAAGATAGAATCATAAAAGTTAACAGAAGCAAACAAGGGAAAAATCTCTGCGACAGGAACAGTAATCCCTTAAGTATAAACAACAGGGGAAAAAGGATTCATTACACCTAAATTAAAGATTTCTGAACCAGTTATAGTGGCATGCTCAGACTGAGGCAGAAAGATCACAATTTGGAGGGCACCCTGGAAAACGACTCCAAGTTCCAGGCCAGCTGAGAAACTTGAGTCTCAAAAGGCTAGGGATGTTCACTGGCAAGCACAAAGGTCTTAGTTCAATCCCCGGTTCCGCAATTAAAAAAAAAAAAAAATTAAAAGGCTAGGGATGTAGCACTTAATATTTTATTTTTATATATGAGTTAGTGATTGCCTGAATGACTGGTTGTGGTGCTAGGGTCACACCCACGGGCTCATAAATGACAGGCAAATGGCCATCAGTAACCTATGCTGCCAAGCTCAAGTGAGAAAAGTTTAAAACAGATCTGAGATGCTCTTAATAACAAAGCTGTAGATGCCAACAGAGCTGCAGCTATACAGTGTAAGTTTGTTGGTAAAGGACTAAGAAACTTGTAAGACCATAACAACAAACAAAATGAGATGAACCATTGGCAGAAAAGAACGGCAAAATTTTGAAAAACTAAGATAAAAGGAAGAGTATGCTGATGCAGAACAACACAGGAAGATTCAAATCCTTGCAAAGGAAAGGGAAAAAACTGAACCTACCTGACACACAGGAAAGCAGAGACAAGGGGAATTCTGAGATATTAGCTTCAATACACTAGAATGAGAAGTCATTCCCTTGCCTGCTTTCTCTTCAAAAGCAGACTATTCAGCACAGTGTTCCATTGAACTAGAAAAACAAAATCACCCTGAATCTACAAAAATGTACAGTAGCATATCTAATTATTTAAAAGTCAGAAGAAAACAAAAAAGTTCCAAATGTAATTAAATACTGTCATGCACTACATAACACAATCTTGGTCAACAACAGACTACCTATATGGCAATGGTCCCACTAAATTATATTACCCAGTAACATCACAACTATTTTGTTTGCACACAAAATCTCCAACAAGGGCTGGTGAGATGGCTCAGTGGTCTAAAGCACCTACTTAGAACAAGCTAAGCTAAGCAAAGCACAGAGACCGCGGTTCAATCCCCCAGCACCACATGCCAGCCAGCCGCGCCCCCTGGTGGGCTGAGCTGGCCACACACACACAAAATAAATAAATAAATAAAATTAAAAAAAAAAAAAAATCTCCAACAACATATTTCTCAGAAAGTCTTCCTAGGCTTAAACAGTGTATGGCTGTTATGGTTTGGATTTGAAATGACCCCTCCCCCATCACATGCTTAAAAAACCTTGGTTGCCAGGTGATAGACATTCTGGGAAATAACTGGATAGGGATATGTGGGCTTTGCCTTCATCAGCTCCCCGATGAGATCATAATGTGATGGCATCAATGGCAAGTGGTAGAAACAGGGAGGTGGGACCTGTCGGAAGGAGTAGACTACATGGAGTCATAATCACACATCCAGAAATAATGGATGGAACCAGCCATCACAGGCTGAAAACTCTAAAACTGAGTCAAAATAAACCACTCCTACAAGTTGTATTCCACGGGTATTTGGTCACAAGGACAAAAAGTTAACTAACACAACTCTACTCAAAAGAAGAATGTGGGATATGAAAACCACCTTGAATCAGAAACTCAAAAAAAAAAAAGAACACAGAAAAAATGCATCCCCAACGCCCTACCAAGAGGTCAGCTTTGAACCCAAAAAAGACAGAAAAAGTGATCTCAAGAGATTGAGGCAACATTATCAGAAGGCCAATCACAACTGCATAAAGATAGTCAAATACCAAATTAATTAATAATAAAGCAAACAGCAAGGTAAAGAAAATGGATTAGAAAGGTGTCAATGTAAAGCAAGGACCAAATGACATTCATATAACTGGCATCCTTGAAGATCAAAACAATGCAAGGAACTATTTAAAACTGCTCTAAGAAAACCTTTGTAGAATAAAAAAACAGTATGAAATTTCATATCAAAAAAGAGGTAACAAGAAACTTCTTCAATCAGGAAATTAAATCTGCAGGCCAAAGAACATGCATCAGCAGAAAAGGTATCAGAAGCCCTCTGAATCTCTAGCCAGGGTGAGTAGGCAGGTCTTCCCTCACAGTTTGCAAATAAGAGTGGTGACTATTTTTTCAAATGTAGAGATCACAGCAAAAAGTAGCATAGTACATAAAAAATGGAAATGTGGTCCAATAACAGAAGAAAATAAATCTTCAAAAGCCAAAAAGGGGGAAACAAATCTATGAATCACCCAATAAAGAATTCAAATAATCATCTTGAAGATCAACGCACTACAAAAGAACATCCACTGGCAAGTAAAAATAACTTCCGGAATTGAAAAAGACTAAAATGAAACTTTATAAAGAAGCAAAACAATCCGTAAACTCAAAAACAGACAATATGAAATTACTAAGAGGAAAAAAAAAAAACAGAAAATACTGAAGAAAACTGAATAAAGCCTAAGAAACTTGTGGGACACAATCAAGTTGAAACATATGTCCAAATTTGAGAAGTTTAAAGGACTATAACCAGAAAACTCAAAAGATACCCACACTGAAACATATTATAATTAGTCAAAAGTAAGAAGAAAATCCTGAAAGCAAGAGAAAAAATTATTATGAATAAGGAAGATTTTATTAACAGTGAACTTCTCATCAAAGACATTACAGGTCAAAAAACAGAACACTGAAAGCATTGAGAGGCAAAAACACTGCTCCTCCCACAAACAATATATCCTGTAAAATAATCTTCAAAAATGCATAACAAATAAAAATCTTTCCTGATAAATACATCTGCTTTACAAGAATTGCTAAAGGAGGGGCCAGGGAGATGGCTCAGTGGAATAAGCGCTTCCCTGGCAAGCGCAAGGACCTGAGTTCAATCCCCAGTTCCGCCAAAAAAAAAAAAAAAAAAAAAAAAAAGAATTGCTAAAGGGAGTTCAAGTTGAAAGACAAGAGTGTTGGACAATTAAAACATACAAAGAACAAAGCTCTCTGATATAAGCAAATATACAAATCCAGAATCATGTAATACCATAACAGTAGGCATACATTACTTTTAAGTTTCACATTATTTATATAACAAAATATTAAAAATTGTAACGATAACACAATGTTAATGCATACAAATACATAAAAAGCTACAATTTGTGACACCTAAATTTGTGTTACTCTAATTTGTGACTTCTCACCTAGGTAAAGAGAGACTAAAGTGATTTACGGTATGACTGAAAATAAATTTTTGATTTTCAGATGGTTACAACTGTAAGACATTTTATGTTATCCCCTACAGAATCACACATAACCAAAATTCTCTCTAAAATATACATGAAAGAAAAACAGAAAGGAATGAAAATGTGTCACTATATAAAAAAAAAACTCAATGAAACACATAGGCAGGCAGCAAGTATGAAAGAGGGCCAAAACAAATTATATAGAAAACAAAATCACAATGTTAAGTCCTTTCCTATCAGTAATTACTTCAAATATAAAGGAGTTAACTTCTCAATCAAGAGTAAATGAATGAGGGGCTGGGAAGACAGCTCAGTGGCATAAGCACCTGCCTGGAAAGTGCAAGGTCCTGAATGTGACTCCCAGTACCGCCCTCCAAAAAAAAGAGTCAATGAATTGTAGGCCAGGGATAGTGGTACCTGCCTGTAATCCCAGCATTGGGAAGGCTGAGGCAGGAAGATCACTATGAATTTGAGGTCAGCCTGAGTACCAAGTGAGTTCAAGGCCAACCTGAACAGCATAAAGAACTTTATAAAGAAGCAAAAAAATAAAAATTTTTGACTCAAAAAAATAAAAATTTTAAAAAAAGATAGTAATAAAAAAAAAAAACTTCTAACTGTATACATGTTGTAAGAGATTTGCTTCAGTAATAACACATAAAAAGGGTTGGGGATGTAGCTCAGCACAGTGCCTGCCTGACAAGCACAAGGTCCTGAACTCCATTCCCAATACCAAGAAAAAAATTATAAAAAGTAACATACAAAGGCTGAAACAGAAAGGACAAAAAAAGTATTTCATATAAATGGTAAATAAAACAGGGCCAGTCATATTTCTATGAGACAAAGTAGACTTTAAACCAAAAACCACCAAAAGAGACAAGGAAACACATTATATAACTACAGACAAGTTAAACCACCAAGATCTAAAAATTATACATGGATCAAATGGCAGCAGAATATTCAATTATATGACATGGACAAAGCTGAAGGAAATGCACAAACAGTAACACAACAGTAATAAAAGTTTTTAGTATCTAGCAGCTAGTAACGAGCACATGGACAAAACAATAAAGAAAAAAAAAAGACTTGAACAACACAGTGAAGCCAAAGAAACGTAACATTCCAGCCAACAAACACAGAATACACATTTCCCCCAAACAACATATGGAATATTCTATAGGATGACATTCTCAGCCACAAAAAAGTAGTAACAAATTCAAATTTAAAACATACCATATATCTTTTCCAACCATAATGAAATCAATTTAAACAAAACTGGAAAATTCATAATAATATGAAAATCAAGTAACACACCCCCTAAATGATCAATGGGTTAAAGAAGAAATCACAAGTGAAACCAGGAAGCATCTTGGGTCAAATGAAAACAAGCAATACAAAGAGGAAACTTAAGCAGTAAATATTTACATAAAAATAAATCAACATCCAAACTACAGATATTAGGTGGTGAAGTTTTTTTTTTTTTTTTTTTTTTTTTTTTGGCGGGGGCGGGGGGTACAGGGGAAATACTGGAAATTAACTTAGGACCTTGTGCTTGCTAGGCAGGTTCTGTGCCACTGAGTTAGATATTAAGAAGCTAGACATTAAGAAGCCAGAAAAAAAAAAAAAAAAAAAGCTAAACTCTAAGGCTGAAGAAAATAGAAAAAGATTAACAAAACCAGAAGTTTTCTAAAAAGATACAAAATTGACAAACCCTTAACCAGACATTATCACTGATGCCAAAAAAACTAAAAAGATTAATCAAAACCAATGAAGAAAAGTACAGGACTAGATGACTTCACACTGGAAAACTATACAACTTACAGAATGAATATCCTTCCCAAACTCCTCCAAAAAATTAATAATGAAAGAACACTTTCAATCTTACATTATGAGACCAGCTTTACCTGATAAGCCAAATCAGACAATAGTTGTAAGAGAATATCCCTGGTAAACAGAAATACAAAAACTGTCAATACTTGCAAATCAAATTTAGTAACATATTAAAAAGATGCAAAATTACACCATTTTATCAAAATGAAAAGTTCATCATATCCAAGATGCAGCATATCAAAATCACTATAATACACCACATTAACAGAATGAAGGCCAAAACCCACATGATCATCTCAATTGACAGACACACACAAAAAAACCTGAAAACACTCAAACTAGGAATAAAAAATTACCTGAACAATAAAGATCATATATGAAAAGACCACATATTATGCTCAAAAGAAAATGAAAGCTATCTAAGATGGACCACTGTGACACAAATGCCCAATATCCACAACTTAAAAAAGAGAGGCTTCTTGCCTGGCAAGCGTAGGGTCCTGAGTTCAACCCCCCGGTACCACAAAAAAAAAAAAAAAAAAAAAAAAAAAAAGAAAGAAAGAAAGAAAGAGAAAGAAAGAAAGAAAGAAGGAAAGAAAAGAAAAAAGAGAAGAAAAGAAAGAAGAGAGGCTCATGTACTTTTCTAGTGGGATCCGTCTGAAATTGACTGGCTCAAGGCAGAAACACATGGTAATAGAGCATGACAAAAAAAAAAAAAAAAGCTGTTCATTCCCTGGCAGCCAGGAAGCAGAGAAGAGGAATGCAGCACAAGAATATACCCTTCCATATCATGTCCCCAGTGATCCACTTCCAATCAGGTCCCACTTCCTAATAGCACATTTAGCTACTGAACTCAAAATGGGTGAGTCCACTCAATACAGTGTCCCATGATCCAATCACCTTCCAAACACATAAGACTTTTAGGGGACATTTCAAAACTAAACTATAACAACAGATGTGCAACAAAGAGTTAATAGCCAGCATATAAAAATAAGTCTTACAATGCAAGAACAGAATCAACTTGAGTGTGAAAAAGGCAAATAAAAAATACATTTATCTCAATGACATGTATTTCTCTAAGGCTGGGACTACAGCTGAGCAGTAGAACACTTACCTAGCATACAAAAGGCCCTGGGGTTCAATCCCAATTCCATTCCCCTCCAATGTTTTTTAATTTTTTTTTCCTTAGAAGATATACAAACAGACAACAAGCATATGAAAAAGTGCTCACATCAGTAATCTCCAAGGAATGCAAACCTCCCCCACAACAGGGTATCTGTCAGTGAAAATTACACAGGTCACCAAGGATGTAGAGAAAGTAGAATCCTTGCACAATGTTAGTAGTAAGTATGAACGCAACATGCTATAGACAACAGTATGATGGCTCCTCTGAAACTTAAAAAAACTATATACATAGTTTTGGTTTTTTGTTTGAAAAAAGTTCTTCCTATATAGTTCAGGCTGGTCTTCAACTGAAAAACAAAATTTTAAGAGGTGTACAACCTGCTCACTGTAGCACTGCTTATGATACCCAAATGGTATAAGAAACACACATGCCCACAGATTCATGAATGGATTAAGAAAATGCAACATAAGATAAAACAGAATATTACTGAGCACTAAAAAGGGACCTCGCTATATGCTAAAATATGGATGAATCTTGAGGATGTTATGTTGTTAAAATTAGCTGGCCACAAAGCACTAATATTACATGATCTATTTATTAGATATCTAAAATAATCATCAAGATGAGAACAGAAAGCAGAATAGATGGGCACTATGATGTGTTTCAGCTTTACAAGATGAAAAGTTCTAGAGGTGTGTTATACAATTTTTAATTTATACAATAATATTTAACACTTTTATATGGCATACTTTAAAAATGTTAAGGTGGTAAATTTTATATTGTACTATATAACATTTATAGAGGACCTACTATATCTGGCAAAATTATTCAGAACAAGTGACTCTAAGACCTATTTGCATAAAACTATGTCCAAAATACTAAAACTTATATAAGCTCCATACAACTACACCTTGATATGTAAAGTAAAAAGTATTATGAAGTAGGATTTCTAAGAAGGATTTTTTTTTTTTTCTGGCTCAGGCTGTCTTAAGGGTGGGTCTAGTAAGGCATGTGGAGCTGGGGATCAAACTGAACCATGGCATCCTACACCTGACTGTGTTTGCATAAGCAGGCACTTAAACAACAGAGCTTATGGGCAGGCCCCCAATGTTCTTGCTTTCCTCCCCCCGTACTGGGGATTGAACTCAGGACCTTGCACTTGCCAGGCAGGCACTTACTCTACTGAGCTATCTCCCCAGCCCAAACTAGGATTTCTGGAGCCTTCAATGAAAGCAAAGTCTGAATTAAACATTTCATATGCAACTAAATTATGTTTCAAGTATAAAGAACACAGAGAGAGGGGCCGGAGAGATGGCTCAGTGGAATAAGCGCTTTCCTGGCAAGTGCAAGAACCTGAGTTCAATACCCGGTTCCACAAAAAAAAACAAAAAAACAAAAACCAGACAGAATTTAGGGAACTCTGCAGGGTACTTCTGAGGAACCTACTAAGAGTACCACTGTTCAAGAGACTCACAATTCATATAAGAAACACAAGCCACATATTTCATATTTTCTAGTGTCACATTTTAAAATGTAAAACAAACCGGTGAAATTCTAGTTAACAGATTTTACTTAGCCCAGTGTACCTATCCAAAATACCATCCTTTCAATATATAATGTAAAGACATACTGAGATCATTTTTTTAATTCCAAGTCTACAAAATCCAATGTGTTTACAAGCATAGAACACCTCACTTCAGGCTGCTCATACTTCTAATGCTCAACAGCCACAAGTAACAAGTGACTGCATACTGGATACTGCAGTTTCACATTCATCTTGCCTACATTCAACAGAAGACAACAAAAACTAGCAAAATTATAAGGAACATTAAGTAAATAAAAGCTGGCAAACTAATATACAAATATTTATACACTAAAGTGAAAATATAAAAAAGAGCAAGATCAAAAAGGAGAATAAATGCCTTCATGTATGAAAAGTCACACAGAAGCAGTACCACAATGTACCACACTAAAATTAAAGTAGAACAAAGAACTACATATTAAAATAATATGCATGCAAGATAAAATAGGTAAAACTATGGAAAACATTATTTTGAAAAGAATACAAATGGCACAAGAAACAGTACTAAGAATCAAAAAGTGAGATTACATCAAAATAAAATCTTCCCTTGGGAAGGGCAGGGTCCTGAGTTCAATCCCCGGTACTGCAAGCAAGCAAGTAAATAAATAAATAAATAAGTAAAGCAAGCAAGCTTCTACACAGCAAAGCTATCAACCAATAGGTCAAGACAACCTTAAGAATGGGAACACTTTTTGCTAGCTATTCTTCAGAGTACTAATATCTAGAATATACAATGAACTAAAATATTAAATTCCCAAATTAAAATGAAAAAATGGACAACTAAAATGAATACACATTTCTTATTAATATACATTCATGCAACTGTACTAATAAAAACAAATTTAGAAAGACTCATACAAAGAAAACTCAAGGACAATAGTTTCAATGGTAAATTTCAGCTAATATATGAAGGGGGAAAAACTACTAACTCTATAAAAATTTTCCCCAGAATAATGAAAAAGAGGGATTATGTTTCAGCTTACTCTTTGAGTCCTGCATTGCTCTGATCAGAAATCCAGAAAGACTTTGGGGGGAATATAGAATTGTATATATATTGGGGAAATAAATAAAGCAAGCAAGCTTCTACACAGTAAAGCTATCAACCAAGAGGTTGAGACAACCTACGGATGGGAACACTTTTTGCTAGCTATTCTTCGGAGTACTAATATCTAGAATATACAATGAACTAAAAGACCCAATGAAAAAAATAAGTACAATATAGAATTGTACTTATTAGAAGTACAAATGGCCAATAAATGAAAAAAATTTCATTATCTCTAGCCATTAAAATAACACATTCCAATTTTACTCCAGAAGGAACAGCTATTCCTAAGAAATCAAATATTAACAAATGCTGGCAAAGCAAAGTGAGGGTTGGGAAAGTGGTTATATTGTTGGTATGAATGTGTAGACTACTAAAAACACTGGTATAAATCAGTATGAAGATTCCACAAATAACTAAAACTAGAAATCTCATTTTACCTAGCTGTTCCCCTTCTAAATATCTTCACCAAAGGGTTAAGAACATTATAGGACAGTAGTAAATATGTATCTTGAAATCTTACTGATGGCCAGTATGTTCAACAGATAAAGTGTGATATTTATACATGAGGTACTACTAAATCTGAGTCACCTGAATGAAAATGGATGCACCTCATGTCTATAATTTTCAGTGAGATAAATTGTCTGATTTTCATAGCTTATAGAATAGATGTTGGTTTTCATTAGAATGCTCATTCTGTGTCTGTAGAGAAGATTATGTAGTTTTTAAAAGCAGTATATTGTGGTAAATGACCATGATTTTAAATGTAAACAAATGCTACATTTTTGACAAAAAACCCACCTGGTAATTTATTATCCTTTTATAACATTGGATTAGGTTTAATTTTTATGTAGACGAACGGTATTTGTGTTCTCAAGGATATGTATCTGTATTCTTTCCCTCCTCCCCCCAAAGTCTTTCTGGATTTCTGATCACAGCAATATGGGATTCAAAGAGTAAGCTAGAACATAATCCCTCTTTTTCCTTATTCTGGGGAAAATTTTTGTAGAGTTAGTAGTTTTTCCCCCTTCATATATTAGCTGAAATTTACCATTGAAACTATTGTCCTTGAGTTTTCTTTGTATAAGTTTTTTAAAATTTGTTTTTATTAGTACATTTGCTGTACAAATTATTACACTGGTCGTGGGGAATTGATATGTGTACATGATGTATCTGAATTCTTTTTTAGTCCTTCCTTTTCCCCTCCTTACTCCTCCCTTTGTTGGTCCTCTTCCCATGTGCAAAAGTTGTAGCTTTCTGTTTCCATTATGCTTTATTTGCTTTTATTTATTTATAGTTTGGAACCATTATTGTCAGAATGGCAATACTCCCAAAATCAATACACAGACTTAATACAATCACAATCAAAATACCAACAGCATTTCTAACAATTAGAGAAAATACTAAAACTCCTATGGAATCAGAAGAGAAAAAGAATGGCAAAACCAATCCTGAGTAACAAGAGCGAATTTATTTGTAGATTTTTAAGCTGAAAAAGGGTACCTACAAGAAAACCAAAACTAACCACACACTTACATGCTGAATATTTTTCTCCTGAAATTAGAAACAAAGAAAGAATACTAGCTGATACTTCTACTCAATGTTCAACTGGTGATTTCTGTTGATGTGATCATCAGACAGAAGGGAGGAAAGCAGTGTAGGCAGAATTTTTAAAAAGTGAGCAACAGAATAAAAAAGACAACTCTCTGAAAAGATCTCATTCTGAACTACAGTGGTTTTGAAACAGCAGTGTACTAACTGCTTTTAATAAGTACTGAAACAACCTGCTATACATTCAGCTTAGATCTATCTGATTCAATTGCTATGCAGCCGTGAGGTCCATCCAGAGTACTGGCCTACAAAGTCTTCATTCTTGTCAAGGGCAAAGTCAGACTTGTCAATTCAATTGTGAATATTAATCATGTAAACATGCTTCTTTTTAAATTTTTAAATAGAGTAAAAATAGTATTACAACATTACAAATGATACAGAATTTCACTTAAGAAAGTAGTACGGATTTCACAGTATTTGTTGTAATGCATAGTGTTGTCTTCTAATCAGTTATTCGTCTTACCAGATATATGCATGCAAAATTGAAGAACAAAAGAAATTAAGTTAAAAAGTACCAAAAGAAAAAAGGAGACAAAACAAATTGAGCATTATCTGTTGCTTCCCACAGACCAGCAGAAAACCATAGTACAGTTGTCCAAACCATCCTACCATCCTACTTACT
>NW_004524658.1:7629246-7637486 GCF_000260255.1 Octodon degus | reverse complement strand
ATATATGTCTTTCCCCAACTTCTCGTCTTTTTCCTCAACTTAGTAACTCTTCCCTTTTGAGTAAGTTCATTCCCTTTTCCTGGTATCCATTGTACCCTTCAGATTCCATTTTCTCTTTCATGTTCTCACACTAAGGAAACAATACTATGTTTGAACATGTGGGTCTGATTTATTCCACGTAAACGTATGGTCGCTAGTTGCATCCATTTACTGACAAGGGTTAAATTTATCCTGATATACAGCTGAATAATACTCCACTGTGTAAAAACACCACATCTTCTTTATCCATTCCTCAGTTGATGAGCATCTGGGCTGTTTGTAGGATTTGGCTATGACAAACTGCACTCCTACAAACATGGGTGCTCACATACTGCTGTGGTATGATGTTTTTGATTTTTCAGGAAAATTATTCAGAAGAGGAAGAGCTGGCTTGAACGGGCTCTCCAATCACAGCATTTTAGGGAATCTCCATACTGATTTCCATAGTGGTTGTACCAGTCTGCACTCCTACTAACAGTGGAGAAGGGTTCCTTTTTCTCCACAGCCCCTCTAGCATTTGCTATTGGCTGACTTGACGCTAGTCATTCTTTCTGGGATGATATGGAATCTCAGCGTTGATTTAATTTGCCTTTCTCAAATACCCAATGATAGTGAACATGTTTTCATTTATTTATTTGCCATTTGTATTTCATCTGAAAAATGTATATTCACCTCAGATGTCCATTTTTTTATTGAGTCTTTGAATTTGGGGGCCCTGGCTTTTTTTTTAATTCTCTGTATGTTCTAGATAGAAGACCTTTGTTAGGAGGATAGCCAGCTATAATTTTTTTCCCAGTTTGTGGGTTTACTTTTCACTCTGTTGGAGATTTCCTTTGCAGTGCAGAAACTTCAAAGAGACAATATTCCAATTGTTGATTCTTTGAAGTATTTCCCATGTAGTTTGGTTTTTGTTCATGAACTCTCTACCTACCCCATGTCTTTATGATTTCTACCTCCACTTTCAAGAATATTTAGTGTTTCTGTTTTAATATTTAAATCTTTGATCCATTTTGACAGTAGTTTTGTGCATGGTGATATGCATGGGTCTAGTTTTAGCCTTTGGCATGTGGAAAGCCAATTTTTCCATTTATTAAAGAGTACCATTTATTAAAGAGGCTCTCTTCTAGTGAACATGTCTGGCTCCTTTATCAAAGATAACGTGCCTGAGTATATCTGCAGTTGTGTCTGCATCTTCTAATCTGTTCCACTGAGCCTCAGGTCTGTTTCTACGCCAGTACCATGCTGATTTTATAAATATTTATTTTTATTTATTACATTTATTGTGTGTGTGTGTGGCCAGCTCAGCCCACCAGGGGGCGAGGCTGGCTGGCATGTGGTGCTGGAGGATCGAACCGCGGTCCCTGTGCAACCATGCTGATTTTATCACAGTAGCTTTATGGTATAATTTCAGGTCAGAGACTGTGATACTTTCTGACCTTCCTTTGTTTCCCATGATTGCTTTTGATATTCTAGATCTTTTCTGGTTCCAAATGAATTTGAGGAAAATTTTCTCTAGCTGTGTGAGGTATACTAATGATACTTTAATAGTAATTGCATTGAATCTGCAGAACAATTCTGGGAATATGGCCATTTTCACAATGTTGGATCTTCCTATCCAGAAGCATGGAACATTTCCATTTTTTCAAATCCTCTTCAATCTTTTTTCTCAGAGTACTATAATTTTCACTGTATAAATCTTTTACTTCCTTTGTGACAATGGTTCCTAAGTATTTTTGTGAGTGTGGGGGGGGGAAGGGATGCTTTTGTGAAAGGTGTGGTTTGCCTAAAGTTTCTCTCATTGCATTCACTGTGTACAAAAATGCTGCTGTCTTTGGGTTTTAACTTTGCATTTTGCTACGTTACTGAAATTGGTGATTAAATCTACAAGACTGTTGGTGGAATTTTGGGTGTTCTCTATGTAATTATGTGATCTGCAAATAATAATTTCACTTCTTTTCCAATACTTATTCCTTTTATTTCTTCCTTATCTAATTCCTCTGGCTAATGTTTCCAGAACTATATTGAAGTAGGAGTAGAGACGGTGGACTTGTTCCTGATTTTAAAGTGAAGGCCTTCAGTTTTTGCCCATGTTGGCTGTTGGTTTCTTATAGATAGCTTTTATCAGGTTGAGATATAGACTAATCCAATTTCTACGGAGTTTTTATCCTAAGTGGGTGTTGGACTTTGTCAAAACCTTTTTCTGCATCTATTGAAATGATCACACAGTTTTTGGTTTTGGTTCTAATGATGTGGTGTATTACGTTTATGGATTTGCATATGTTTAACCATTCCTTCACTCCTGGGATGAATCCCACTTGGTAGTGATGCATAATCTTGATGATTTGCTGTATTATGTTTCCTACTATTTTGTTGAGGATTTTTGCGTCTACATGCAGAGATTTGCCTATAGTTCTCTTTTTTTAGTTGGATCTTTCTCTAGTTTTGGAATCAGAGTAATACTTGCCTCCAGGAATAAGTGTGGGAGATTTCTTCCCTCTCAATTTTATTGAAGAGTTTGAGAAAAGTTGGCATTAAATTTTCTCTAAATTTTTCATAGAATTCAGTTGTGAATCCATTAGGACCTGAGCTTTTCTTTGTTGGTAGATTATTACACTTTTTCAACTTCATTTCCCATTATTGGGTTACTCAGAGTTTGTATATCTTCTTGACTCAACTCTGGCACTTCACATATACCCAGGAAACTGTCCATTTCCTTTGTTTTCCATCTTGTGAGAGTAAAGACTTTGGAAGTAGGTGTTGATAATCTTCTCAATTTCTCATGGGTGTGCAGTTTTTTGGCCCTTTCCATTTCTTATTGCATTAATTTGGGTTTTCTCCCTTTTTAAAAGGAGATTGGCTAGAGGTTGGTTTACCTATTTTATTTACTTTTTCAAAGAATGAACTCTTTTTTTTTTTAATTTTTTTTTTAATTTATTTATTAGAGAGAGAGAGAGAGAGAGAGAGAGAGAGAGAGAGAGTGTGGTGTGTGTGTGTGGCCAGCTCAGCCCACCAGGGGGCGGGGCTGGCTGGCATGTGGTGCTGGGGGATTGAACCGCGGTCCCTGATGCTTTGCCAAGCTTGTTCTAAGTAGGTGCTTTAGACCACTGAGCCATCTCTCCAGCCCCACAAAGAATGAACTCTTTGATTCATTCATTCTTTGTATTGTTTTGTCTCAATTAATTTTTTGCTCTAATGTTTATAATTTCCTCCCTTCTTTGGGCTTTGGCCTTGACTTGCTCTTCTTTTTCTAGGAGCTTGAGATGCAGCTTTAAGACTGTTTACTTGAACTTGTTTTGTCTTCCTAATGTGCAAATTTAGAGCTATAAATTTTCTTCTTAGGATAGCTTTCATTGTATCCCACAGGTTTCACTAAGTTGTATCTGCATTTTCATTTGATTGTAAATATTTTTTAATTTCTTCTTTAATTTCATCTGTGAGCCACTGGTAGTTTAGGACACTGTTATTTAACTTCCATGTGTTTATGGTGTTTTTGTAGTTTCTATTGTCAATAATTTCAAGTATCATTGTACTGTGGTAAGATAGTATGCATGGCATAATTTAAATTCCTTTGCATTTACTTAAGGATGCTCTATGTGTCAGTATATGGAGAACCATGCTTCTGGTTCTTAAAAAAACAACAGAATCTATCTTTTTTAATTTTTTCTGGTGTTTATTATCAAAGTTTTGTTTTCTTAAATTTGAAAAATCTGAAGATTCCTAATTCATTCACAGACTTTGAAAAACAGAAAATCTCCAATATATTCATATATAACAAGTGTCTTTTTTAACAGTTATTTTTGAAACGGAACTTTCCATCTTCCAGCATTTTCTGTTGACTTCATACTTGTCTCCCTTAAGTTTCCCCTTTAATATAGTCATATCACTGTTTTAGAAACTCTATAGCTAATATTTTGTTTTTCCTCCACAACAGATTGCTCCTTCAATCTGACACTTTTAAGAACATTACAACCATTTTATTTACCTTTTTCTCCCTTTTCCAACATTGTCTCATTTACATATATTTGTACATCAAGGCTAACACATTTACATTCTATTTTGTAGCCATGATTTAGTATTCCTTTAAAGATGAAAACCATATGTAACATTTTCATTATAATTATTTAAATGTCAGCAGGCAGAAGGTGAAGGGGGAAGGAAAGACCCAGTCTACCCAGTCTGGTGTGAGGGAGTCCTCCTCCAGGGTCTTTCTCCTTATAAAAACCCTGTTTCAGGGGCTGGGGAGGTAGTTTAGCAGTCTAAGCCCCTGCCTGGCAAGGGCAAGCAACCAAGTTCAGTCTCTGGTACCACATGTCATGCCTGCCCAGAACCCTGGGCACGACTTGCAGGCCCCAACACCTAGAGTGGGGGCATCTGCCTGGAATCCCAGGACTGGGAAGGCAAGACAGGAGTATTGCTGTGTGCCATGTACTAAATGAATAAAAAAATAAAAGATTTAAAAAATTAAAAAATAATAATTATTATTTAAATGTTATTCACAGAATATCTAAATTTTACACGATGACTACATTTCTTTTTCTCTGGTCCCTAATCCAAGCGCTGTTCACAGACATCATTTTCATACACTTCTTTGTTCAAAATCTTGCAGCGCCTCAGGTCCAGTATTTGGAAGATGTGTTTCCTGTATAGATTTGTTTTTTACTGGGAATTCCAATATTTTTTCTTGTGGGGTGAAGAAATACGTGACTTCCACCTCATGCCCTTAATACCATGGGTTTCTTATTCAGCATGTAGTTTACAATCCAGTCCAGTATTTCACAACTTCATTTACTGCTTGATTTCAATTTATACTGTAAGTTTGTTGTTCATTTAATTTTTTTAATGAAAAATTTGGACTTTCTTTTTTATAATGCAATCTGTGTACTTTCTCTTGTCCCGAAATCTGTCTGATGGAGTTCATTTTAAAGATACATAACTTAGGGGCCGGGAAGATGGCTCAGTGGAATAAGCACTTCCCAGGAGTGCAGGAGGCAGGAGGATTGCAAACTTGGCCCTAACCTGGCTGTGACAGTTAACTATATCAATTTGAGTAAGAAATGCCCACCTAAATTGAATTAGCATAGTTCTGGGTGTAGCTGAATGGATTTAGTGAAGATAGAAGACTCACCCTGAGTGTAAGTGGCATTGACCAACTGGCAACTGCAAGGGCCTGAGTTCAATCCCTGGTTCCACCAAAACAAAACAAAACAAAACAAAACAAAACAAAACAAAACAAAACATAACCATTTTCGTGGGTCTTACCTGAACTGTTTCCTTTCCAACAACCACATCTCTCCCCTACGTAGTATCACCAGGACTTCCACAAATGTCCCAGGGACCACACAGAGAAAACAGCAGAGCAAACAGCACACCCACAAACAACGAAGGAGAAATCTCAGGAGATTGAAGCTCATAGAGCTCCAGGCCACCTGAGAGCCTGCCATTCTGGTGGCCTTCAGAGCCTTGCTCACAGCTTTATATATGTACCTGTAAGCAGATATTCAGGATCACGGAGCCCATGACATAGAAAGAGGGGAAGTTGATGCGCAGCTGCCACGCCAGCTCGAAGAAGGTGAGGAGAGTACAGGATAGCCCTTTGCAAAAGACCCCATATGAGGAGGGGTCGGTCTCATATGGAATTCAATGGCTGTATATTGCATATTGTTGTCTTCAGAGTATTACCAGATATAAGCATGCAAGATTTTATTTAAAGATTAAAAAGAAATACAAGCATTAACTGTTCCTTTCAGTAGACTAGTAGAAATCAGCTTTACACTTTTCCAAGCTATCCTGTATATATACAAATATATTATTTGTTCCTTTTTTTCTTTTTCTTTTCCTTCATCCCAGTTGTTCCTTCCTTTTGAACCATTTCTTTCCCTTTCACAGTATCTATTTGTACCATTCAGATTTTATTTACTCTCAAGTTTTTATTCTGGGGAGACAATAGTTACTTACACATTGGTCTGATTTATTTCACTTGTGGTGAAATATATGGTCTCTTGCAGCTATTTACCTATAAAAGCCTCAAGGGTTTTTTTTTTAACAGCCAAATAATACTCCATTATAGGTGGGTTGCTGCAGGGCTTGAGGCCTTGATGGTCAGGGAGGATGGAGCGACAGCAGGGGCCATGGAGCAGCCATCACCACCCGCCCAGCGTCTGAAGCCAAAAATCACTGCAGCCTCTGTAGCCTCATATCACAGCCAGGACCCGAGGGTAAAGCGGCCTCTGAACTCAGATCTGTGTGTCCCGCAGCGGCCACTTGCTCCCCAGAAACTAACCTCATTTTCCATATATTTTCAACCATTATCACTCTTTAATCACACATACTATTTTCCCATCTAAGAACCTGTAGCAGACCGTGCACTAAAGTCAAAATGGGCCAAAGATCTAAATATTAAACTAGAAACAACTAAATCTACTAGAGAAGAAAGTAGGTAGAAATCTTGAAAACATGCAGGTAGGCAGAGTTCATGAACAAAACCAAAGTGCATGGGAAATATTTCGAAGAATCAATAACTGGTATCTCATCTTACTAAACAGTTTTTGCACAGCAAAAACCATCACAAACAGAATAAAAAGGAAACTCAGGAACTGGTGGGAAAAATTTGGCTGGCTGTCCCTCAGCAGACAAAGTATTTCTCTCTAGAATATATAAAGAATTTAAAAAATCAGGCCCCTAATACTCAAAGACACACACACACACACACACACACACACACAAAATGGGTATCTGAGATGAATGCACATTTCACAAATGAAATACAAATGGCAAATAAATACATGAAAACATGTTCAACACCATTGGTCATTCAAGAAATGCAAATTAAAACAAGACTACATTCTATCTCACCCCAGAAAGTATGGCTATCGTCAAGAATGAACTAATAACAAATGCTAGAGAAGCTGTGGGGGAAAAAACGAATCCTTCTCCATTGTTGGTGGGAGTACACACTGGTATAACAACTATGGAAATCAGTGTGGAGATTCCTCCAAACACTAAGATTAGAGGGTCTCGTTCAATTTAGCTATCTGCCTCCTGGGTATTTTTCCAGAAGAACTGAAAACATCATACCACAGTTATATATGTTCACTCATGTTTGTAGCAGTGTAATTTGTCATAGCTAAATCTTGGAAACAATCCAGATGCCCATCAAATGAGAAATGGATAAAAAAAAAGTGTAGTGTTTTTATACAATGGAGTATTATTCAGCCATTAAAAAAAAAAAGAAACTTAAGCTTCATAGGTAAATGGCAAGAGACCATATATTTCACCACAAGTGAAATAAATCAGACCAATGTGTAAATATCTATTGTCTCCCCAGAATAAGAACTTGAGAGTAAATAAAATCTGAATGGTACAAATAGATACTGTGAAAGGGAAAGAAATGGTTCAAAAGGAAGGAACAACTGGGATGAAGGAAAAGAAAAAGAAAAAAAGGAACAAATAATATATTTGTATATATACAGGATAGCTTGGAAAAGTGTAAAGCTGATTTCTACTAGTCTACTGAAAGGAACAGTTAATGCTTGTATTTCTTTTTAATCTTTAAATAAAATCTTGCATGCTTATATCTGGTAATACTCTGAAGACAACAATATGCAATATACAGCCATTGAATTCCATATGAGACCGACCCCTCCTCATATGGGGTCTTTTGCAAAGGGCTATCCTGTACTCTCCTCACCTTCTTCGAGCTGGCGTGGCAGCTGCGCATCAACTTCCCCTCTTTCTATGTCATGGGCTCCGTGATCCTGAATATCTGCTTACAGGTACATATATAAAGCTGTGAGCAAGGCTCTGAAGGCCACCAGAATGGCAGGCTCTCAGGTGGCCTGGAGCTCTATGAGCTTCAATCTCCTGAGATTTCTCCTTCGTTGTTTGTGGGTGTGCTGTTTGCTCTGCTGTTTTCTCTGTGTGGTCCCTGGGACATTTGTGGAAGTCCTGGTGATACTACGTAGGGGAGAGATGTGGTTGTTGGAAAGGAAACAGTTCAGGTAAGACCCACGAAAATGGTTATGTTTTGTTTTGTTTTGTTTTGTTTTGTTTTGTTTTGTTTTGTTTTGGTGGAACCAGGGATTGAACTCAGGCCCTTGCAGTTGCCAGTTGGTCAATGCCACTTACACTCAGGGTGAGTCTTCTATCTTCACTAAATCCATTCAGCTACACCCAGAACTATGCTAATTCAATTTAGGTGGGCA
>NW_004524658.1:7622756-7629146 GCF_000260255.1 Octodon degus | reverse complement strand
ATTTATTTATTTAGTGTGTGTGTGTGACCAGCTCAGCCCACCAGGGCGCGGGCTGGCTGGCATGTGGTGCTGGGGGATTGAACCGCGGTCCCTTGTGCTTTGCTAAGCTTGTTCTAAGTAGGTGCTTTAGACCACTGAACCATCTCACCAGCCCTTTAATTTTTTTTTTAAATAAAATCTTGCATGCTTATAGCTGGTAATCAGTGTGGAGATTCCTCAAAAATAGCTGGTAATATTCTGAAGACAACAACAACATGCAATGTATAACCATTGAATTCCTATCATTTTGTTTAGTGAAATGTGTATCATTTTTACTTTTTACTTTTTTTTTTAATTTGGCAAGCACAAGGGCCTGAGTTCCATCCCCAGTTCCGCCAAAAAATAAAATAAAATAAAAAATATATAATTAATCACTGGCATTCAAAGTGTTTAGAACTGCTTAAGAGTGCTATCCAGTTCTGATTTTTTTTAAAAAAAGTTCTGTGGGGCTTGAAAGGTGCACAATGAGAATTACAATGCAGCTTCCAGCAGCTAGGGCATCTACAACCCACAGCCTTTCCCACATGGATCTCTTCAAGCTATGGGGCTGCTAAGGGGCCATAGCGAGGGAGGTCCTGAGGTCTCAGAGTCAAGTTCATGGTGTTGGAGAGAAGCCTCGGTATCTCCGGGGGGGCAGTAACAAACACTTGAGCCCTGGAACATCAGATCCTTCATTGATGACGAGATTGTCTCAGTCAGCTTTGTGAGCATCACCTGTCACTGACAGAGCAGTTGAGGGATCCACTAGAGGATCTGGCTGCCACCAGAACCACAGGACATTCCAGGGTACAGCCTCAAGCCTGCACAGCCTTCTGGGCAAAAGTAGTTTGCCCTTCATTCTAGCCTTTGAGCTCCTCAGGCCCCTGGGGAACTCTTGTGGACGAGGCTGCAGGCCAGTGCTCAGTCACTGTACCTGGATCCCCTGTGGTACTTCCATGTGTTTCAGTATAGATGCAGGTAGGAAGAAGGCCCACTGGCCACTATCTGAGGACTTCAGCCAGAGTCCTGAGATGGCACTGTACCTGGCTTCTGTAGACTGGGGCACTGGGTGAAAAGAACACCTCAGCCTGGAGGCTGAATCCAGCTACAGAGGACTGCTCTATAGTGCTATGGGACATACGTACTGCTGGAGATACACCGGGAGTCCCAGTGTAGGAGGGCAACCTTAGTGGGCACTGCACCTCTCAGTACCTGTGTAGGAGCCCATGGCAATCAATCAGTGGCGGAACTGACAGCACTGTGATCCGGTACCTGACACAAGTGGCAGCCATCATCCTTAGTTCCATCAATAGTACAATCCTGGGCATCCTGGATCAAGAATTGATTCTCTAGGACCTGGCTGGTGCCTGAACAAAGTCAAGCTTACTTACTTCAGTAAGTTCTTGGACCCTCACCCATGGTTCCACCTGCCAGCATTCTCAGAAATCTTTCTTCTACCCACTTTAGAGCCTCTGGCTCATTTATAAGTCCAGTTTGCTCCTCCACCCCCTCCACTTGAGAGGCAGTGAGGTTATGGCCTCTTTGATTTACTGGGGTCTGCATGGTGAGCTCTAAGCTTGCCCATGACTGGGGCCCAACACTTGAGACCCCTTCTTATTTCCCTTTGTCCACTTCAGCCTGTTTTACCCAGCTGGTCCTGCACCTCCACCTTCTGTCTCTGCAGATGGGATTCTACGTGTCAGTAAGAGCCTTCCATGGAAACACTCCCGCAGTCAGGCCTAAACTCTGTAAAGGTCTAAAATTTAGGGTTAATGGCTAAGTGGCAGCCTTAAACCAGGTACCTTTGTGTCCTACATACTCCCAAACTGGAACTAGAATAAAGGTTGCTGGAATATTTCTGAAGGTTAGATTATGGTAGATCTATACAATTTGAAGGTTTTATTCTGTTTTAAAATTGAAATGAGGTAAAGCAACTTTCATAGTAACCTTTAGAAATTTTTTTTTTTCATTTTTAGGCAAAATGCTCAAACATTTTCAATCTTTTACTAAATATTTTGGAATGTTATTAAAAACGGATGATCAGGACTGGGGAGATGGCTCAGTGGAATATGCTTCCCTGGCAAGCGCAAGGGCCTGAGTTCAATCCCTGGTTCCACCAAAAAATAAATAAAATAAAATATCTTTAAAAAAAAAACCAGATGATCAAGATCTACAGAAATTGGGGCTGGGGAGATGGTTCAGTGGAATAAGTGCTTCCCTGGCAAGCGCAAGGGCCTGAGTTCAATCCCTGGTTCTGCCAAAAAAAAAAAAAAAAAAAAAGATCCAAAGAAATTTAGCCCCACCAAAAAGAACTTTTAAAAGTTTATATACCTCGTTTTAGTCAATCAAAGTCTTAGAGTCTTGAACACAGAATAACTACTGTGACCTTTATGAAGGCAACTAATTTCTACTGCACTATAAATACTGTCAAGATGAAAGTAAATCTTGTTCAAGAAAGAATGACCTCAGGAGAATTGGGGTAACTTGCTACGAAATAACTGCTCTTTGTCAGCTCACAGAAACTTCTGGAGGCTGCTGTTCAGCCAAAGACCCACAAGAAAGAAAAATGACAGCACTAAATTCAGAATGCATGCTGTTGAATTCTTGACTTGCAACTTACTGTCCATGAGATATGCGGCAATACCTGAACTTGTAAGTCTCAAATTCTTTATCTTTAAAATGATAAAATCCATGCTGCTTTGAAAGATCAAGGGATGTAATAAAAATGGAACTATTTATACATTTTAAAAAGCCCAGATAATCAACATTTTAGAATGAAAAATGCAGTAGTAGCTCTCAAACATTAGTATACTTAACAATACAGTTTCTAATTCAGCAGGTGAGATATAAGCAAACTGTTCCTATTTTTAGAAACTTCCATTGATGGTGCTCTACGTTAGGGAAGCACACGTTTAAGAACCACTAGCATAAGGCAGTGCAATTCAGACTGTAGTCCCCTAGAATTACAAAAATTAAAGCATCTAGAGAGTACTAAAGTAATCTGACAGCACTTAAATCTTCTGAAACTAAGGACTAAAAACTATAGTCTTACTTTTTTTTTGGATTAACAATGGCAGTTGTCTTTATTGTGGGATCTATTGCTCAGAATAACAGAAATAGTTACACAAAATTAAACAAATAATTATTAGTGCTTGCTTTCAAGAAACCTTAACTTTTCTATTTTGTCTACTTTTTAAAAATTTTTGTTATTTTATTTTGTTTTTCGCCATAATTTTATTGATAGTCTTACATTTTTAGATCTTTTATTTAATTTCCTTATATTTTTCTTGTGCTTGACAAAAAGAATTAGCAATATATAAAAAAATTAAACTGGTATTTTATTACAATTTGAAAAACACTGGACAAAGAATGTTATCTGTCTACTTCTCTAGTGTTTTTGAGGGCCAGCCAGATAGCCAGATAGCTCAGTGGACTTTATAAAGCACCTGCTTAGGTAGATAGAGCACAGCGGCCGCGTTTCAATCTGCGGTGATGTGCCCTGTCAGCCCTGCCCCCGGGGCATGCTAAAACACCGATTAAAACTGGGTATGGTGGTGCACGCCTGTAATCCCAGAGCTTGGGAGGCTGAAAACAGGAGAATCACTATGAGTCTAACCTACGTAGTAAGACCCTGTAGACCTAAATACATTAAAAAAAAAAAAAAAATCTCTAGTGTTTTTGTAGGTAAAATTACATACATTTATTAATTTTTTCCAAATACACAAGTATTAGCTAAAAGTTTCTATTTTCTGTATAACTCTGCTTAAAAGCACTGTCAATAGACAAATGCCTATTTGCAATAAATTTTCTTTAAAATATAAAAGGGTAAAGACGTTTTTTTCCTGCAAATGTTAAGTTTAAGTCAGAATCACCCATAGTTCATCTATCTCAACTGCCTATAAGGTATACAAAAAAAAAAGTGGGAGTGAGGGACTTTAATACATTGAGTAACATTTTCTCATACAGAAATGTAAAAGTGGGGGCTTGGGAGATAGTTCAGCAGGCTAAGTGCCTACTGCCTGGCAAATGCAAAGACTGAGGTTTGAATTCCTGTACCACATGCCATGCTGGTCCTGGCAGCCTGGCTGCACTGTGCCAGCCTCAAACTAGATGTGGTGGCATATGCCTATAATCCCAGAGTTGGGAAGACTGAGACAGGAGGATCACTATGAGTCTGGGCTATGTAGTGAGACAATGTGCCAAATAAATGAATAAATACATAAATAAATGTTTTGTTTTTTGTTAAAAGAAGTGTAACAGTGAAAGCAATTATTTCTATGTAGCAATGAGTCATAGTAAACACTATAATTCTGAAATATTTGACATACAATCAATCTTTGGGAAACTCAGTTATAAGGTGCTCAGTACTAATTTGTTATACTTGATAAAGTAACAAATGTTTATTTATTTATTTATTTATTTTTTTGAGATAGGGTCTTGCTATGTAATTTGGGCTGGCCTCGAACTCAGAAATCTGCCTGCCTCAGCCTCCCAACTGCTACAATTATAGGCTGTGTCACTGTGCCTTACTTGCTTTTTCCATACATCTAAATGTTTTTAAAATCTTGTTTTAAATTTAGAATTTCCTAATACCAAACCATAATTTTCACAATTTTTTTTTCTTTTGGTGGTGGTGGTGGGGTGTACCGGGGACTGAACTCAGGACATTCTGTACTTGCCAAGCAGATACTTACCCTGTTGAGCTACATTCCTGGCCCCAAAGACCATAATCTTGTCTTTCTTCCTTTCTTTTTTTTAAAAAATGTATTTGGTACAGGGTCTTACTACGCAGTTTGGACTTGAAGTGATCCTCCTGTTTTTAGCCTCTCCAGCGCTAGGATTATGGGAACATGCCACCAAGCCAGACTCTGTGGTCAGCTCAGCATACCTAGGGGCAGGGCTGGTGTGTGGATAATATTCAATACCAACACTAATTTAGAAAGGTGATACTAACAACATCAATGTAGCTGACTTTTAAATATTCACTCAACAATGGAAATGAGCAGAAGAGAAAATTAAAACAAATGACTGATATAAAAGGGCATTATTTGACAGTTAATTTATCTACTTACTGATTTGAAGTCTTTCCTAAAATTATTTTGTATTCTCTGAATGCTATGAGAAAACCCATTCAAACAATTTCAAGACTTAAACATGAAGATAAACAAATATTTGATCACTGGTTATAATTTTTATTAAAAGGCAAAGCTAGTGAGCAGGTTCATTTGCCAGGAAATTACACAAAGACAACAGATAACTATTACAAAAATTATTCATTTCTGGCTAAAGAGCTCTATACCAAAAAAAAAAAAAAAAAAAAGCCCAAAACTTTTGAAAGGCAAATACTTCTAAATTACTAACTCTGAAATGGGCATGGCCAAAACACTTTATTGTTTGACATAAACCTCTATAAAGCAGTCCTCAAGATGGATAAAACATTGCATTTATCAATACTATCTGTTTAAAAAAAATTTTTTTTTTTTAAATTTCCAACCTGAAATCCCATTTGAGAATTTCCACAAAACTTGTCAAAACCTTCAGATGTGGTATGGCAAAAATAAAACAAAACCCTTGAAAACTATTGCTCTCTACCAGAACTTCCAGTAGAGCATTTGAACAATCCAGAGTTTACTCCATTGACTTAGAATGGTACCCATTAGTGTGAGCTTTTTAACAGGTGACCCCAAAGCTGTGGACCAGTTTTGAGAAAAAGATATTCTAAACCACATGAATATCTCAAAAAAGGTATTCTTATGGTACAGCCACTCTGGAAAAGTATGACTGCTTATTAAAAAGTTAAACATTTTTAATATATTCTATCATATAATGTAGCCATTTCACCTTCAAGCATTTATTCAAAACAAACAATATAAATGTCCACACACATGCCCATAATAGTTTTAGTATTGTAACAGCTAAAAGTCACTTAGCACATAAATGGACACTGTGGAATAGCCATGAAAGGTATGAACTAGTAATAAACTACAGCATGTGTGTAGCTCTCAAAAAATATAACCCTATAAATGCTGAAAGTCTACAGATCCCCACAAAGTATACACTATATGACTCATATACAATTCTAGAAAATGCAAACCAGTAATGTACAGTGACAAGACCAGTGTTTGTCTAAAGACTAAGGACACAGAAATGGTAGGTGATGAGACAGGTCCATTATCTTGACTGTGGTGATATTTTCACAAATGTGTACACATGACAACACTTAGAATACATACAATCTATGTATTAGGTATGTATCAATAAATTTATTTTTTAAGCTACAACTCTTATTGCACAGGTCCTGCTTTACCTTGGTCTTAACCATCCAGTAGAAAAGTATGAAGATGAAATATAGGAAGTAAAGCCATGTTGTTA
>NW_004524658.1:7600473-7621771 GCF_000260255.1 Octodon degus | reverse complement strand
TTTATTTTTTTTGCAGAACTGGGGATTGAACTCATGCTCTTGCGCTTGCCAGGGAAGTGCTTATTTCACTGAGCCATCTCCCCGGCCTCATAATTCTTAGACATAGAATTATAGTGATAGTTTTTTAAACTACCATTCTCTCCTGGAGGTGGTGTGTTACCATCAACCAAGTTGGTAAATCACCTCACGCTACCCAAAGTCACAGTTAACTGAACAATACTAGATGTAACTGACCTGGCCTATACCAATAAAATCCCATTAGCTCCCAGAAATTCAGAAATAAGAGACTAAGTCAGAGAAGCTAGGAGTTTGTCACATTTGGCCAAGAAGATTTCAAAGTTCTGTTAAGTACTTTTGCAGGAAATCAAACAATGAAGCTAAGGACATTTTTTAAAATGTATACCTCATTACTAAATAGTTTCACAAAGCTAGGATAGTTTTAGAACCCACAAAAATAGCTGTAAGGAAAAAATAATATGGTCAAGCTCCACAAAGGAAAAAGAAGCATTTGCCAATACTCAACACTCATTCATAATAAACACAACTTTTCATCTATGTATCTTTATGCACTACACATCTGTATAACATGTAATGCATTTTGCCACTTATGTACCTTGTTTTCTGCACTCATAAACCAATGCAAAGTAATCTACATCTTATTTAATAGGCATTCACATTGAAGTAAAAAAAAAAAAAAAAACGAATCTCCAAAATCTCCCCTACTTTTTAAACACAGAACTGAGAGTATTTGCCAGTAGAATTTTTTAAAAACAGAAATACAGGGGGTCAGGGAGAGGGCTCAGTAGAATAAGCGCTTGCCTAGAAGCGCAAGGGCCTGAGTTCAATCCACGGTTCTGCCAAAAAAAAAAAAAAAAAAAAAAAAGAAATGAAAAAGAAGAAAGAAAGAAAAATGCAATTAGAGGCCTATTATTTGGGAAAGCAGAGGTAAACTATCCAGATTAGGAAACGATATGTTACTTCTAACCCAACAACCCAAGTGAATCAATGCAAAAGCTATGCAAACAATTAGATAAAGTAACAATATATAAAACTAGCACGTAGATTAATAACTTTCTTAAATACAAGCAATATTATGAGTGATAATGACAAAGGATATACAGTTCATGAATGTCTTTGTTTGCAAACAATTTGGTTCAAATACTCTCAGTTCTGTGTTTAAAAAGTAGGGGAGATTTTGGAGATTTTCTTTTTTTTAAATTCAGTGTGAATGCCCTATTAAATAGAAGCATTCAGTAAATTTTGCTTTTGTTCCTGAATATAACCATGGCCATACTTCCCACAATCTTGGAACAAATTCAATTAGTGAACCAAAACACTGCTGTACTGTATTTACAACAGCAACCAACAGGTGAAACTCCTAGAAACAAGCTTTAAAAATATAAAAATCAGTGTAAGAAACACTCTTGAAAGATCAGAAGACTTCAACAAGAGACAAACCATGTTCTTAAAAGTAAACACAATAAAAGTGTCATTTTTATTTATAAAATTTCTCTATAATTTATAAATGTATGAAACCTAGTAACATTACCTTCTAGAGCCAGACAAAATAATTATAAAGCTCATATAAAAATACGCACAGTAGTCTGAAAAAGTAGAGCAATGAGAGAAGAGGAATGACTATACCCTTAGGAGAAATTCAGAGGTAATAAAAATACCATCTAAAACCAGGGAGAAAAAGATCATTTACTTTTAAAAAGCTATTTGGACAACAAAATATATGGATGGAGGGGAATTTACTAGAGTCAACCATACAAGTTCCAGGAAAGAAAAAAAAAGGTAATTAACCTAAGAAAGGGATCTCCTTAACTTTAACTCAAAAACCAAAAGCACATTTTATTAAGGGCTAAACATAATAAATTCATTTGCTAAACTACCACTAATTACAGAAGTAACAAATTACAATGTCCAGCCCACAAGAATTTCTTAATGACCAGAGCTATGCTTTAAATTTCCATGTTTTAAAATAAATAAATTTCCATGTCTTTCCATCCAAGTTCCCTTTAGACCAATGATCCAAATGCAAGCTGCCACCACGCACATCCCAGTCTACGGTGGCTACAACTGATCCTATAAATTATGAGATGACACAATCTGAGTACAATAATCCAGTAATTAACAAGACAACACGACCTAAGCCAAAGAGATTCCACAAATCTTTCAATCTAAAACAGGTTAAAAAAAATGAGTCATTCTGCCTGTCTCCGTCACACTTATATCTATTAATATGTAAATACACAGAAACAGGATATATATGGATACATCACACCAACAGAATGGAGGACAAACCCTATATGATTTCAACAAATGCAGAAAAGGCATCTGATAAAAATGCAATATTCCTTCACGGTAAAACTACAGAACAAATTAAGTACAAAAGGAAAGTAGCTGAACATATAATAAAGGTCATGTATAAACTAATAAGCCAGGAGATAACATTACACTGAGGAAAAGCTAGAAGTGTTTCCTCTAAGATCTAGAATAAGGCAAGAATGTATACTCTGACCACTTTTATCTGACATAGTGCTGGAAGTTTAGCCAGTCATATGCCAAAAGACAGACACCCAAATTGGAAAGGACAAAGTCAAACTATCATTGTTTGTAGATAACACGATCACATATACAGAAAACCCCACAGCATCTACCAAAGCAAACAAAAATTAAAACTAGTAAATTCAGCAGTGGTAGATATAAAAATCAGTATCATTGCTATATGACCAACAGCAAATTATATGAAGAAAGTACAACCATTTACAGTAGCTACCCCCCAACAATAAAGAAAATGAGGTACAAATATAAATGCTATTTGGCCATAACTCATTACTGTATTTGTTAACAACATGGATGACACTCAAAATTATTATGTTTACTGCTTCCTGGCTTTCCAGTTAAGATCAAGTGAAGATTATTATGTTTAGTGACATAAGCAAAGCACAGAAGATAAGTACTATATGATCTCATTCATATATGGAATCTTTAAACAATTTGGTCTCAGAGGTTGAAAGTAGAATAGTAGTCACTAAAGGATGGGGAGAACAACAGGGAGACAGGGAAGGATTGATCAATAGGTACTGAAGTACAATTAACAATACTAGTGTGCTACTACACAGTAGGGTGAATAAAGATAGTAACTATATGCTGTAAAGCTAAAAGAAAGGCTAATGAATGCTTTTACTCTCAAAACAGCCTTAAGCATGCTAAGCACAAACTCTACCACCAAATTGCAGTTCCAGTCCCTAACCTGACTTAAATATTACAATGTATACCCATGGCTAAGGCAAAATTCTGGATACCCACAACTTAGAGGAAGACGGTTTATTTTCTGTCATACTTTCACCCCATAGTAACTAGCTCAAGGCAGAAACAGGATGACAGAGGAAAAAGTGTTCAACCCAAGAAGCAAATGGACAGAACTTAGGGAAAGTTGTATACATATATCCTCATAGGTCATGCTCCTAGTGACTTGCTTCTCCAACTGCAATGGAAAGCAGAGACACTAAAACACCACCCAGGATTTGGAGGCAGATTTATTTACGTAGATGGGCACAGATCAGGATCATTCTTCAAATACCAGGCCTTGGTCTCTGGTGGTCTAGGGCTTCAATGAGATAAACAAGCAGGAAATACATATGCAGAATAGCTTGTCAATTGGGTATTGACTTATACAATGTGCATCATAGTGACCAACCATTTCTAAGAGGAGCAACCAGAACTGGAACAGGAACTATTACCTAGGCAACTAACAAATGAAGTATACTGGTTGGAGGGATTTATTACATTTTCCCCCTCTTTTAGAGTCCCTGGCAAATCTCTGTTGGACATATTTATATGTGATCTTCTGAAATAAGGCTCAACATTAGGTTTCTCAATGATGTTAGGATGGGCCCTAACTCAAGTAATCAAGACTGAAAGTTTTCTCACCAGGAGTTTATGGTTTGTTTCCCTTATTACAGAGTTTTGCCCTAAATTGACTCTGACAAGGGAGTGAAGGAGTTCTAATCTGACTTAGGAGTATCCACTGTGTCTTGGATGCACATCAAATTTTGGCCAATGTTTTGACTGTTCTATTCTCCTGGGGCAACTGTCTATACAGTTTAGAGCAAAAGTCTCAGCTAGCATGGAAGCAAGGACTGGGTAAGCAGCCTGAAAAGACACAAAATTCAAGAGGAATAGGTACAGAACAATCCTGTGAATGATGTCCTCAGGCTTCAGCTGTATGTGGACTGGTCAGTGTCCAGTGTTCAGAGTAGGGCTTTGAGTGTGCTTTCTCTTTAAATTGAGCCTCAGAGGACCTGTCCAGGAAAATTTCCTAGCAGATTTAATTTCTGAAACTTGTAGAGGCACTTAATACACACCTGGGTTACATGTGCATACAGAAATGTCTACAGATACAGGTGGTCTTTTCACTGCTTGCAAGCTGCTTTTAACTTTTCTAAAGCTTTGTGGCCTATATGTTTTATGTAGTTTTTATTTAGTCTCATTTTTCAGTTACCTCTGCTACAAATGCAAGCCCATTATTGTTGCTAACAATCAAGGGTAGGCCATATTTAGGGATTTCTTTTACAGAAGGCCCCTACAAACTCTTAGTCTTAGTACAGGCAGGGAATGGGAGGTCAGGACCAGTGACACAGATACTGAAGGAAGCCTGAGCTGGCTACAGGGTTATAGGTCCAGTGCAATAGCTTGTGCTTACAGAACATACAACGGAGGTCTGGTAGCTGGGGCTGATGTTTCCGTTAACTGGATCTCCAGAGGAGTTTTAGTCCCCTGTACTGGATTATTTTGCATTATTAATGGTACTCAGGATCGAACTTTGGATCTTCCAATTGCCAGTCAGGCACTTATGCTGCCAAGCTATCTCCCCGGCCTGTACAGATAATTTAATTTCAAATTCTAAGTATGTAGATTTCCTATTTTAATATAATCTTATATTTATTTTAAAACAATAGGTTTTAGTTTTGCTTATTACTATGGTAATTTATACTCATTATAGAAAATATGACAAACAATAGTTTCTCCGTATTGGCTGACAATGGTGCCAGGTGGGGTTTTCAGACCTCTTTTTCCTTTTTTTTTTGAGATGCAAGGAGTCAAGTGGTTCCCTTTTTAACTCTATAAAAGCCCTTTTTCCTATAGTCAGGAAGTGTGGGTTTTGAATAATTCTACTTTCTGGCTCCCTATATGTGTGTTGCTTACCCTTGACAGTGCACCAGCTCAAGAGTGAGTGCCCCTCAGAGACCATTCAGATACTCACCTGGCTGCACCCCTTGTGGGGACTTATGCACAACTTAGCTAAGGAGGATGCAAAGTTTCTATTATGACATATGTCAATTACCACAGAACCACAAGTAAGGGCCCAATCAGCCACTGAGACCAAGAACTTCTCACTCTTGGTGCACAGACAGAGCAGCCTATTGTTTATGCTATCCATTCCACATTCATTCAACAGATGCTCAGCATTTAAAACATTGTAACCTCCTTTCCTTTGAGGGTGGTCTTAGTAAGAGTTGATCATGTTCTTCTGCTCAACCTAAGCAGGAATGAGTAGCTGGGGTTCCCCGAGGGGTCTTACTAGAATCAGGAAGGCAGGCAGACAAATTGTGTCCTCTTCCTTTGGCGTCCAATGTTAGCCATTTGAGTGGGGAGCCAGGAATGTTCCAGACCTCTGGGGACTTGAGAACCATCAGGACCTGGAGAGGTCTTTGCTCTATCCACGAGGGCTATAATTCATGACTAAAGAGGTCAGCATGGCCAGTCTTCCTGGCTGACACATCAGATGCAACAGCAAGCAGAAACACCAAAAAGACACCCACAATTTAGAGGCAGACATATTTACACCGACAGGCACTGATCAGGATCACACTGAGAATATCAGGCCTAATCTCTGGTAGTCTAGGGCTTATGAGATAAACTAGAGTCAGAAGGGCCAGTGAGATACCTCAGCATACTAAGTGCCTACTTAGGCAAATGCAGGGATCAGACTGGATCCACAGCACCACATGCCATGCTGGCCCCGCCCCCAGGCGCACTGAGTCGGCCACAGAGTCTGGACGTGGTGGTGCATGTCTGTAATCCCTAGCGCTGGAGAGGCTGAAAACAGGAGGATCACTGTGAGTCCGAGCTGTGTAGTGAGACCCTGTACCAAACAGATACACATACACAGACAAAGAAAGGGTCAGAATGGCTTTTCAACTGGGGATTGCCTTCTATACAACATGTATCATAGTGATCAGCTATATATCACACTGACCAGCTATTTCTAGAGAAGCAACCAGAACTTGAACAGGAACTATTACTTGCAAACTAAAAAAGTGAAATATACTTGTTGAGGGGAGAGGGAGACTATTTTTTTTCCGTTTCATAACCAGGCCTGATGTCCTGAAAACAACACATTCAGATATAAATTATCAGTTGATTAATCCACTATAAAGTACAGCACCCCCATGATCCAATCACCTTCCAAAAGCATCACTTCTGAGCACCCGAGGCCTTTAGGGAACATTACAGAATAAAACCATAATATGTATAAATTTTATGGTTTTTTTTTAATGTATTTAGTACAGGGTCTCACTACACAGATTGGACTCATAGTGATCCCTCTCTTTTCAGCCTCCCAAGTGTTGGGATTACATGCACTAAGGTGGCATGGCAGCCTCAGAGTCTCAATCACTGTCTCAGAGCACGCCAGGGGTATGGCTGGCACAACAGCCAGACATCCAACCCTGGTCCCTGCATCTGCCTAAGCATGCACTCTAATCCACTGAGCTATCTAGCCAGCCCTAAATTTCATGTTTGTAATGTATTTGTCAAATTACAAATACATAAAAACATGAAGAGGGAGAAGAGAAAGAGAATTAATTTGACCTACTTACAAGGGAACAATTTTTGCCTGAGAAGTTAAAGTTTTGTATAAAAATATTTTGCAGTACAAAATGGAAATTCCACACCTGACCTCATATAGTAAGTCACAATCAAAAGGCATATGCAAGCGCCAGGGCGATAGCTCAGCAGACTAAGCGCCTGCTCAATCCCTGGCACCACATGCCCCACTGGACCAGCCCCCAGGATTCCTGAGCCAGCCGTGGAGTTCAGGTGTGGTGGCACACGCCTATAATCCCAGTGCTGGAGAGGCAGAAAACAGGAGGATCACTATGAGTTTGAACTGAGTAGTGAGACCGTACACGTACACACACACACAAGGAAAATGCATAAATCACCTTCACACCATGTATATAAGATATATATATGGAAAAAATGAATTTCATACTTAAATCTGGGACCATTCCCAATATTATACAAAGGCAAATATTCCAAAATTCAAAATGCCAAAATCTAAGTATCACTGAGGTCAAGTATTTTGAAGGAATGAATATTCAACCTCTTACTTCCAAAAACCAAATAAACAAGTTAGTTTTGATTTTTTTTTTTTAATTTACAGAAAAATCAACTATCTCAAGGTAAACTTTGGTGGTTAAAAAAAAAAATTATATCCAATGGTTATTTTGCAATGCTCTGCCACCCTATAGAATGATCACCTCCTGCGCTATTTTAATCCCCTAACAGTAATCAGGCAACTACAACTACGAATGATGTCTATTTATAAACACAACTGCATTGTAATAAAGGCTAACAAAATATTTCTTTACTTCAATGCTTAAATTACTTTCCTTACATTGACATATTCCACTTTAAGAACTAATAATCAGTAAGACTTTACATTTTATATCAGTATCAAAAACATAAGCTTTAAATGTTTCCTAAGACTGCAAAAAAAAAATTACAACTTCATAATTCATAGGTAACGAGAATTAACAATAGAAACAGTAATCACATTATAAACTAAAATGTGACTCTTAACCTCTATATCGGTAACTCCACAGTAAACAAGTCTTTCTGGTCATTTATGCTTGATGAGTCTTTGAAAATGCGAGAAACATACATATGACACTTTTTACAGAGAGAAGTAAAAAGGACAGGAGAGGAGGAAGGAAAAAAGGAATAGGGAGAAGAGAAAGGGAAGGTGAAAGAGGAAGAAGCGGGGAGAAAGGGAAGGTGAAGGAGGAAGAAAAAGAATCTAGAATGTTTACAGACACCAGTGAAGTCTGTCTACATACTAGGGACCCAAGTTATGAAATCCTGACATAAAACGAAATCTTAAATGAAATTATTTTCCTTTGTCATAAACTTACTGAAAATACACAGCTGGAAAGTACATTTCCAGTGCACTCCTAATTAGCCTTGTTTCTTGTCTGCCACTGGTACCTCTCATGCACTGACTGTAAAATATCCAACATGGATTACAAACCTATGATCTGCCTCATAAAACCTAGCTTCCGCCCCCCATGATAAAGCCCTGTATTTCCTAAATATAGAAAGTAAAATATATAAATACAGAGTCTACCAAAAAAAGTATAAACTTCGGCACTTTGCCATACTAGTAAATGTCTGGAAGCTAATGGTCACCACTTTGAGTACTTCTTATAACTGTAAAGGTCAAAGATAACTTGCATTAATCTCATGATGTCTCAATAAATTTAATTATTATTATTATTATTTTTTTTTTTTGGTGGGACCGGGGATTGAACTCAGGCCCTTGAACTTGCCAGAGAAGCACTTATTCCACTGAGACATCTCCCCAGCCCCAGTAAATTTAATATTAAAGAGTTTATTTATGTTTCTTTTTCCTGGTATATACATTTTTGGCAGACTATATTTTAATACTGCTGCTTACTGCAAAAGAAATAATATATAATTCACACTGCTAAATTAATTATAGCAGTATTTTTCAAACTGTAAGTCAAACTACTAGAAAATTATAAAACCAATTTAGTACTCAAAACCAAAATCATTTTTAACAAAATGGAACGTAAAAGGGATATACAAATATAAGTACAGCTGATATTAAACACTTGCAAATTCCTGTTTGCAAATTTACCAACTTGCTAGATTTTGCGATATCAAAATTAATGTAGCACTTTTGAAGTCATTTACACATATGTGTGCAACACTGCAAAACTCTGTTTCCAGCTAAGATAAAAACGGTGACACAAAGCTTTTTTTTTCACATTTCATACTCTAAACAAATGTCCTCACATTCTACTTAGTGCCAAATTTTTTCATGCTTTACTTTTTGTGGCTGGTTTTACTGTTTGGTGTATAGAAGTACACACTAGCATTCCTAAGCACAAAAAAGCTATAATGCATCTCTGCTCAGATATATAATGTGGGTGGCTGTGAGTTCATAAATGAATCAATGATGTACAGTATATTCAAAAGGGTATTTTAAAATAAAAATACCCATAGGACAAAATTATGTGTTTATCAGTTGATGAAAACGTTGTGACCACAGGGTTATAGTAAATAACCTCCCAGGAGCAATGGTTCAGGAGTCATTAATTCTGCACACCTGGTGGCTTTATAGAACATAACTATCACAAACAATGAAAAATTGCATTCTTTGTGTATGCATGTAGCTGTCAAAGACAGTATTTTGGTTACACATACATACATAATGAATCAGCTTGACAAATCTGAAAGGTAACTGATCAGAAACCCTGAAAGGAGTGTTAAAATAGTAAGACAAATGGCACAGATTATAAGTATTCACTTCAATTACCTTTTTCTACCTAAACATCTTACATTAGATGAATCTCAAATTATGATCAGGCCAGTATGAAACTTACACACAGATTTTATAAAACCATCCTAAAAATTCTGCCATCAAGAACCATTATTCAAGAGATCTTCCTAGTTACTTTCTCTTCCAGGAGACTTAGTGTTTCTGTTTTAATGTTTAGATCTTTAATCCATTTTGACTTTAGCTTAGCACATGGTGATAGACCTGGGTGAAGTTTTAGTTTTCGGCATGTAGAGAGCCAGTTTTTCCAGCACCATTCGTTAAAGAGGCTATCTTTCTTCCAGTGAGCATGTTTGGCCCCTTTGTCGAAGATAAGGTGGCTGAGTGTGCGCATAGAGGCTTCTGTGTCTTCTAATGTATTCCACTGATTCTCAGGTCTACTTCGTTGCCAGTACCATGCTGAATTTATCACAGTAGACTTGTAGTATAATTTCAAGTCAGGAACTGTAATGCCTCCTGCCTTGTCTTTGTTGCCCAGGATGGCCTTTGCTATTCTAGGTCTTTTCTGGTGCCAAATAAACTTTAGAAATGATATCTCTAGGTCTGGGAGTTATGTTGGTGGTAGTTTGATAGGGATTACATTAAATTTGTACAGCAATTTTGGGAGTATGGCCATCTTCATAATGTTGGTTCTTCCTATCCAGGAGCAAGGAATATCTTTCCATTGTCTGAAATCCTCTACAATCTCTTTTTTCAGAGTACTGTAGTTTTCCTTGAAAAGATCTTTGACTTCTTTAGTTAGATTAATTCCAAGGTATTTCATTTTCTGCAGTGCTATTGTAAAAGGTATTGTTTTTCTAAGTTCCCTCTCAGTGTGTTTGTTATCTGTGTACAGGAATGCTATTGACCTTTGGGTATTGATTTTGTATCCTGCTATGCTACTGAATTTGTGTACCAATTCTGGTAGCTTCTTGGTGGAGTTTTTTGGGTCTTCCAAGTACAGTATCATGTCATCTGCAAATAATGATAATTTAACTTCTTCTTTACCTATTCTTATTGCTTTTGTCTCTCTTGTCTAATGGTTCTAGCTAATGATTCCAGAACTATATTGAATAGGAGTGGTGACAGAGGATATCCTTAACTTGTACCAGATCTGAAAGTAAAAGATTTCAGTCTTTCCCCATTTAGGATTATGTTAGCTATTGGGTTGGCATAGCACAGATGGCTTTTATCAGATTGAAGTAGAGGCCATCTATTCCAATTTTCTGTAGGACTTTGAAACATGAATGAGTGTTCTACTTTGTCAAAAGCCTTTTCTGCATCAATTGAGATGATCATGGTAAAGCAATGGCCGTGACTCATCCACATGGCTGACACTGACAAAGGATCTACAAACTGCAGTACAGGGTTACTGGATAAATCCTTAGGGGATTTGACTGACCTTATCAAACACAAAAGTTACATTTCTTGTTATATGGGTTTTGCTTTATCTTGGTCTTAACCATCCAGCAGTAAAGTATAAAAATGAAGTATAAAAAGTAAAGTGATATTAATAGGCTGAGTTGTAAAAGGCTGACGTCAACAACTCTGACATTGCCAGTCTTACAGAAAACCCACTACTATTATGGACTATTGGAATATATTGGAATATTCTGCTGAGTTCACACACCTATACTATTTAAATGACAATGGTTTTGGGGTTTTTTGTTTTTGTTTTTGTTTTTTTTTGGCAGAACCAGGAATTGAACACAGGCCCTTGCACTTCCCAGGCAAGCACTTATTCTACTGAGCCATCTCCCTGGCCCCTTAAATGACAGGGAATACCCTTCTCTGACAAAACTATACAAGAAAAGGGGATACAAATGAACAACCATTTTGTATCTGTATATTCAAAATAGGACAGATATACAGATACATTCTTTTTATTTAATGAATAAAAAGATTTGTTCTAATAGTGTTTGTGGACAGGATATCATGTCTGTATCTTGTACAATGAATAACCACTAAAACAATATGCAATGTATTAATTATTGGAACTGTCCTACTAATCAGTTTTGAAACTGTCTCATTGCTATTTGTTTCTCAATAAAATTTTTTAATTAAATTAAATTAAAAACTAAAAAAAAATGAAGGAAAATCTGTAGTACAATGACGTAAGTAAATGAATAGCAATGTTTTTTCTCTTTCTGAATCAATTTTGTAGTACAAAACATTAATTTTAATTATAAAATGAAATTTATGATTTTTTTTAAACATTTATTTATTTATTTATGTGTGTGTATGTGTGTGTGTGTGTGTGGCCAGCTCAGCCCACCAGGGGGCGGGGCTGGCTGGCATGTGGTGCTGGGGGATTGAACCATGGTCCCTGTGCATTGCCAAGCTTGTTTTAAGTAGGTGCTTTAGACCACTGAGCCATCTCTCCAGCCCCGAAATTTATGATTTAATTTTTAATCTATATTGTTATATTGTGTCATGTAATTTTTAAACGCATATATGTAAAACTATTTCTACAGAAGTTGAGTAAAACAGATTATAACATGTTTATGTAGTTAGCCGCAGAAATCACTTCGGAAAAATTTATATTTACTAAATGATTTGGAATTTGTACACCTCTCTATCTGCCAATGGAACCAGATTCAACTCAGCAAGAAAGATGCAGGACACTGGGCAAAGTGATAAAAATTCTACTGTGTAAGTCTTTTCCTCCTAACAAAGACAGACATATCAGTCCCACAAAATCCTTTATGAAGTTTTTGATGTTATGATATACACAATGCATGTCATCTGCATTTATTGGATGCAGACAGCTACAAATATTTAACAAATCAACAATGCTGTGCAGATAAATATTTAAATATAGCTCAACATTTTTAAAGCCAAAAAAAAAAGGAACCATTATTCGGCCACTTAAACTGACAGTTCTAAAAGTTGGGTCTCTAGATGAGCTGCATCAGGATCACCTGAAAAATATGTAAATTTTCACGCCCTACTGAATCAGATATCAAGGGGATGAGACCCAGAAATGTGGGTTTTAATAACTGTACAAAGGATTTTGATGCATGCCAAAGTTTGAAAATCACTGATCTAAATCATTTTATATGTCTTGAGGATTTACCTTGAAAGCTCAAAAGAAATATAAGCTATGCTATCTCTAATAAGACTGAGAGGTAATTCCTACTGACCAAGCACCAGACAGTGCTCTCTCAAGTACTTACAGAAAGTGGCTACCGTGGTTTACATCAAAAATAAAATGGTTTCTTTTTTTTCTTTTGCGGAACCAGGACTGAACTCAGGCCCTTGCACTTACCAGGTAAGCACTTATTCAACTGAGCTATCTCCCCGGCTCCTACATTAAAAATAAATAAAATCTATAAATGTATATAAAGTAAGCAGTACTCTTTCTTTACAGCATTCTTCATAACAATTTCTTTTCCTCCTCTTTCGGTAGCCACTATTTATAACACTTTTACCTGTCTTGAAATATGAATCTACAGTACACTATACAAATTGTTTCAAACTTATAACAACTCTACTAGATATCACATACTTCATATTAAAGTAATGACACAAATTTAAAAGCAAAGCAAAGCAAAACCAAACCAAACCAAAACTCACAGTAGTCTGGCACAGAAACCAGGCCGGGATAGAGTTCAATGACCCAAGTACCTGACTGACAAGTGCAAGGTCTATTCCCAATACCAGAAACAAAACAAAAAGAAATCAGTCTGTCTTAGTTAATTTTCTCTCCTTGCTGAGACAAAACAGCAGCATTCAATTAGCTCACAGTTTATGAAGGCTTCACTCTGTAATCCACTGGCTCCAAAGTAAGGTGGCCTGGCAGAGGGGCAACAGTTCAAGAAGGATATTTACAAAATGAGGACTCTGGCCCCCTGCTGAGTTACTTAAACTTCTGAATTTCTCAAGTTGACACAATGTATCCATCACACAGTCCCAAAACCAATTCGTAAAAAATATTTCAACAGTATATTATAGCATATTTATTACACTGAAACATTACATGTTTCAATTATGTCACTCATGACAAATTTTCACGGTACCATTTTTCCTCCCTTTTAACACATTATAGTTCATATGGAGATGTCTGGGTACAAGTCCTTCACCTCCTCTAGATTATTTACTCCATGGTAAATGAATCCTTATGTTCAGGTACTCTATGCTTGTTAAGTCTACAAGCTACCATAAGAAAGATACTACATCATATTCCTGTTTGTCTAAAGCACATACCAGGTTTTGTTCATTCAGCCAGTAAATGTTTACAGTATACCACTCACTGTACCACATGAAGGGGGCAAAAAGGTAGATCAGAAACACAGTGCCTGTGTTTATGAGGATATATATACTGAATGAATTAAAATCAACTATACTGAAAGCCTGAGAGGGCAGTCTGTATAAAATATCTTTTGTATATTTTGGCTTGACAATAAGACCCCTGAAATAATACAGCTTTCTTCAGAAAGGTGCCTTATTGCCTTTCTGATTCAAGCTACTACTTAAAGTCATAAATGTTAGAGAAAATACACTGACAAGTCTATCAACAGTTCATCTAATTTTTTAATAACAGACAGACACACAGAGAGAGAGAAACAAAAATGCTATATACAATTCAAGGTTTACTATTCCTCCATGGGAATGACAGGTTAAAGTTAGCTGTCCAAACTCCAAACAACCTAATAGAAAGCTGTACTTTGCCAACTCCCAATTTCTTTAAGATTTTAAAGGAAAAAAACTTTAAATCATTTGTTATCCAACTTTTTTTTTTTTTTTAATGTATCTGGTACAGGGATCACAATGCAGCTCAGGCTCGTGATCCTCCTGTTCTCAGCCTCCCAACACTGGTATTAGAGGCATGTGCCACCATGCCTGGTCTCAGTGGCTGGCTCAGCCCACCTGGGAGCAGAGCTGGTATGGCATGAGGTGCCAGGGATTGAATCCTGTTCCCTGTGCTTGTCTAAGCAAGTGTTTAGCCCGCTGAACTATCTCGCTGGCCCAATATTACCTGACTTTTATTACTCTCTCTAGACTGATACCAACTTTAAAGTGACATATTAATGACTTGCAAAAACATTTATCTAGAAATTCTCTAGAATATACATAGATGTTCTAACAGTACCTGTCACTGTAGAGTATGGACTTGAGAAAGAACACATATATATCATTTTGTGCTCTTATATTTTTACTTTTAAATCATATGTACCCATAATTTTTTAATCTGAAAATAGTAGTAGAAAGAACATAAAAATAGCACAACTCTGATTACAGCAGCATCTTCTTTATAGTGATGGAAATAAAACCTGCCACCTGCCTAAATATTTGGAAGAAGAATGCCACAGGAATGACATTTAAGCCATGGAAAATCCCTGAAGAGTTCTGAAATCTCAGGTCACAAATCCCCAAAGCATCCACAGAAAGAAATGAGGGATCTGTAACCTTAGATAATAAAATAACCATGAATTTCCCTAGCTTCCAACCCATATAACATTTCCTTCAGTTACTAATACAGGTAAAATCATGGTAGTGCTAGCAATATCTGCGGCCTACAATACCAACAGAAATCATAAATCATTGAAAAAGGAAATCATAGATCTTTTCTGGGAAATAAAAATGTAAATTAGAAAGTTACTAAACAGTGACTCTCACTTCACAGCAATACTGACAAGGAAAAAAAAACAAACTAAAAAGCCCATACATATAAGGAAATGGTGCTGAGAGGAAATCTGGAAGTAACTGTCATTTTCCCTGTACTGTATTAGTTCCATTAGTCCTGAATGATAACACAGGCAATTTTAAAGTTGTACTTTACTTATATAAAATAGACAAGGCAAATAATACAAAAATCATGATGCATCTTCTACCATCACTATTGGTCTCCATCATGGCTTATTCCTATCAGGCTCTTCACTGCTGGTCCTATGTTCGTCTCACCATTTTTCCACTTCAACTAAAAGAAAACTAACTGAAGATAGAGCTGTATGTTGACAAAACCAAACTCAATCCAACTAGTCTGGGTCATAATGCCTGTATTACAAACTTTCCATCTCTTAAGGTAGGAATAGAAGCATGTGGATCACTATTCTGCTTGTCTAATACACTGAATAAAGCAATAATTTCATTAAGGTATTTAGTCTAGCTGCAAAATAAGCATACTCTCTTTCTCACAATCTCATATGCATAACATTCACACAATGTCTTACAAATAAATTCAAGTGAGAAACATGAAGTATTAAAAACTGACTAAAGATGTTACTAAAATTCAGAACATTTCACAGCAATGAGTAATAAAGATAAAGAAAATGAAAACCAGGGAAATGATCACATCCAAGATAAAGACAATATTGGCGAACTGAGCTCTAGGAAAAATTAGTATCAAACAGTGGATGTGATTGATTCTCATTAAAAAAAGAACTCTAAGTCAAACTGACAGTATGTCAGTAGTGCTAAAGAGTTAAAACTTGTATCTTAATATATTCCTGATACTTATTATCACATTTATAGTGCTTTTTGTCTAATTAACAGTTAGGAGAACATTCCCAGTAGACAGACATGTGAATTCACAGATGCAAATAATTTTTAGAGCCAAAGGTAATGTAAAGGTCACTCATTTGAATTCTACTTCAGAAATTAAAAAACTGAAGGGTGTAAAGTTTCAGTAATTTCTTCAATGCCACACAAAACTTATCCCTTATGAATCTGAAACTGGTGTGACAGCTTTACATTATTTTAAAACTATGGAGACTTATAGTTCATAATTCAAGTTTTAAAATGAAATCAAAATATTCTAATCCCATTAAGATAATTTACCAATTTATGGTTCGTAAAAAGAAACTAGTATACAAATTTACATCATGGATTAAAACAATTTAATTTCTGAACTTCTGACCATGTTAAATACCTATGAGATTCTCTGGTCAGCTCTCTAATTGGGAGGGTAGCCCTGGCCAACACATACATGTTGTACTGATTTCCCCTGCTCTCTAATAGGCAAACTTAGCAACAGACCTGATGCAAGCAAAACAGAAACAGTCTCCATCTCAAGAATGTAGAATTTTGAACCAAAAGAAATACAACAGCTACAATTATCAAATAATTACTGCACACCAGAAACTGTTCCAAGCATACAATTCATCCACCAACTCCACTGGATTTTCTAAATGATACTAATCTACCTAAGGACTGAAACCTACATAGCTGACCCCAGGAACACATACACTTAACAGAATGCTTAAGAGATTTGGAATTTTTAAAATTTAATGACTGAATTTCAATCACTGAACTTCAATGACTTGCTGCTCATTGAATAGCCATAGCTATTCAATCCTTCCTTGCTATCTGTAAGACAAAGTCCAGGATCCTTCAATTAACTAGAGTTGGATTCTATTATTTGAAACCAACTACTCATTTCACCTGTCAAATAGTTATAAAATTTCATGTTTAGATTCAGATGAAATCTAAATTTTTGGTAAAGATACATCATTTAAGTTTTTTTTTTCTGTCTTTTTTTTTTGTGGAACCAGGGATTGAACTCAGGCCCTTGCTCTTGCCAGGGAAGCGCTTATTCCACTGAGCCATCTCCCTGGCCCCCATTTAATTTTTTTTAAAAAAATGTGTAAAGATTCAATGGTCTTTTTCATATTATTTCCTTAAGCAGAAAATTTTTAATGAATCTGCCATCCCTATGATAATAAATGGTAGAATAGTAAAGGCATAATGAACTTATAATCATCTTCTCAAGCCACTCATTTAACAGAAACAAATACAAAGGTGAAACGCAAGAGCCCTGGAGTCAATCAGCCATAGGACCTGAGTCCAAACTCCACTTCCATACTATATTTTAGGCAAGTGATCTTGGGCAAGTTCTTTAATTTCTGAAGCCCCAGTTTGTTTCTCCGGGAACTAAAGATAACTGTACCTATATACTGCTATTATAATGAGCTCTAAACACGTTCAACACATGCAGTTAACACACTGTTGTAATGATAGCAATGAACAACCTGAATCTCATAGAAATAGGCAACTTCCCAGGATACACGGCCAAAACACAGCTAAAAAGTACTCCACATGCATGCTTCGAAGACCCTACCAACCTACCAAGTCACAGGCCCAACACTTAAATTTATATACAATCTGGTATAGTTCTAGATTTCTTTTTCAAGCTAATCTCCATTGTCATTTTTATTCAGTCATACATCAAATATTTCCTGAGTGCTTCCTATTTCTATTTTAGTTCTGAAGACACAGAAGAGAACAGAAATGAAAAAAGATGTCTGCATATCCAAAAGAAAGAGCTAAGAGATAATAAAGTAAAATAAACTGCTACCCACTAAAGTTTAGATCTGCAGTGAAAAGACAGGCAAAGATAGATAGAAAACATGGAAAAACCTTCCTTCATTCTACTTTCACAGAACTTGATTTAAATATTCCTCCGCTCAAGTATTTGCTTCAGCATACACTCTACAACTAAACTTAAAAATCCAAATTGTAATTTCTCTCCATGAAGTGTACTCTACACGTTCGGCAAATTTTCTCCCAATCTCTTCAAACACACTAACATTTCATTTCTTCTAACATTTTTCTGGTACTTTAACCGAGTACGTTTGGGTACTTTTTCAGACGCTTTACCTCAATAACTCACATAAGTTCTATAAAATCAAGGTCTGTCCCCTCCCCCCCCCCCAACCAGGGACTGAATTCAGGCCCTTGTGCTTGCCAAGGAAGCACTTATTCTACTGAGCCATCTCCCCCACCCCTCTGTTTTATTCTTGTGTTTTTTGGGTTTTTTCCTCCTAACACCACTTCCGCACACAGGCTTACATAAACTTTGGTATACAAACCCCTTTAAATAGTTTCCCAACATTTTATTTAGCTAACACCAGGCATTTAGATAATACTTGATATTTCATTTGATTTTTTGAAAGAAATATTTCATTCTTCCATAGCATAAATTTATAAAAATCACATTTTATATCCTCTAGAAAAATATGAAATATGTGTTAAAAGTATTCTTTAAGGATTTATTTGATACAGGGTCTCGCTATATAGTTCAGATTGGTAGTGATCTCCTGCCTCAGGCTCCCCAGCACTTGGATTATAGGCATGCACCACCTTGCCGGGTTTTGGTGCCAGCAAGGCATGCAGTATCAGGGATCAAAATCCTATCCTTGCCCTTGCCAGGCAGGCACTTAGACCACAAAGCTATCTTCCAATGCCCAAAAGTATTTTTAAAAGACACTGACTGAATATACTCCTACCTTATGAGTCAAATATCACAAGATATAAAGATAATGGCAAAAATTACGCAAAATATGAGAGGAGAAAGAAACCAATCATGTTCTTTTTCTTTAAAATAGACTATCAAAAAAAATAATAAAAATAAAGTAAAATAAAATAAACTATCACATGAGTCATGCGAATTAGGTCTTGCTGGTATGAAGAAATACACAAGTCTACATATAGTTATAAGAATTAATACAAGATATGGACTTGTATTGCAGCCATAACTATGTTAAAAAAAAAGTCTATATTTAAAGGGGGCAAAGGAAGCAAAAGATTTAATAGTTATTTACATAAGGCATTAGAGAGAATTCCTGGAAGAAGTTACCAAACTTCAGTTATGAACTACATACAAACATAAGAATTACATATAAACACACAAACACAGACACACACAAAAACACACATATAGTTGGAGAAACAATAAAAATGAAGTGACAAAAACATAGCTCTTGGTTTAGAAAAAGGAGGGCTGGGGACATAGTTCAGCAGCATAAGCACCTGCCTGGCAAGCACAAGGTCCCAAGTTCGATCCCTGGTACCGCAAAAAAAAAAAAAAAGAAAAAGAAAGAAACAAAGCTCACTCAATACTTAACAAACATGTATCAAGCATATGTATACTACATGCCAGGCACAGTTCTAGGCTCTTGAATATATTATTAATGAAGAAAACAAGCAAAGCTGTTGCCCTTTCCAGAAATTATGCTCTAATTATGACAAAAATCTGCTTAAATTACTCAGGTAAATATAATGATGTTAATACAGGGAGAAAAAAATTAATGAACTAAGAAAAATGTTAGAAAATCTGAAAAGCAAAGAACAAAGTAAATACAGGGTATATAGGTCATTGGTAATGCATTTATCTAGCATGTATGAATATGCCAGGCCCAGGTTTGTATCACAAAAGAAAAAGCATGTAAGGGAAATGACAGTTCAAACCACTAAGAAGTTAAGAGTTAAGCAATCAAAGTTACATTTCTTAAGACTAGTTGGATTGACTATTAATCTGAGGTTTTACAACTCTCAAAATTACCAAAAAAAAGTACTATTTACAAACATTATATTAAAATTAGGAACAGTTCAGATATAGTTCTGGGTTCTGTTAAGTATTCTAAATGTGAAGAATGGTGACTATGAGAAAAGGCTTTCATGTCAATGAAGGCTAGAGTTTGAATTCTAGCCCTCGCCGTGGCTACTGGCAGTACAACCTTTCAATTTCTTCCTCTATAACACAGAAAACTGTAGCAAGGTGAGGTGGCGTATACTTGCAATCCAGCACTAAAGAGGGTAAGGCAGGAGGATCACTGCTGGTTCAAGGCCACCTTGGGCTACACATTGAATTAAAAGACAGCTTGAACTACACAGGGAGAATGTCACAGAACAAAACAAAACAAAACTGTAGCACCTCACAGAGCCATCATTAGGCTAAAAGTTTCTTCATGCTTCTTTATAGTGTCTCCTTTCCTAGTTTCAAGCAATCGTTTTTGTGGTTTCAGTGTAGATTAGTTTTGTCTCTTGTAGAATTTCATATACCTGGAAGCACACATACTTGTTTGTATTTGGCTTCTTTTTCTCAGCATTTAGACTCATCCAGGGTTTCACATATCATTCTATTCCTTTTTTATTGCTGAATGGTATTCCAATGAAATAAGGGTTTTTATATCCATCTATTATTGGATATTAGAGTTGCTCAGTTTTTAGCTGTTTATTCAATATTGGAAATTTCCATCTTATTTTCCATTTGCCAAAACTCATCAAACCCTGCTGTAAATGTAATCTTATTGTATATGAAATTAAACCTCAAAAAAGTTGATTTAAAAAGAATAAAAATGCATTAAGTCCTAGAACAGTATCTAGCACAAAAAGTATTCAATGAATGGTAGTTACTAAAAACAATAAATACCATTATACAACACTCATGAGGTGGCAAGATCATCAATCATCTGATTTTTCTCCTTTATTTTAAATAAACATAAGTTTACAGTATCAAATTAAATCAAGAGCCATGAGAAATGCCACAGAAGCTAAGTTACAAGAGGATGCCAACTGGCAGATGGTAAGCAAGACTGAAAATATGGAAGGTGAGAAAAGAAATTAAAGATATTTGCTTGTCCAACAGAAAAGGCCAAAAAAATGATATGGTCAACAATAGCAGCAGACTACCAAAGCCAAAGATCATTTTATATTATCTGATCAAGGCTTTGCCAAAAGGTAACTGAAAATTGAGTCCATGACTATAAACAAAGCCTAGCGATAGTCCAATAGTTACAGGAGACATAGGTTTTAATTTATGAAGGAAGTAAAAAAGGGGGCTATCCTTGAAGTTTCATAACAAAACTTTGTTTTTTTTAAAAAAATTTATTTATTTATTTATTTATTTATTTATTTATTTATTGTGTGTGTGTGTGTGGCCAG
>NW_004524658.1:7596981-7600373 GCF_000260255.1 Octodon degus | reverse complement strand
TTTATTTATTTATTTATTTATTGTGTGTGTGTGTGTGGCCAGCTCAGCCCACCAGGGGACGGGGCTGGCTGGCATGTGGTGCTGGGAGACTGAACCGCGGTCCCTGTCCTTTGCTTGGTTTAGCTTGTTCTAAGTAGGTGCTTTAGACCACTGAGCCATCTCACCAGCCCCTCATAACAAAACTTTGGATCTTGTCAACCAAATATTAAAAAACTATTTAGTAATACCAGTCAACACTTACAAACCCATACCCAAGAATTTTTAAACAGATCTCTGTAATTTTAAAATAATTATGAAGGTAACTAATACATTTATTTAGATGATGGAAGTTGAACTAAAATACAATTTTTTTTTTTTCAGAACCGGGGCTTGAACTCAGGCCCTTGTGCTTGCCAGGCAAGCCCTTATTCTACTGAGCCATCTCCCCAGTCCCCTAAAATACAATTCAAGCAAAACATTTGTATTTTGTTATTTAAAACTTTATCAAGGCAGAACTTTTTAAATATATCATTACACATAACAACAGAATGCCTATAAATAAAACATAAGGGGGGGGGACAAGGAAGGAAAGTGGGGAGGAAAAAAGGCTAACACTGAAATGAACATTCTGGGAAGCGAAAAAGACTACCCAATAAATCTTAGCCATTACAGTTTTGCTTTGATATAAAGAACTTCAGAGGTCCTGTATTTCAATTATAATCCAATCAGAATCTGGATCTTGGGGCTGGTGAGATGGCTCAGTGGTCTAAAGCACCTACTTGGAACAAGCTTGGCAAAGCACAGGGACCGCGGCTCAATCCCCCAGCACTACATGCCAGCCAGCCCCGCCCCCTGGTGAGCTGAGCTGGTCACACATACACACACACAATAATAATAATAATAATAATAATAATAAATGTTTAAAAAAATCTGGATCGTTTTTCTTCCATAAAACAGGACATGTGAAGCAGGCTAGTGAACAGAATTTGAACTTAGTATTCAAGCTCTAAACTGAAAATTACAAATTTTATGGGAAAGTTAACAGTACAAAAATAACAGGTAAGCACTTATTTTTAACAGAACATTTAAAAAACTAATCTGCAAATTTTCCTCCATTAAGACACAAAATCTAAACTTGTAAATTCGGGTCAAGCCTATCACTGTAAAAAAAAAGAAAGCAATTTATTTTCTGAAGGTTAGCTGTTCGTTCGAGAACAGGTTTCTTGACTCAAATTCTAATACGATCCAACCAGTTACACACAACATCGGTATATTTTTAAGACTTTTTTTGGCCAAAAAGTGTAAAATAAGAATACTCAAAAGTGTCATTTATACGGTTCAATTCATTCTTGTACCTACTATTAACATTAAAATTATACTATCCATAGAAGACTAAGTTACAAAATTTAGAAAACAAAAAGAAATGTCATACAGCTCAGCTCTAAATCGCAGCCATAAGTCATGGGGTTTGATTTCGTTTTTTAAAAACTGAATGTTTATGCTGATGCCATGTTCATATTCATCTACTGAAAATGTTAAGCCTTTCAAGTAATCAAATGCCAGAGAGAAAAGTGATTAAATTACAGGAGAAAGTAGTAATAACAAGGTAACATGGTGAGATCAGAACTCGAGCAGCCAATCACATGCTAAAATGCATTTCCTGCAATATTAATAGTCAAAAGAGAAAACCAATCACGGAAACCTCGGGCTTTCTTTTGACAGTCACAGAACCAATCCACACACACCCGAGGTTGACAATAAGGCGGGACTGTAGGTTCATTGAAGAAATTCTTGAGGGCGCAGTTACTATGAACTTCGCAAGCAAGTAACACTTCTCTGCCATAAACATTCTAGCAAATTGGATGAAATTAAATTTTATTCAAAATTTAACCCGCTCCGGGGGGTGGCGGGGAATAGCAGTTTTGTAAAAGGCATTGCATTATCAAAAATACAAGTGTCAATCTAGACGCCGCAGTTGCCCAACTTGCACAGACCACCCCCAAAGCCGATTCCCGGAGCCGCGGCGCAGAAGCGCAGGGCGGGCTCCAGCCACCCGGCAGCCGGCTCCCCAGCCCGGCGACGCGCGGGTCACGGCCGGCCGGCCGGCGAGGCACAGCCGCCTGCCGTCTCCGGCTCGGGCCGCCGGCTGGGCTGCGCGTCGCTCGCGGTCGCGGCCCCAGCCGCAGTGCTGCAAACCCTCCTCGCACGGCACCCTCGGGCGGGGGAGCGAGGAGCCCTCCCGGGCTGGGAGGGTGAGGTTTGTTTTGAAAGCGCTTGACTTTCCCTAAGTCATTTCAAATACAATCGAACGCGAAACCGAATTTAAAAGTGAAAGGAGAATCTCTCCTAGCTAAAGGCTCCCACGTCATTAATTAGCCTGCGCAGACGGAAGAGCAATTTTTTTAAGGTAAACAGAGGCAGTACGCTAAGTGCGGCCGGCGCCTCCGCTGCGCCATTCCCGGCCGCCGCTTACGGCAAGGCCCCCTTACGGCAGCCCGAGCGGCGCTGCGAGCTAATCACAACACGGGGACGCAACAACATGGCGGCCGCGGGCGGGCGCTGCGCCGGCCGCGAGGGCTTACGCTACTCCGCCGGCGTAGGGCCCCGCGCGCCCGAGCAGCAGCGGCGCCCTCCAGCGAGCGTAAAGCGCTCTGTGAATGGCGAGGCCCGACTGACAAAGGGGAGGGGGAGGAGGGAAGGGGGGTAATAAACACTCGAGTCCCTACCGATTCCTCCTCCTTCTCCATCCCGGTGGGCATCTGGGGCACGGCCCGGTTGATGGAGACGCAGTCGTTGAGATCAGGCATGTCCTTGCCGCGGTAGATGGGCAGCGGTTTGGCGGCGTCCAGCGCCCGCGCTCGGAAGGAGAGTTTACTCATTGTCTCCCCGCCTTACAGGAACAGCCCGGGCGGCGGCGGCGGCGGCGGGGCGGGCGGGGGGAGGACTCCCGCCGCCTCCTCCACCTCCTTCCTCAGTGCAGCGCGGCCGGCCCGCTCCTCCTCCTCCTCCTCCAAGCCCCCGGCCACAGCATGGGCGCACACCCCGCCCGAAAACAGCCCCCCGCCGCCCGCGGCCGCTTCCACACACTAGATCCGCCGCTCGCCCGCCCGATCCGCTCCCTGCGCCATGGCCAACATGGCGGACATTACCACAGCGGCGGCGAGCGATCCCGGCAGCCCGCGCGAGAGCGCGCCCCCGCCTCGGGGACGCGCCTCTCCTCCCTCCCTCCCTTCTTCCTCTCCCTTCCCCTCCCTTGCTTGCCCACCCACTCTCTCTGCTGCCGAGCCGGCCTCCGGCCGCCCCGGGATCGGGAGCGGCGATGGCGCCCCTCTGCTCGCCGGCCCGCGCCGGCGCCGTGTGGCAGGTGCCAGGGGCGAGCGTTCACCGGCGCCCACAGCGTGCGCCCGTGCTCC
>NW_004524658.1:7594037-7595843 GCF_000260255.1 Octodon degus | reverse complement strand
CTTCTCTCGTCTTTTCACCTCCTCCTTGAAAGCAGGTGATGGATATGTACGTCATGGTAGAGTCTAAATGACCTCACCAGTTCGTCCCAGCAGGATTTGGGACATTGTTTAGTGGGCTTGAGTGTTTCACATTCACTATTATTGGAAACAATGGAAATGCTATGACTCATTTCTTGCAAGCAATACCTACCTCAGGCTTATAGGCATGTCCTTCTCCAGAGTGCTACCCTCTGGAGCAGTTCCAGTCGCTGCAAGAAAGAACAAGAAGTTCTTAGGAGGGGGTCATCACTGGGTTCAAGCTTGAAAGAGGAAAAAAAGCAATGGTTGAACAAATGAGTCATCCAGGGCTTTTAATTGGATGCCCATATCTTTTCAGGTTCAGAAATGATAGTTTTCTCCTAGTTTTGATATTTATTGTTACTCTTGGGAAAAGAAATATTGAGTAACTATAAGATACCAGCCATTATCATATATATTAACTGAATTACACTTAATTTTCACAACCACATAATTCTTATACTATTTATTCATAAGGAATATTATAATTTTACCAATAAAGAAAACCTTAGACAGATAATTTGTGAATGATCTAATACTGTTTCTACAATAATAACACAACTGAATTCAAATCCAGAGCTATCCTGGCTACAAAGCTCTTGTTTTTACCAGTGGTTCTACTCTTCTATCCAAGCTCTTCAGTTTATTAACTATTCAACCTTATGTAGTTGCTGATGCAAATTACTAAGACCTTCCAACTAATGGCTAATAGAGTGTACAACCGAAAGCCTTAAGATTCAGTAACCTGAGGGCTGGCCAGATAGTTCATCAGCGACTGGGGTTGGATCCCTGGCGAGCCATGGTGGCCCCGCCCCCCAGGGTGCACTGAGAAGGGGACTAAGACTGCTGCGGTAGTGCTCACCTGTAATCCTAGCACTTGGGAGGCTGAAAACAGGGGGATCACTATGAGTCTCATCTGTGTAGTGAGACCCTACAGACCCTGTACTAAAAATACATTTTAAAAAAATCTAGTAACCCAAGACAGCCAGGACAATATATATATACAATATATATGTATTTTGTGGGTCTGCGGATTGAACTCAGACCCTTGTGCTTATCAGAGAAGTGCTTATTCTACTGAGCCATCTCCCTGGCCCCTAAAAGAATGCTTATGCTTTTGTGTGTGTGTGTGTGTGGAACCAAGGATTGAACTCAGGCCCTTGCCCTTGCCAGGGAAGTGCTTATTCCACTGAGCCATCTCCTTGGCCCCAGGACAATATGTTTCATCAATCACTGTGTTCCCAGGTTTATGCCTTACTATTCAAGCATTTAATATATATTTGTTGACAAAGACATTAGTGACAGCAACACTGTTCCTTTCCAGCTCGGAGTTCATAGACCTTGCTGGCCTGTCCCCTGACCTTGCTTGCCGTTGATGCTGGTATCTGCTTTTATTCAGTTTACCTTGCTCTCCAGCTTCCTATCTTTGACCGTAGGAATTTTAGAATCAATTAAAGCAATGCAAAGAGATTCTTGAAGTCTCACATTCAACTATAGGAACAGGTTTCCCACTAGTAGTTGTTGCTTTGCTCTTGTTCTTTTTCTTCAATCATGGAACAGACTTCCTCCCCAAATCTCCACTTCCTTTTGGCCCTATGGAAATAGGAATAAAACAGTTTATGGCAAACAACACAGTACTTTGCAATTGAGAGACATGCTGCGTTTTCCTGGCTTCCACTTCAGTGCTCAAGCTAGAATGCCTGTTTTACATTTAGAAAATAGTTTTTACCCCGGTTCCGCAAAAAAAAA
>NW_004524658.1:7581714-7593937 GCF_000260255.1 Octodon degus | reverse complement strand
TTGTCTTTCTTTTGGAAAATATTATTTTTCATAAAATTTATTTCTAATCTATGTGTTTTACTCTGTAATTAGTAATGCTAAAGATAGTATCTTCAACTTTTAAAGTACATCCTCTTATAAAATGTCTTTATCAAAACCTGTTTCAAATGGTTATGCAACCTATGTTAATTTTCATGTACAATATACTGAGTGCATCGTTCTAAAATCAGTCCACTTCAAATCTGCTCTGGATCAACTCCAAATGACCTGCATTTAGCACAACAAATGTAATACATAAATACCTAAGAATTAGAACCATTTTAAAAGTCATGTCCAGAAATAAAACCACTGGCTAAATGTAGCTTAAGTTAAAGTAAATACCAAGTAACTAAAAATTGAGATTATACTCCAGTTTCCTTTTCCCCAAACCAGGGTAATCAGGGTATGCAGCTTCCAAATAATGGACAAATTACTTTTTGAAAGAACCTTAAAACTAGTAAACATAGTCACTATTCAACTGTTTCCGAGTTTTGTAAATGTCACGTTCTTTCTAATTGGCTCCCTGTTTCAGCAAAGCCAATTGAAAGTTAATTGGGTTGGTATGTGAACTGCACCTCCACCCCTCCCCCATATGTTCCCTGAATGAGCCTAGTACCAATAAAGCTCCGTTGTTTTCCATATGTAATCTCAGTGGGGGGTCTGCATTCATTACTATCAACTGGAATCAGTCCTGTGGCTCCAGTGCCTCTTAGGGAGGCAGCTCCAAATCTTTGAGGTGTAGGAATGGAGGCTACCCTGAGAGGCAACATGCCACACGTCTACTTCCACCTTTTCATTTGCCACAGTGGGAATACCAGATGGTAAATAAAAATGTGTAGCTGTGGCTCAGCCTCTTAGCAGCATCTCTTCTCTAAACCTGGTTGGAATCACAGGGTGCCACCTTGTGTATAAGATGATGATTTACTTCCCAGTTCCACAAAGGATCCAAATAGACTTTAACATAATCAACCTGAAAGCTCTGTGTTTTAGTAACAAAAAAAAAAAAAAAAAAAAAAAAAAAAAAAAAAGGCAGACGTAATTGAAGGAAACAGATTTGAAAACACACAGCTCCAGAGGGTCTACAATACTCCATTTTGAATCCCACCAACATCCCAGTATTTGTTACCCCAGTACTAAGTGGAAAACACACACAGTGCCCCACATGTGGAATAAATTGATGCCACACACTCCAATTTCAGTCGGTACACTGAAAGTAAGTACAGCTCTTGTGACAGAGCAAATGAATCAGACTGGGATAATTATCTGTGTCCAAACAGCAAGTGAGGTATGTAGATGTAATTTCAGGGCTCTGAATTTCTGAGGGGCACTAATGTCTTTTGGACTAATGATTACAATTCTGCGTATTTTATCAAAGTAGATGATAGTGATGTTTGAAAAAAAAATTTGAAAGATGGGGCTGGGGAGATGGCTCAGTAGAATAAGCGCTTCCCTGGCAAGCGCAAGGGTCTGAGTTCAATCCCTGGTTCCGCCAAAACAAAAACAAAAACAAACAAAAAAAAAAATTGAAAGATGAGACTACAGTTGTTGGACCAAGGTCATAGAGGTAAGATTGGATCATTTTCAATGCAGCTACCTTGCCCTTGAGAAGTTCCACATTTGGAGGGAGTGAGCATAGCTGCTATTCTACTTGAGCCACTGCTGCATTTATGGAACTAGCTAGGCCTTTCGTACTATTTTCAATAGGGAGTTGGAGCTGAGGCCCAGAGTTTTGCAGGGCTATAGGTGCATACCTGCTGTCGGTTCGGTCTCCTTTAACAGTCATCTTAGCTGCCTCGCTGACTTCCTCCACAGACTTGTCTTTTTCTCCTGAAGCATCCCTGGAAGGTAATTGGGGAGGCTGTTTCTCTCTCCGTCTCACTGACTTGCTGGCACCTCTCAGACAACAAGCAGGTTAAAACACTGAGCTTGCTGGGTGTTAGCTGAAAGGTCTTCATTGCTGGGAAACCTGGTTTGCTATTGCAAATGTGCTTTGCCTCACCTATTTATCTCTCCTGCCAATACAGCACAGATTTATGAATGGAGCATGCAGCTGGAATCCTGAATTAAGGAAAATGAATTAATAACCAGTACTTCTAATGATGGTATCTTTGCTCCCCAGAATAATATAGTCTCTTTCTTATGGAATGAGTACATAGAGTTTTCTCTAAATTTCAGAGTGACTTATTCAAAGGCAGAAAAAAAAAAAACTTTGTTTCTCCTAGTCAGAAAATGCATTTTCTTGTCTTTCTTTGGCTGTTAAAGGTGACTTTGGCAGGGCAGAACGTAGAGACCACTGAAATAAAACATAACAATTACTTACATAGTTATTGACCTGTTTCAACCCCTCGCCTTGTTTCAGAAAGAATTTCAGGTGTCTTTTAAAAGTAGTTAAGATCTGTCAGGATAGTATTTGGATTCTAAATTTCATAGTACCATGAAATTAGGAAACCTTGTCAGCTTCACAGTTCACAGTGTTCATTGGATAATATCATTGCTCAGGAAATTTATAACTGTTCCTTGCCCTCCTTGGAATGTCTGAGAGCCTTCTAAATAGAACAACTTGGTGATGTAACATGGTCACAACAGTATCCTTACAGTAGACACAAAAGGGGCTTCCTAGGGCTGTATTCTGTAGTGATACTCCATATAAGGTGACAGTACCATAAGCAATTGCACGAATGATCCTACAGTGGTTAAAATGACCTATCCAAGCCACTCTGGGAGGCTGATGCAGGAGGATCAAGTATGAACCCAACAAGGGCAATTTAATGAATTAGGGAGACCCTGTTTCAAAATAAAAAAGTTAAAAAGGGCCAGGAATGTTGATGTTGTTCAGTACAAAGATTCAATCCTCAGTAACACACACACACACACACACACACACACACACACACTCAGTCATACTCTCAAATGACCTGGATGCCTGTGGATATGAGGTCTCATATCATCTATATCTGGAAGTCTGGGTAGACACTGTATCCTCCAGGCCATCCTCCTTGAATAGGAGGTTTCTCTTAATTTCATCCTGATAAACAGGGCTGATAGCTGAAAATTGTGCTATATTACAGTTGCCTAAAGTGTGACTCCTCTAGCTGCTCATCTAAGGGCAGGCTCATATGCTTTAAATGGCCATGTGATAAAAGATAGAGTTAATGTTCTTTGTTTCTTTTTTCTAATAAAAGGAGCTTAACAAGAACCAATAACCAAATAGATACCTGTCCTTCAGCTCTTGGAATGGGCTAAAAGTGTGTACTAGCAGGGCCAAGAGATAATTTGACCTTTGAATGAATAAGGTGTGGATTGATACGTCAGGCTAGATGGCATTGGTGGATGGGGAGGTAGAGAAGGAGTGTTCTTTCACATTGCACACGTGAGAAGCCTGACCTCTAATTGGTGTCAATAGCTAGTGTTTGCTAGCTGTGTCTCTTCCAGTACTTAGGGTATGTCTTTAATTAGAGAGCAGCTGCATTTCTAATGGGGTAATGCAGTAGGTATGCTCTGTGAAACTGGTTTTGAAGGAAACTTAAGTTTTTGAGTTTGCACTTTTTCTTTTGCAGTGCTAAAGCTTGAAACCAGGGCCTTGTGTGTGCTAAATAAGTGCTTTAGAAGTGAGCAAAATCCCCTACCCTAGTGTCCACTTTCAAAGCAGGATGTCAGTCCCATTTAATCAGAGCCAGAGAGCGGACAATGATGGGTTGTACCCATCTCCCACACTTCTCTAGGACAGCAGTCCTGCCAACACTGAGCATTTTTTTTTTAGGGCTGGTGTACATGCCTGCAGGCAACCCAAAACCAAGCTTTTCAGATAACTTAGGATATCTACATAGACTAAAGGACTCTAGAAGTGGACATCAATTAGAAGGTCAATTTTTACCACCATATTATTGCATTTTGGTAGTTTCAGTGGGCCTGCCCATTAGCTCAGGTGTTTAAGTGCCTGTTGAAACAAAGCAGTTAGGCTCAGGATGCTGTGGTTTGATCTCCTCATCCTCAAGTCAAACCAGACCTGCCCTGATGGCATCCTGAGTGGCCTCCCCCCAAAAAAAATTCCTTGGGGCTGGGGAGATGGCTCAGTGGAATAAGTGCTTCCCTGGCAAGTGCAAGGGCCTGAGTTCAATCCCCAGATCCACCAAAAGAAAAAAAAAAGTAGTTTCAGAGGAGTCATAGTGTGGTCTTGGGTGTGCTATTTGAAGGTTCTAACTGATCTTTGTGGTCCTTTCTCTTAGTATTTCTCTTCTACTCACAAGGATGAAATGGCCTAAGTAGTATGTTTTAGCAGATATGTGAAAGGATAGAGTCATTTAAAATGTGACTGGGGTTGGGGAAATGGCTCAGTAGAATAAGTGCTTGCCTAGCAAGTGCAAGGGCCTGAATTCAATCCCCATTCTGAAGAAAAAAAAAAAAAAGAAAGAAAGAAAGAAAGAAAGAAAGAAAGAAAAGAAAAAAATGCACTTGATGGGCTAAGCAAAGAAAACTACATTGGAAGCCTCTTTTAGGCATAGAGATAAGTTTGGGATATTTTATCAAAATCTAGTATGACAGAAATAAGACTGAGGGGGAAGTATGATGACAAGGAGAATCCTTTCCTTTTTACTGATTAAATAATCACAACAATAATTCTAGATAGTTTTAAAAACTCATTTAAAGAATTTAAGTTTGGTAATGTAACATACTTGGATTTTAGAGGAAAACAAACAGCCCCATACATTCTATGATCCTAATTACATTACATAACTTTTGTGAATTTGTGAAATGTATATAATGTGCCCATCTCACAGGCTCCTTATGAAAACTAAATGAAATAACAGGATATAAATTAGCTAACACAGTTCTGGAAATTCATACCAGCTTAATGAACATTAAAACTACTGTTCCTCAAAAGGTGGCTAGAATAGGAAGAGCAATTCTAGGTAACAAAGGCAAGGCAGGGTGCATCACAATCCCTGACTTGAAATTATACTACAAAGCTACTGTAATAAAATCAGCATGGTACTAGCCAAAAATAAATATACCAGAGCTGAGGATCAGTGGAACAGATTAGAATATGTAGACACAACTTCAAACACATTCAGTCATCCAATTTTTGACAAAGGATCCAAACATGTTCATTGGAAGAAAGATAACCTCTTTAATAAAGAATGCTGGAAAAGCCGGCTCGCCACCATGATCCATCTCTTTCACCATACGCTAAAGTAACAATGGATCAAAGATCTAAACATTAAAACTGAAACACTAAATCTCCTGAAAGAGAAAGTAGGCAGAAATCTTGAAAACAGGCGTAGGCAGAGTTCATGAACTGCAGGCCACAGCGAAATACTTCGAAGAATCAACTATTGGGATCTACTTTTACTAAAAAGAAATCACCAACCGAGTGAAAAAGACAACTAGGTTGTCCCTCAGACCAAGGACTTTTATATAGAACATATAAAGAATTGAAACAAACAGACCCCCACAAATTCAAAGACCCAATCCAATTCATCTGAGATGAATATGCATTTCTCAGACGAAGAAATACAAATGGCATATAGTTATATGAAAAAGAAAAGTTTAAAAACATTGGTGATTCAAGAGATGCAAATTAAAACAACACTGAGATTCCATCTCACCCCAATAAGAATGGCTATAATGAAAAAATCAATTGATTACAAATTCTGGAGTGCAGACTGGTACAACCACTGTGCAAATCAAAGTGCAGATTCCTCAAGAACAAGGATTAGAGGTTCTATTCAACCCAGCTTTCTTCCTTCTGGGTATCTTCCCAGGAGAATTAAAAACATCATACCACAGTGATACGTGATCACCCATGTTTATAACAGCACAATTTGTAACAACTAAATCTTGGAAACAACACAAATGCTCATTAACCAATGAATGGATAAAAAAAGATGTGGTCTTTTTTTACTCGGACATAAATAAGGATAAACTTGGGGCTTTCATAGGTGAATGGATACAACTTGAGACCATACTCACAAGTGAAATAAATAAGACTCACACGTATAAACATCATATTGTCTTCATGGTATGAGAAGCTGAAAGAATAAATAAGGCCCCAAATGTACAATATATATTAAGAAATAGGAAGAAATTGTTCAAAAGGGAAAAAGAACTAGGATAAGGGAAGAAAGAAAGAAAGGAAGGAAGGAGAAAAATACAAGATAGTTACAATATTAGTTTCTCTTAGTTCACTAAAAAGAAAGGTTTGTGCTACTATTGTTCAGAGAATTTTTGTTTGGTTAGTACCAGGGATCAAACTCCAGACCTTGCACTTGCTAGGCAGGCACTTAAGCCACTGAGATACCTCCTCAGCCTTGATCAGACAATTATTTATGCCCATATTTTGTACTCTGAGTAACTACTTTATAGGTAACAATAGGCAATGTACTAACTATTGTTATTCTATTATGAATTTTTTTTCCACTTTTTTTATAAAATAGAAAACCACTGTTTCTTTCACCTTTTTTGTTTTTTTCCCATTACTTAAGGGGCTTACAGTAGGATAAAATTAGAACTATAGCAAATATAAGATAAAACCTTGAGTTTGGATTACGCTTCATGTTCAGTTCTTTAATTCCATCAGTCTTTCACTCTTATTTAATTATTTGTGTTGTGGTTCAAATCCAGGGCTTCCAGCATGCTGAACAATCACTGTGCCATTGAGCTACAACCCAGCTTCTCCCAGCCTTCTTACCGTCTCACTCCCTGGAGCTGTTTGCGTCCATCAAATCACCCAGACCTAGCGTGGAACTGTTATTTAAGTCATCATGGTCATCAAGCCCAGCCAAATGAGGCTGTATCTTTATTAAAGAGAGATTCACTTATATACAAATACTGAGCCAGACTCTCTAAAAAGTTGGTTTATTTCATTTTCCAAAAGTTTTCAGTAACTATAATGAGGTGAATCACATGATTTTAAGATCAAATTTGAGAAGAGGAATCCTATTTTTGCCCTTCCTTTTCTCCTTCACTATCTTCTCTTTCCTTCCTCCTTTTCTTTTTTCTTCCATTCTTCTGTTAATTTAGGAAATTCTAAATTTGATTTTAATAGCTCAAGTTTCTGTATAAACAGCAACAAAGAGAGCTTCCACTCAAAATCAGAGACATGAGCTACGACCCATGGAATATCCCACCATCCTCTGTAGGCTGGGTAGATCTAGGTTTCTGTTTACCTGTGAAATTAGGCAACTGTGTGCACAAGTGATATAAGTGATTAGCATTAGTAATATTGCAATGGCAAGCAGAAACATAGAAATTGCACTTGGGATTTGGAGGCTGATTTCTTTTACATTGACAGACCCTAATGGGGATCATTCCCAAAATATCAGGCCCTGATGGCTAATGGAGGGAGGCTTTTTGGGTTGAAAGGAGAAGGACAGAGGCAGAGCACTTGGCAGTCTTTATTTGTTCTTATAATATGCATCATAGTGATCAGCTGTTTCTAAGAGACAGAAGTGACAGGAACTGTTACCTGGACAACTATCACACTGATGTGTGTGTGGAGGGGGGGCATTTTTTGCTATAAAAATCACATCTGTAACATACTGGCAGGACTTCTGGAAGAATTTACAAATGATATTTGAAAATGTTTGAATTAGGGCCAGTGAGATAGCTCAGCAGACTATTTAGTGTTTGATCCCCAGCACCACATGCTGTGCCAGCCGTCCCTGGGAGTGCTGAGCGGGCCGCTGAGTGTGAGCATGGTGGCACACACCTGTAATCCCAGTGCTGGGGAGGCTGAAAACGGGAGGATCACTAAAAGTCTGAGCTGTGTAGTGAGACTCTGTACCAAATACATTTTAAAAAAAGAAAGAAAAGAAAATGTTTGAATTAAGTATGGTGCTGCATGCCTATAATCGCAACACTCTAGGAGGCTGAGGAAGGACGACAACTTTGAGCCTAGCCTAGACAATTAGTGACTTAGTGAAATTGTCTCAAAAAAAAAAAAAATTGGGGACATAGCATTGCTCAGCGTGAAGGCTCTGGATCTGTCCCCAGTTCTCACACACACACACACACGCACAAAGTCTGCTTGCTTTTAACAACACCCTTCAGGACATATCTACCCTAAAACATCTCCTTGTATATATCCACATGGTTTTATAAACAGCCAGATGCCAAACCTGGTGGTGACTAAATTGACTGAGCCATTTGAGCGTCTGTCACCCATCCATCATAAAGGAGGGAGATAATGACACAGGTTCACCCTTGCAGTGTGTTACCTAGCTCTGAGGGCTTTTCCTAAAGGAGAATTCCCACAAATACAGTCAATCTTCCCACTCAAGTCTCTGATGGAAGATGTGTCTATATGCGTGCTTATTGAACCAGCTCCATTACTTATAGACCATCTCTCCTCTTTATTAACCATTGATGTGATTTGATTGCAAGGATATATATGAATATAAGGCTAGAAGCCTTATTTTTTCTAATATCTCCTGACTCCTGAAAGGTGAGAAAATTCTCCCAGTAAAAGTTTAGCTAAAAACAACAATAAATATCTCATTCAGCAGTGTGAACTCTGCCAAGATATTTGTTGCTTATTATTTTTATGAATTTCTGAGAAACTCTGAAGGCATTCTATTTGAATAAGCTTGAATAAAGCTTGGCTTTATTTAATTTTAATATAGCTTTTAAGGCTACAGATTTTATCTGTTAGAGACCCATTATTCTAATTACAAATAATTTGCCATTATGTGAAATAGAAGAAAAGGAATTATCCCAAAATACCTGGAATTAGGGATGTCAGCTTCATTCTATCCCCAAATCAAAGACATGTTTTCCACTTTCTAAGCTAATACTTGCTCTCAATAGTACAACGAATATCCCAGAGTAAGTATGATTATTGGTTTCTTTAATGTTCTGACATCTTATATATAGGAATGAGTTTCCAGGGTGGTCACACAATAATGTGTGACATGATCCCTATCACAGTAGGCACAGTTACGTCTGGGCACTCAACATGATTAGTTACCCTGTAGACATTATTCAGTATGGCCAAACAACATGATCACATCATCTGTACTCAGATGGCCCTTTTCTGTATGGATTTCTAACATAGCCATGACAAACATATTCAGCAACTTTCATGCATCAGACTTAAACCACCATCCCTGCAGGAACACCTTCATGGAGATACATCACATGATACCTAACTTACCTCTGCACTCAGGTGTCAACACCCTGGAAAAGGTCCTTGTGCACAGATGTTTCCACACAGAGAAACTTAACCACAGACATAGTTGAAGGAGATTTGGTCCCTCAGACAAGACGTAATAGTACCTCTCAATGAGACTGTTAATATTGCAGGCAATATGCCAACTTAAGCCAAGTACCTATAAGAAAAACCCCAATGAAGAACAAAAGATTTCATAATTTCAAAACCTTCTAACAAATGGAGCTGAAGAAAAAAGCACAGAGCATACCATCAATGTAGACTGCAGCATGTAGAATGTAGAATGCAGAATGCAGACTGTAGATTGTAGTGTGGGAAGGTGAATTCGATATTATCCTGCTACTCTCATTAGAACAGATCCTTTTTTTTTTTTTTAACAGATCCTTTTGATAGAAGGTGCTATGTCTTGGAGTTGCTCTGATGTGTGCAAAAATATGTCAACTTCATGTAAAGGTTATCAACTATTGTGTAAAGAAAAACCTTTCAGACAAATCAATGCAATATTTTTGTCAGATTTAAATTTGCAAATCTGAAATAAAAATAACAAAATTTGAAATCAAATTAACAGGAAGGAGAGTCATTATCTTATCAAAATCTTTGTATTTACTTTGAGGTGATTTTACTTCCACAGATGCCACTTTGGCTGATTTGCAATGTTCCCAGAAATGTGCATTTAACGAATATGTCTGCTGACTCAATATCAGAATATTTTCACAAAGCTTCACTCCACTGGTTCTTCTTTTGTCTTCATCTTTCTTTTCTGTGTCTAATTTTTATCTTTGTCTTGCCTCTCCCTGTATCCCTTACCTCTTTGTCTCTTTTTTTATTCATTCTTTCTTTCCCTCCTTCCTTCCTTTGTTTCTTCCCTTCTTCTTTCCTCCCTCCCTCCCTCCCTCCCTTCCTTTTTTTCTTTTCTGTGAGCATGCACAGAAAAATGTTGTGGAAAGTGTGGCAACAGGAACAGGGACATTGACTGAAAAGAGATGAGGAGAAGAAAAGAAAGGAAATCCTGCCAATTTCATACTTGGCACCTTAAGCTACACTGCCAAGCGGTATAAGACCACACTATCTTCCAAGTGTCCCTTTAACTGCAGCACGCAGATCATGCCACTTAATTTTCAACAGTGATGGCTAATGGAGGGAGGTCACCAGAGCCAAGAAGATCAGCAGAGATCTTGCAGTAAGCCTGTAATTGTCCAAGCTTAGTTCTTCCAACTGAAAGATGCTACATTTAATATACTTATATTAAATGGGATTGGAGCAACTCTTGCTTTAATTTTCCACCAATGTGTTTTGCAATTGCCCAGTATTTGTTGCCATATCCTTTCTCTGCCTTCAACTCCAATCTCCTATCTACTTAATGGCCATTGCTTTTGTTTATTTCTGCTATAGGAAGTTGGTTTTTTTTTAATATAGTGAAGTAATATAGTTTGAAGATCCTTCATGTAAGAGCCAGAAGAACTGTATCTATACCCAGCCTTGGCATTGGCTAACTTTGAGCTTGATGAGGTCATGTAACCTCCCCAATCTCATTGTCCTCGACTATTAAAGCGAAGGGATTAACGGCAATGCTTACATCGGTGCTAAAATTATACTGAATGAGAAGCCATATTGCTATTCTTTAATAATACCAGATAAACAAGTCCAGATGTGAATTATAACAAACTTTTTAGCATCAGAATAAGTGATTTTGTCCTTAAAAAATTAAAAGTGGGAGTATCTTTTCTGGAGTCAAAACTAAGCAGCTGCCAAAATTTCTTACTCTTTTCATTAGACTACAATCTTTTCATTAGATTACAAAATATAAACTTAAAAAGAGGTGACTGTCTTAAAACTGCATGTTTGGGCCACTATTCTTTCTCTTGCGTAGTGCTCCACTCTCACCCTGTAGGGTATACTTATTTGCCTACTTTTAATTGGCCTGTGCTTGCTCTGCGGAACATTATTTTTTTCCCCTACCATTATTAAATGTAAAACTTTGCTACTGCTTGTCCTTGTCTTGACCAATTCCTTGCTCAGGACAGAAAGAACCCAGAAGCCACCTCTAGAAGAAAATTCCAGTGCCCCAAAACCCAATAGTATGTTTGACCAAGCCCTCCAGGAGGTATGGCCCTTTGGGACATATATTTTTGTTTCTCTCTCTAAAATCCATGCCCAAGAAGGTTCTGTTCTTTACCTCTCTTTCTTTCCTAGGCTGGGGAACTCAGAAAGCATTCTCCTGGCTCTGGGAACAGTTTTCTAGTTGTAGGTTCTGGCCCTAGTATAAATTGCTAAATCATCATGGGGGTCATCTAATATGGCTGAAGCACTTAAAACAAAAGCCCATTTTCCCCAAGACTACCTCCCCCTTCTTCTCCAATTCAGCCCAAGACAATTTTCTTCCACCCTTCCTGCCACCTCAGGGAAGGGCCCAATCAGCTCCCTCAGGTAAATCTAAACATCCCCCTCAAACCCCACCCCCGGCAAAAGGCCATAAAAGCCTCAGCCTCCCTTGGTTCCAATCAAGAGAATTCCTCATCCTTCCCCACATTCTCTCCTTGTCCTCAAACAAAATAAAGCCCCTTTCCCTTCTTCCTTCTGCCTGTTTCTCTGCTGTGCCAGGGATCTGAACAAACCTATCATTTAGTATGTTGTGTGCGTGTGTGTGTGTGTGTGTGTGTGTGTGTGTGTAGTACATGGTCTGTGTTTTTCTCAGCTAATAATGATAGAGGAGACACAGTGTGGCAAAATTAGTTGGAAAAGTGGGCATAACCTGTGGATTTCAAGATCCCAGGGCAGAGCCAGATGATTTTTCAGGGCCCTGTTCAGACCCCTACAATATGTGGGCAGTGTAAAAGAGAGCAGACACCATGAGAAGCCCACTATCATGAGTGTTTGTATTGGCCCACCCTGCACTTTCTAGATACAGGGTACACTTTCACTTTCATTTTATCTTTTCTTTTGTTCCTCCCTAACCCCTCCACCCTTTACCTTTGAAATAAACTTGATACCACTTTTGCCTTGTCTCATCCAATTCTTTAAGAAAAAAAAAATGACCTG
>NW_004524658.1:7578314-7581614 GCF_000260255.1 Octodon degus | reverse complement strand
AGAGAGAGAGAGAGAGAGGTGTGTGTGTGTGGCCAGCTCAACCCACCAGGGGGCGGGCTGGCTGGCATGTGGTGCTGGGGGATTGAACTGTGGTCCCTGATGCTTTGCTAAGCTAGTTCCAAGTAGGTGCTTTAGACCACTGAGCCATCTCTCCAGCCCCTGTCAATATATTTTTAAAGAAACCACCCAGCAGCAGTAAGCCTGTAGGATTGCATGAAGTTTGTCTTCCCTTTATTTTCTTCTGTTTCCTGGTTTTGGTCATTCATTGACAAGCCTTTAAAAAGCAACCTTTTTTCTCTTTTGAGAGAATTAACTGCTTGTAGTTTGGGCTCCTGTGAAAATAGCTCCTTACCCTAGTTTACTCCTTTTTGTACTCAAGTCCCATCTGTGTTTTTCCCCTCCACGTCCTTTCACCTCTGGGTATCATTAGTGAGTTGTTTTCTCAGGTGTTTTATCCTTGTCAGTTCACCTGTCTACCAAAACTGACAGCCATCTGGGTTCATCACATGGGTTACGCACATAGAATCAGTCATGTTTGTTGGTCATAATAGTTGGTTATGTGAGTCAATCACATGGTTTCTGCCATGTTTATTTACTTTTTTTTTTTTCCCCAGCTGGCCTCACAGTCACCAGGAAATCTTGCCCTTGTAGATAAGAGCTAAGCCTCCAACTTTAGGTGAAGATGTGGGACCTATCTTCTTTTGAATTTGGCCAAGTGGCTTCCTTGTTTCTTCTAACAGAAATTCAGGTTAATTTAGAGACACGTGCCCAATGGCCTACACAGGACAAAAGAGAAGCCAATAAAGTTCAACTTAAGCAGCTATGAGTATGCAAAAATACAGCCATCCTTGTACTATTGTGGTAAATGCAAGAGATATTGTTTCTCAAGTGCCTAAAGGAGTCTCTTAGCAGGAGGCTCCACCCTGAGTTTCTCAGAGTTTCTAAAGGAGCCATTGGATAGGCTCCACCCTTCTCCCTAAGGAGTCAGTGGACCAATGCTCCAGACCCCAGCAACTTTGCCATTAAAATATATAATTTGACTCTGAAGGAATTATAGTGAACCATGAGATACAGAGAGTTCTAAGGAAAAATAAATAATTAAGAAGGTACTAGGGCTGCTTGCTTCAGCAGAGACATCTGATAGTACAACTGAGTATCATGAAGGACACTCCAGGGACTTAGCAGGTTTGAATCTTTTTGTAGTGGACACCTTCTGAAGGATCCAAGATACAGTCCTCTGTCTCACCGTAGACCTCCACGCAGGTAGGTAGTTGCAGTCGCGGGTGCTCCACTCTTGTCTTTACTATGGCAATACTGTTGGGTCCAGTAATTAGGGAATGGCAAGAGATGGATACAGAATATCATCTAGATCTTTTCTTGTCAAAGACAAGGAGAGTGGTCTGAAATCCCTTATGCTCAGGCTTTTATCATTCTTTATCTCTGTAAGAGCCCAAGAACCATGGTCCTTGGAGGCCTCCAAAGGAAAAGAATCATATATATATATATATATATATATATATATATATATATATATATATATATTGCTTTTTTAAAAAGCCTAAGGTGGTAACATGGAACTGGCTTGGAAGTGTTCATAGAGTTCACACTTTTAGGTTAAGAAGTAGTTATATGGTTTTAGCAATGTCCTGGCTTCCGTAGGTGGTATGCTGAAAGAAATGTCCTGATCTTCTTCATCTAGCTGTAGACTACCAGAGGACAAGCGGATTCTGGCCATGGGGGACTTTATTAAGAATTATATCTTTGATGACCCTGTTTTCACATGCCTACCTGTCTCTCAGGAAGATATAAGTCTCTTCCACTTTTTTTTTTTTCCCAGAACCAGGGATTGAACTCAGGCTCTTGCACTTGCCAGGCAAGTGTTTATTCTACTGAGCCATCTCCCTGGCCTCTCTTCCACTATTTTTTCCCTATCAGTAGTGTTCCAGAGAGAACCAGTATTTTCAAAAGATCCTGATAGATTTGCATTTGGGCCTCAGGGCCCTACGACCCTATATCTGAGCATACCCTTTTCTATGTACAACATATAGGAAAATAATGTCAGCAGGACTGAGGGAAAAAAGGTCAAAATTATGGTGGCTGTAATGGCAATGCTTTAAGCACACTATGTCTTTCCAAGGAAAACTCAGGGCCAATCAAGTCCTATAGCAAAAGTAGATATTGGGCCTAAGACTATACCAAGTCCTTGTCCAGGCTCTGCTCCATGTCTGGTAGCCAATATACCTGACTCACGGAGCAAAACAATAGATTGTCCCCATCCTCAGAGTGGGACTAGGCCAGCCAGGCCCTCACCTCCCCTGCTTGGATAAAAAGGACTGAAGTAGTCTGGGGCAACTTGCAATGCCCTGTCCATGGAGTGCTCTGAATCTTGCAGGAAATCCTGGGTAATCTTAGTGGGTAAGCTATTAAATTCCTTTCATTTCTGTTTTAAATTCTTGCAAAGCCCTCCTCCAGATCTATAGCCACAAGTGGGGGTGAAGAGAGCCTTAGATTTTCTTTATTCTTGCTGCAACATGTCACTTCAAAGATCAAATGTTCACCTGTGAGTTCTTCATTGTCATGGTGTCCTACTCATGTACTAGGAAGAGATTTATTCTGAAAATTGGAGGCAATTCCCCAATTCTGGCAAAGTCAAAGCAGATTTTACCTGTTTGGGCTTTGCCAGGTCATACTTTTTAGGCACTATAAAAGTTACTATAAAAATGTGTTCTACTCGGGCTTGAGAGATGGCTCAGTGGTCTAAAGCACCTACTTAGAACAAGCTTGGCAAAGCACAGGGACCACGGTTCGATCCCCCAGCACCACATGCCAGCCAGCCGCGCCCCCTGGTGGGTTGAGCTGCCCCCCCCACACAAAATAAATGTTAAAAAAAATGTGTTCTACTCTTAATCCTGTCTGTTTGATGCCAACAAGGTCAGAAGTTAGCCACTCATGTGAACAAATGATTTGCCAGATCTATACAAGTAGTCAGGACATTAGTGACCTGCCCCTCCAAGACCTGAGGAGGTCAGGTTCACTGATAGAAGTAGCTTTACACAAGAAGTACATCAAAAGGCTAATTAGGCAGTTGTCCATTTGCAACAGGTTATTGAAATCAAACCCCTTCCCCAGGAAACCTCTGCTCAAAAAGGAGAGTTCATAGCACTTATTTGTTCGTTGATATTAGGAAAGAGTCCCAGCCCAGGCACAGAGTGGGCCGGACCCTCTCCCAGCCCCTTGGGCCGCCCCCCCACTACTCCGCAGTGCCTCCCCCACCCTGCCCGCAGAGTAGGATTTTCTGCC
>NW_004524658.1:7542877-7572848 GCF_000260255.1 Octodon degus | reverse complement strand
GAATATATGCAGTGTGTTATTTGTTGAAACTGTACTTCCGATTGGATTTGAAACTGTCTCATTGCTGTTTATCAATAAAATTTTGAAAAAAAAAGAAAAAAAAAGATATTAGGAAAAGACAAAAAGCTAAGTATCTTTACAGCCTCCAATATTCCTTTCTGGTACTACATTTGCATGCAGCAATTTGGAAAGAAAAAAAAAAACTTGCTGGCTAATAAGAAATAAATTTTACAACTTCTAGAGTGATGTATTTTCTCAAGCAGGTCACTGTTATTCATTGTAAGGCACCTCAGAGAGACGTGTCTGAAGTCCTGTTAGGAAATCAAAAGGACTCGTCACAATTTTCACGGCCCACTGCATTACGTGTACTCTGTTTTTCAAGACGCAAAGCCAGGAAGCCATCTGCAGTGGGGCCCTTTCTTTTCCAAACTATGAAATAACCTCAGTGAACAAGGAAAGTGACACAAGGAAGCAGTGGGAAGGACACTGGGAAATGCAAAGAGTTTCTTCATCATGGCTTTAGGATTTTTTTTCTTAATCATATTATGTAACTTAAGGGTTTAAGATTCCCAAGCATAACATTAGCTTAGCCCACATCTTGACCAAAACTTTACCCGAGTTTGATGCTCTATGTTCTTGACTTATTCTTTTTTCTCTTAACTTCTCTTATCCTTCTCTTCTCTTCTCTTGCCTTTTCTTTCTCCTCTCTCTCTCTCTCTCTCTCTCTCTCTCTCTCTCTCTCTCTCTCTCTCTCCTGTCTTTCTCTCTTTCTCTCTATTTTTATTCTTGGTACTGGAGATTAAACATATGGATGCTCTACCAATGAGCTAAATCCCATGCCCTCTTTATTTTTTGTTTTGAGACAATATTCTAAATTTCCTAGACCTTCTTTGGACTTGCACTCCTCAGCCTCCCGAATAGCTAAGATTATAAGCATACATCACCACACCCACCCATTGTTTACTTTATGTAAGCAACTGGATAATTTCACCCTAAAAATTAGACTGCAGGTCTGCTACCCAGACATCTTTGAACTTTTCTAAGACAAATTTTTTTCCTCTCAGCTCTGGAGTAAAGAATAGATACTGGGAATGAAAAAAGAATGTTAGAAATAATTCTTTTCCATGTACCATGTCCTGGGGACATTTATCTTTTTACTTACTTCATTCACTCATCTATTCAGTAATGCTTGCCATCCCATCCAGCAAAAAAGTGATAGGTAGGGGCTGGAGAGATAGCTCCGGTCTAAGCATCTGCCTGGCAAGCACAAGGACCCAGGTTTGATCCCTTGACCACATGCTGTGCCAGGACATGCCATGCTGGCCACTGATACAGGGCACGGTGGCCCACACCTGTAATCCCAGCTCTGGGGAGTCTGAAACAGGAGGATCACTACGAGTCTGGGCTGTGTAGTGAGACCCTGTACCAAATAAATAAATAAATACTTTGTTTTCCGAAGAAACCCACACACAAAGTAGGTGCAGGGCGAGAAGCTATAGAAAGATTAGTTCTAGCTACTGGGTTACAAGTGTGTTAGAGAAATTTTTAGAGAGGAAATATAAATCTAAGCTGTGAAAAGGAGTGAACAGGAAGATATGAGGCAAAAAAAAAATATTGGCAAAAAGAAATGTGCTCCACGAGCAAACACATGGAAGAAAAAAACATGGGCTACATTCCAGAACTAGGAACATGAAAGATAGAGGAGATGGATGCAAAAACATCAAAGAAACCAAGTTTCCAGTCCTGGTTCTGCCCATTAATGGCTACTTGATTAAAGTAGTTTCTCTTGTTCTCGATTTTTCATTATAACTACCTGCCAACCCCATGGAGCTGCTGTGACTATAAAATGCAGTAAGGTATATGAAAATGCTATATCAACCCCCAAATTCTTGTGCTGAAACATAAAAGGCCAATGTGATGGCACCAAGCCTCCTTGGGGGCGTGGCCTTCTTGTTCGCGTGACCCACGATCTCGCTGCAGGGCTGCAGCCCTGTTTCTCTGTGTTTGGCACTCACACCAGACTCCCGCAGACCCCACTAGTGGGCTGTGTGCACACGCCTGCCGCAGTCTGGCCTTCTTCCCACCCAGGCTTCGCAGGAGTGGTTGCTGTGCACATGCACGACTGATGTGCCCCTCTAGCAGGTCACACAGCCCTCCTCACCCTCACCTCTTGCCACTTCTCCCCTCTATCGTTGTCTTGGTTGTTCTTGTTGAGGAGATAAGACACTTGACACCACAAATTGAAGGAGGAAAGATTTAGCCTAATAGCCATAACATTCCACTCTGCCCCCCTGATAGTCTTTAGAGGTTTCAGTTTACAGTCAGCAGGCTCCAAGGCAGGGTGACATGGCAAAAGAAAAGCAGTCCATGCTATGGTATGGCAGACAGGAAGTAATAGCAGCAGTGAGCCTTCTTTTTCCTTTTTTTATTTTTCTTATTTTTTATTTTTGGCAGAACCAGGGATTGAACTCAAGCGCTTGTGCTTACCAGGTAAGCGCTTATTCTACTGAGCCATCTCCCCAGCCCTTTCTTTCCCCTTTTATTTCATCTAGGATATAAACGTTTTAGGTGGTGCCACTTATATTCAGGGTAAGTCTTCCCATAATCTATGCTCAGAAGTATGCTAAACCAATTAGTGGACTAATTTAGCTATTCGACACCCTTAATCCATATTTACACCCTGACCCAGCATCACCCACTATCTGGCCATCTCCCCAAAGCCCTATTTCTGAGTGCATGCAGCTTTGGGAGAATATCTAGATACCAGTCAGAACACTCATGCCCCGGGCCCTAATGCTCAAATCCCCAATGTCATACTGTACATATACTGCACCCTGGGCAACTCTTCTGACTCATAGCACTACAATTTCACAGTTTCCTTCTTTGGCATAAGCTCATTCTCATGGAGTTTCTGCTCAGGGTTCACCATAGAGTCCTAGCTATGGGTTCATTGTCATGAAGACACCCTGACAGTGATGCCCTACCATCCTCCCTCATTTCAGTCATCAATTGGATATTGCTGCATTATCATTGCTCACCTGTCTCCTCTTTAGATCCTGAGTTTTCATTTTTCCAAGTCCTAGCATCTGGGACAGTTGAGCCTCAATAAATACTTGTTAAATGAAGGAATAACGTAACCACAGACTTTGGCTTTAGAAAATATTTCACAAATCTCAGTTCTCTTTTATGCTGTCTTCTACCTCCTATTCTATTTAGTGCCTTAAAACCATAATTTCCATTTCAGCTCAAGCTAGGTCACCATTTGCTGGCCTCCCAGCCACAAATGTCCACTTTTACAGAGTCATGTTGCCAGTTGAGATGAAAAGAGTATTTTTCATTTTCAAGTCCCATTAGTTTAGAGTGAAGGAAAAAATTCCTCTCATTCATCAATTATATCTTACAGTCTTGCTTCAGTCAAGCTTTCTGTCACACACACAGATTTTGAAGAGAAATGGCTTTGTCATTTTCATTCCCACCCTTGCCTTGTAAAGCAGAATTTACCCAACAGAAATAATGACAGGAAAGAAAAACTGGAGGTGATGTCCCAACCAATTTAAACCAAAAATTCAGCTCAGTATTGGGTGGGTTCTTGTGCCTGTCTGCTGGGAGGCTAGATTTCTATGTGTGCTCTACTCTCTGGCTAGAATCATTTCCCAGCTCAAATGTCTCACCTCTGATGCCATCCACACGGAGGGGGTTGTTTTCCAGAGATCTTAGGGTGTTGAACAACATCCCTGTCTCTACCCACTAGATGCCAGTAGCATCCATAAGTTGTAGAAGTGAAAAATGTCTCTAGACATTGCCAGATGTCCCTAGGAGGCAAAATCACCCCTCATTGAGAATAATTGACTAAATGACTCCTGTTTGCCCTTCAGATTTTATCCTTTGGAAGCCCTGCTTGGCTGCTTGAAGTAGATCTAATGGTTCATTATATGTCTTTATAGCATTGTGTGTCATTCCTTTAATGCATATACGAGGGTTTATAATCACATATCTATTGGACATGTATATTAGAGATTTCCAGAGGAAAAGAACCACAGGGCATAGATGTATAGCTAGAAGAGAGGAGAGTTATTAGCAGAATTGGCTCATGCAGTTATGAAGGCTGGGAAGTCCCACAGTAGGCAGGTTGGTGGGTCAGCTCAAGGCTGAGAGCCAAGGAAGCTGATGGTGTAATTCTCAGGGCAAGACCGAAGCCCAGATTATCCAGAAGGCTGCTGGCATACGTCCTGGAGCCCCAGGGCCAGGCAGGCTGGAGTACTGATGTGCAAGGGCAGCAAGAGGAGAGAGTATTCCAGCTATGGAGCAGAGAAAGGAAAATTTGCTTTCTTTTTTTGTTCTCTCCGGGTCCTCAGCACCTAGTGGTGCGGCCTACACTGAAACAAGGTCCCTCCAACTCAGTACACTGGCCCATATGCCAGGCTCCAGGTAGACCCCTCACAGCTATACCCAGCAGTAATGCCTCACCAGTTTTCTAGGTGTTCCTTAATTTTGTTACAGTGCCATTTAGAAGTAACTGTTACAACATTGTTATTGTCTCCTAGGCGATAAGATCCCTGAAAATGAAAATTAGTTCTGTTCTGTTCACTGTTGTATGCTTTGTCCTTGTTATAGTACCTGGCTCCTATTACTTACCTCAAAAAAGTATATAATCTCTGACCTTAATAGCAAAAAATTTAACAATGTAGGTGTGACCTGCTAGTGAGAGGTCTCTGAGAAGCAATATAGTTTGAGAAGAATGGCAGCTTTTAATATGTTCTGAATACGTGAGAGAGAGTGGAGAGCACCTATGAAATGGACAGCGCAGGAAAGTCCGATGAGACACTCCGAGATGTGGAAAGATGCACACATGCAGATGCTCGCGTCTGCAAGAACTGTGCCATGCAGGCTGACACCCAGCAGGAGCTGAGGCTGGTGCAGTGCCCTGCACTCCAGGAAGGACTTTGCCGTGCGCGCCACATTTACAGGGCCAGCAGCACCGACGTGGGCAGCAATAGCAGCTGCAGCAGCGGGAGACCCCAGGACAGGCTGGGTGAGATGGCAGGGATCTGTTCCTAGCTCTGGATGTCTTACATTCAAAACAAACTTTTTCCCTTTTTTTTAATGAATTCTTCATTGTGAAGATGTAAACAAAACAGGAACTAACCTATTTCCTCTTATTTATTTGTTGTTGTCACATTTTCCAAGGTCTTGAATTGTTCTTTTTTTTTTTTTTTCTAATTAATTTTATTGGGAAAGAAATAGCAATGAGACAGTTTCAAAACAGGTTACTAGGACAGTTACAATAATTAATAAATTGCATATTGTTGTCTTCGTAGTGGTTTTCACAGTACAAGGTGCAAACACGATATCCTGTCCAAACACTATTAGTACAAATTAAGAGAAAGTAGCTGTATATCTACCGTAACTATTTTGTATATATAGATAGAAAATGGTCCTTCATTTATATTCCCTTTTTTTTGGTCAGTTTTGTCAAAGATGGGTATTCCATTGCCATTTAAATATTGTAGGTACATGAATTCAGCAAAATAATCCAATATAGTCTCGTAGTCCATAATAGTAGTGGGTTATCCATATGACTGGCAATGTCAGAAGTTGTTGACTTGAGCCTTTCACAGCTCAGCATATTAATATGGCTTGACTTTATATAACGCGTTTTTATACTTTTCTGCCGGATGGTTAAGACCAAGATAGATCAAGACCTATATAACAAGAAATGTAGCTCTTGTATCTGTCAAGGTCAGTCAGATCCTCTCAGGATTTACCCTGAAACCCTCTACCACAATTTGTAGATCCTTTGTCACTATTGGCTGGGGTGATAGCTCAGTAGAATAAGTGCTTGTCTGGCAAGCGCAAGGGCCTGAGTTCAATCCCCGGTTCCATCAAAAAACCAAATGTTTTTGCTTTAAACTTTTTAAAAGAAAATTTATTTGTTGCTTATTTATTTGAGAGGTAGTAGAGTCAGGGCCTAAGGTTGAAAAATCACAGCAGAGTGTTATATCTGGGGTCTACTAATAGGGAAGCACTATAGTCCTACTCCAAGAAACTGTTCTAGGCGTGAAGGGAAAGCAGAAAGACGATTCAGGAGGAAGCTATGTAGGTAGAGAAAGCTGTCTGAGTGAGCCATGGCCTTTAGCAGAAAGATGAGTGGCCAGGGAAGGGAGCCCCTCCAATAAATCAATACTCAGCTTTCTGTACTTCCCCCAACCTCACATTTACTGTTGCTCCTCACGATGGCAATCAATCAGATCCTGAGCCAGGCAAGGCCACCTGCGGAGTCAGTCAACGGAGGTGAGCTTCCAGGAGACCAGGCAGGAAGAAGGGTGCAGACAGGTGGAAGGGGGCAGCAGGAGACAGCCAGCACAGCATGTCACTGTGCACCATCTCAGAAGAGGGGAGATGTAACCTTATTTCAGACTCAGTGGTGATAATTCGTTAATGGCATTGATTTTTCCACAAAGTTGTTGCTGTTTTCTCTAGGAGATGGTTCATGCTTTGAAAGTAGAATTAAGGTAGAGAACTATTGCATGGTTGTCTCAAACAACCATTTCCAGAGTCCCTGCTGTGACTCAGACTGAAAAAAAATGAGGCCAGCACCAGCTTAGGAGCCCCCTGTTAGACGCTCAAGCATGGCAGCTAGAAAGACACCAAAGGAAATTAACTCCACTGCTGCCTCGCTCCTCAGGGGAAAGAGCGTCACACAGGACCAGCCTTTCCCTTCACTTTTGGTGTAAAGGAAGTAGAAGGTGGGTGAATAAGAAGAGCTATCGTGGTTTGAGGTATCAGCAAGAGTACAAGGAAGTTGATGGGGGCAGTTAAGAGAAAGAAATGGCTGTTCCCAGGGTAAGAAAGACTGTGGAACTGAAGGGTAACAGGGAACATTCGGATGTTTGCCAGTGTGTTGTTTTACTATACTTCTTCCCTTTGAAATTTCCTGAAACATCTAAGAAATAATTTAAAGGGTTTCCTAATTTTTAATCTAATTATGAAACTTCATCTAGAGACCTCAGTGCATCCCAGCTTTTTTTATTCAGAACAGAACCGAGGGCCTTCACACTGAGCCATGTTCCCAGCCCTCCCCCTTTCTTAAGTTTGACATAGTAAGTCTGTACGTTGAGCCAGTGCATCAGTCAGTGCTTACTAGAAAAACAAATTTAATAGAAGATATCACATATAAAAGGATCTACATGATTGACTCACAAAGGCCATTGGCTGATTTGGAAGAGTGTAAAAGGGCTATTTGTACCCTAGCGATCCAAAGGATCCACTCGAAGGCCTGGAGCTCACAGAGTGCCATGTGTGAGTCTGTATCAGGAGGCTGAGGGGTCTGTGGTGGAAGGCTGAAGGATCTTCGCTGGAGGTTGAAGAGTCTGTGTGAGAATTCGGGAGATGATGTCCAACAAGAAGGTGAAGACTGGAGCTCCTCCAGAGAAATAGAAGCTGTCCCCCTTTTGCTTTCTGTTTATGTCACTCAGGCCACAAGTCAATTGGTCAATGCCACTTACACTCAGGGTGAGTCTTCTATCTTCACTAAATCCATTCAGCTACACCCAGAACTATGCTAATTCAATTTAGGTGGGCATTTCTTACTCAAATTGATATAGTTAATTGTCACAGCCAGGTTAGGGCCAAGTTTGCAATCCTCCTGCCTCAGCCTCCTAAATCTCCATGTATAGGTATATAGATATGTATATATAAATATAGCATATTCGTACACATAGGTAAACACATAGTCCTGGGATATAGGATTGAAAAATGGAGAAGTATTTTACTAATCTTTTCAGATATTGTGGATATTTTTGATACTGTACCAAACTCAGCAATTCATAGTTTCTTAAAAGTTCAATGTGAAATACAAAACCATATCAATGAAATTTTTATACTGTGTTACATTACAGTCAATTCCCATGTGTTGCACTTTGAATGAACTTGGGCATGGTTTTGTAATATAGTGCAATTGTTCACTTGGAAACTATTGTTCAGTGAGTTATACACATCTTCCAAATGTTCATGCATTTTATTATACAGCATCAAAAACAACATCAATTAATATAATGACATTGGGAGAAAAAGTCTTTAGGTTTTGGGAAGCTGCTGGGTTCACCATTGTGAACAGGTGCAAGTTTTCCAAAATTAGTAGTTTTAGTAACTTTTGTTTGAAAGCTTGATCTTTACCCTTGCCAATTGTGTCATTTATTTCCTTGATCGTGACAGGGTTACTTTGTTCATTTCCAAGCAAGTATCTGGGAAATAACCATTGAAAATGTAGTAGTTTAGCATGCAACTTAAACAAACATACCAATTCTCTTGGAGCTAAATCCTATTTTGGCATACAGAAGTGCTTTATACATATTTCCCATTTCATCAGGTAGAATATTATTATTATTTTTTAAATTATTTATTTATTTTTATTTATTACAATTATTTATTGTGTGTGTGTGTGGCCAGCTCAGCCCACCAGGGGGTGGGGCTGGCTGGCATGTGGTGCTGGGGGATCGAACCGTGGTCCCTGTGCTTTGCCAAGCTTGTTTCAAGTAGGTGCTTTAGACCACTGAGCCATCTCTCCAGCCCCCATCAGGTAGAATATTAAAAAGACACATGTTCAATGGACAATAAATGAAACCATTAATAATACTGCTTCACCAAGGAATTCTTAACTGAAACTGGAAATTTTTGTCTTTCTTTTCTTTTTGACTGTGGATTTATGGAAGTAAAGAAGTCAGTGATTATTGCTTGGCATTGCTATCTTGAGCCATGCTAATAACATCTTAGCAGTATAATGGAAAGAGTTTTGACCTTTTAAGTCTCTGAAAAGGTTATGTGGACTTCCAGGAGCTTGTGGATCACTCTTTGAGAACTGCTGTGTCAGAATGTGTGTTACTAAACTTTCCAAGAAACATCTGCAAAATTGTGACGCTGTCTTTTAGTATTGTGTGGCCAGATAGTGCCCCTGTAAAACAGTGTAAACCTGAAACTGGAAAATAGATCAAGAACCAAGAGAGGAGACAGAATGAAGGTTGAAGAAATTCTGTTATAGGCAAGATAAGTGGTTTATGGTGCAGTGTTTGGAGAGAAACACATGATAAAGATGTTCATTCTAACTCGTCTCTCTTTGCTTTCAATATGCTTGAAGAGCAACATGCTTCAACAAGAACAATCTCAACAGTCACACTGGCTTGCTGGTTCCCACTAATTCCTACTTCTCAGTATACATAGAAATGAGTTAAAAAAAAAAAAAAGAAATTAGTTTGTGCTGGATTTGTTTTGTTTTGCTTTGGCTTTGGAGGGGAGAGAGACAACCAGAACTGAAGGAAGATATGCCTTACTTTGCAATGAGAATTTGCCTTTGGGCACAAATTTGGTTGCTGCCCATTAGTCTGATTTGAACTCTCACTCTGGTCAATTTTAACCTTTCTCTCCAGAGTGCTTGTGGTGGTATTTGGTGACTATTAATAGAGACCTGATGACAACTTTACAAGAAATGCAATTATGTACTTGGGGTTGGAGGGCTTTCTCTTTCTTTCTTTCTTTCTTTCTTTCTTTCTTTCTTTCTTTCTTTCTTTCTTCTTTCTTTCTTTCTTCTTTCTTTCTTTTTTGGTACTGGGGATTGAACCTGGGATGTTGCGCTTGCCAGGCAGGTGCTTATGCCACTGAGCTATTTCCCCAGCCACAGGAGCTTTAGTTTTTTAAATAAATCTAATTCCTATAAAGACTGTTATAGCCACAGAATTGAGTGAAGGAAAGGAGTTGTGTTCCTAGAAGCCGATTTTTAAAAGTCACCCTGGGTAATGTTGACCACATGCATTGCTGTATGTACAGGTCTGGCCCTGGAGGAGGAGAACTGAGAGAGCAGGCCACTGAAGTAGAATCTAGGAGTGACAAAGACAGGAGAACAATAGGCTATGTTCATTGCCTCTGTGCAATTTGGATGTTATTAGAGAAAACAAAACTCTCTGTCCCTTTGGCTTCTTCTCTGGCTCTGAATGGTGTGGGCAGAATTCTTGTGGGCAGGATCCACCCCACCCTGGGAACCAATCTTTTACCCAAACCTGCCCTAGCACCAGGCCAATGAGACTGAAGGGTTTGCTGGCCAGCAGGTTTTACCTTGAGACGTTGGTGGTGGAACACTGGGATGGATGCAGCGGTGAAATCCCAGACTAGGTCAGCAGCTGCCTCATGGATGACTTGGACCTTGCTGGACACACTGATGGGTAATTTGGAATCCAGAGACTATTTCCAAACTGCTATGATAATAGTAAAGAAGGAAATGAAACATGAATCAAAGCAGGAGAAGGGGAAAGGGACACACAATATTTTTGTTCTCATCAGAAACATTTCATTTAAGAAAACTCACAACATGAGCCAAGGTTACTATTGTAGTCAGGGCTTACAAGGGGAGTAATAATACAGAACACATAGTTTATAAGATTATCTTTTAATAGTCACCCAAAGAGTCATATACAAAGAGAGTGCAGGAAATGTTTCCACTCACTAAAAAACAAAAGAATCCAGCTGAGGCCCTGGATCCCACAGCAATATCCTGCGTGAGTCCAGCTGAAGACCTAGAGCCTATGACAGTGCCTCCCACAAGTCCAACTGGAGGCCAAAAGCCCACGACAACATCTCAAGCAGGCCTGTTTCATAGATCTGTACTGGGAAATCCCCAAGGCCAGCAGAGGAAGCTAGAAAGTCTGTGCGAGTGGGATGAAGGATCCGTGCCAGCAGGCTAAATGATCTGTACTGGAGCCAAATCCAAAGCTCTGGAAGCTCAAAGTAAGGCCTAGGGCTCCCTGCAAAAGTACCACAGTCATCCTCAGTGACAGCAAGGACCCAAGCTTCTCTGATGATGAGAACAGCCCAGGATAAATCAGGAAAGCTGGAATGACAAGCTTCTCCAGGATATTGAACAGTGCACCATCTTCCCCTCTGTAATCAGAAAGCAATGCTCAAACACCAAAGTCTTCTCAAAGTGAATCATAGCCGTTCTCAGCAATGTGGTCCTCCTCTGATGAGAATAGCCAAGTTCATCAAGAAAGCCAGCATGACAAGCTCCTCCAAGAGAACCAACAGCTCCCTAATGACCTTGCCTCTTCTTTACAGCGCTGCCTCTTACACTGCTGGCAACAATCCTCAGGTGGGCCTCCCACACCCAGCACCATGCTGGTTCAGTTCTGCTGGGTGTTACAAGTTGGCCACAAGTTGTCAATCCACTACAGTTACTCATAGAGAGAAACAATGGTGTCTTATATTTTAAAAAGCACTTGATCTTCTAGAGCACTTGCACATTTATATTGTCATAGTTGTACCTCTATACAATAAACTGAAATACACAAGGGAAAATTGAGCCCCTCAGATTGCAGAAATGTTGGGAGATATTTCTAAAACAAGGAAATACACAAGTTGTAGAATCTGCCTATATGTTTGAGCCACAAGGTTGTTCCTTGGTATAAAGCTAAAGGTAGGAATGAATACCAATATGAGTACTTTGAGAAAATTCTCCTTTGATGTCACAAAAAACAAGGACCTAACCTTTCTTTCGAATGTAGGACATTCACAATGAGACTAGAAGGTATTCTGTTTTGAACATTTCTGACAAGATCTTTACATTTTTCTTTTTTCTTTTCTTCAAAACAAGAATAAAAGCTTCTGGTGACTTTCAGTTTGCTTTCGTCTTTGTTACTCCAAGGGCAATAAATGTTGACAGTACATACAATTCTAGTAATAAGTATTTGTTTGGCACCTGGTAAAATTTCTAGTATTTGAAGCTCTCTCAGCTTTGAAAGAGCCTGGAAGTTTTTGTTTGTCTCTTGGGTCAGAAAAACTGGCTTGAATCCTACAAATAGCAAAAGACTTCTTGGAGCCCAAGATCCTCATCTGTAAAACACAATGATAGCATTTACTTTGTAAGCTGTTGTAAGTACTAGATTAAAGCATGTATCACACAGAAAAACTGCTGCACAATTGCTCAGCATGTTGGTATGGTGTATGTAGATTAGAGTTGATTAGTCTGAGCTCACAATAATTGATGTTACAATTTTGAGGAACTGTGTTAGTTGCTTAGCCGTGAATAGCTTAGAACAACAATGGCGAAAATCCACACCATGGACATCAGCAATCATAAATCAAGGATTTCCCCAGCTGTTACCTAAAGATTCAAAAGCACACAACAGAACTTTCATAATAAATATGAGTTTTTCCTCTTTGTATTCACTTTCTTCTTTATTGTGATTCAAAAAATTATAATGAATAATACTTTTAGTATAAATATCTTGAAAAATATAAGGAATTTTCTTGGTTTTTTGATGATTGAAAGTGTCACTGAAAAAATCATGGGATTGGATTCCAAGCATCAGCCAACTTAGTGGTTATGGTAGATACTTTTAGTTGCCTACCCATAAAACAATTCCCCTGTCCTTTCCTCTCTTCTCTCACTACAGATTATGTTCCTGATTTCAGGGAAGGTAGGATTTACCTCTAATTTATAGCCCAACAGATGAACTGCTTTAGTTAGTCATGAATATGTGAGTTTTCCTCCACCAGTGATTGAATTAACATTGGGTGGATGATTGAGCGCTGGTTTATATTCTCAGACCCAGGTCAGACTCCTCATTTTAGTTGTTTTCTTTGTTGCTGAGACAAAATACCCAACACCCAAAAAATAAGGGAACAAAGATTCATTTTGGTTCATATTTGTAGAGCTTTCAGTCCATAATCTGCTGACTCTGAGGTAGCGTGGCATAGGAGACAGGAACAATTCATGGCATGCAGAAGGTAGCAAAGCAACAGATGTTAGCTGCTCCTTTCTGCTTTTTAAATTGTCTAATCTATCAGGATTAGGATAGTGCCAAACCAATCAGTGAACTGATTTAGTAATCACCCACCCTTAGTCCCAGCACCTTTAATCCTAGCAATGCACCTCAATCAATCACATATGCTACATCCAGCCATCTCTGAAAAAGCCCCCATCCATGACCATATGAGGCTTGGCGGAGACATTTAGACTGTTAGAAAAATTTTTTGAAGGGGCCGGGGAGATACTTCGCTGGCAAGCGCAAAGGCTTGAGTTCAATTCCCGGTTCTGCAAAAAAAAAAAAAAAAAAAAGTTTTTGAGTGTTTTCTTCTCCATCCATTGTAATATAACCGTGTGACAAACAGGCAACAGGCAGGCAGGCAAAAAGTCACCTCCATGATGTCTCAGAAGAAATGTAGGGAAAGTCAATTTTTGTGATGACATCACTGAGCCATTGATTAAAATCTGGTTCTACCACTCTGTAATAAAATGATTTAAACCAAAACTAGAGGCCAGGAGAGGGCTCAGTATAATAAGCACTTCCCTGGCAAGCACAAGGGTCTGAGTTCAATCCCCAGTTCCATCAAAAACAAACAAATAAATAAATAAATAAATATATTTCCCTGTTATTTACAGCCAGATGCATTTTTATACAATACAGGGAGGGCAATATAAGGCTGGTTTTTCAGTTTCCCAGGTTATACTTTATAGTTGATACCTACAGCCCATCTCTAATCTCAAAAGTATAGGACTCAGCATGAAATGAGGCTGGATTACGGGGAGAAGCTAGGTCTGCAGTGAGGACCTCCTCCTGGGTCTGTGCGGGTTGGTTCAGCCATGATAAATGAGTCAAGCATCACTTTGAAGTACTTAAGGAGACTCACACTGACACCTAGAGACTTCACTCTTGGGCATAGTATAATCAGGATCCTTTTAAGATTATTTTTATTGTTATGTGTTCCTGAGTTATTCTGAATGCTTACCAGAAAAAGAGTGGCAGAGATATGATGAAAAGGTGCTCTAAAAGCTGTTTTTATTTCTCTTTTCCAGAGAGAGAGAGAGAGAGAGAGAGAGAGAGAGAGAGAGAGAGAGAGAGAGAGAGAGAGAGGAAAGAACACACCATCAGGCATGTGAGAGCGGAAGAGGATAAAACTTTGCTCACAGAGGAATCAGTAAACTAGCGCATGGACTCCAGACGAGGTGTCAGAACAAGATAGTGACTGCCCACAAGACAGGGAAGGCTTACAACTTCATAAAGTAATGCTAGCACCAACAGCACAGAAGGAGGATGTTTTGAAAAGCAAGATATAGGTCTTGCTTTTGGATGCAGACTTGAAGAATTCTACCTCTCTGGATAGTTTCTCTGGTTGCCCTCATAGTTGGGGGTTTTCACACTTGCGATAGGAGCTCTGGACACAGAAGACAGGAAATGGGAGCATGTGAAATAGCCCTGTGTCCCTCATCTCCTCACAACCACAGCTCCTGGCCCTTCTCATCTCTGTGTGGCCCTGATGGTGTCTGCCTGTAACTTCTTCGCATACTCCAGAGGCCCTGAGCTTCAGAGTGCTCAGCTGCAAGGCTAATGCCGGAGAGGGACAATGGTGATAGTGAGAAGCCACATTCATGGCTCTCAGCACTAGGAAATGGCAGAGAATTCTAGGAAGTCTGTGAATGGCCTCTGAGGCTGTATAGAGCTTATAAAGTCCTCCTTTCTCCTTTTGCTGAAAACTCCCATAGAAGTGAAAGGAACCTCTGTCTGGTTTATTTCAAAGGAGGGTTTGTAAAAAAAAAAATATACTACATATTATCTAAGTCGCTCCTCACTGGCTAATTTTCAGAGCTAAATATCCCAACCGCTTCAAAACATTTCTTTTTCATATTATTCAAAGGGATGGAGAATGGGGCTTGACATAAAACACAGTTTCCATTTATACGATCTGTTTCTCTCTCTAGGGGGGTAGCAGATGTTTAAACCCTTTCAGAAACTATTTTTAAGGCAAAACTGCTCACTGATACATGTCCATCAGAATAAAGCTGACTTCAAAAAGGACAGGCGTTGCTGCATTGTATTCTTCTTATTAGGTATCAGTGGACTCTATGTCTTGTAAAGCTGTTGATATTCATGAATGAAGCCTGACCCAGTTCTCTTACTAGAGAGAGAAGCTAGGAAGAATGTGTCAGGGCCACTCTGGAGTCCTGGCCTTTCTTCTAGGGTGTGTGAGTGAAATTGTAAGAGTAATATGTAGAGGAATAATTATAACATCACCTCACTCCCCTCGTGTCTAGGAAGCAGGCAGGCACATGCAAAAGAATGTATGCACGGTTGTGTGTGTGCATGTTCATGTGTATTTAAGCTACAATTATGCTACTATTGCATCCTTCAAATTTAGAGAAATAATTCAGTGACAGAGATGCATTCAAAGTTACCTGAAAAAAAACGGTGTGTGGGAAGCCATCTTTCTCCTGTGTGTCACAATGATTTGAAAAAGTGGAAAGTCAAGGAAAAGTCACATGTTCTAGCCACAGGAAAAGTAGGAAATGAAGTAGTCAGGTGAAAGGGAAAAGAATAGTGGTTCAGTTCCACACAGGCAGCCTGCTCTTCATGTGATCTGTTCTTCCATCTTACTATTTCTGCTTTCTCATAGCTTTTGCTACAAGAAAAACTCATGTGACAATTTCTACTTCCCCCTAATCTCTCTCTGGTCATATGCAGATCCAACAGAATCTGACGCTTTCTCTCAATGCATTGTTTCATCCCCAGAGCTTGCCTCATCCCGCCTCACAGTCTCTAGGAGGGAAGGTGATAATTCAGCTTATCTCTGTACAGGAGTGTCCCCATTTTGTGGTTTTATTCTCTGTGGCTTCAGTTACTCGGGTTCAACCTCTAACAGAAAACATTCAGTACAAAATTAGAGAAATAAACAATTCATAGGCTTTTTTAAATTTGTTAACTATTCTGAACATCATGATAAACTTATCTCCATTCCACCCTGTGTGAGAATCATTTCTTTGACCAGTGTTTCCATGCTGTATATGCTACCTGCTTGTTAGACACTTAATAGTCATCTTGTTTATCAGATCAGCTATTGCAGGATCACAGTGTTCCTAGTCCAGTAATCCCTATTTTACTATTTCATGGCTCCAAAGCACAAGCATAGGGTGGGTAGCAATTTTGACGTGCCAAAGAGAAGCCATAAAGTGTTTCTTCTAAGTGAAAAGGTGAAAGCTCTCAATCAGAAAAATAAATCAGGAGAAAGCCTTCTTCCTTTTCGTCTGGCGGCAGCCATCAGATAAGCCGAGACGGGTGCGTAGAAGCGCATCCAGGAGCTGTGGAGGAAGAAGCAGTCTGATGTGACGCGCTTTCTGCTGCGGTCCGCTGCTGGCAGCACCACAGCTCTGGGCGCTCCATGGGACTCCACACCCCACCCGGCCGGACAAAGCTCGCAGACTTGGATACAAGGCCAAGCAAAGGTATGTCATATACAGTATTCGTGTGCTGCGCGGTGGTCGCAAACGTCCAGTTCCTAAGGGAGCGACTTATGGCAAGCCTGTCCATCACGGCGTTAACCAGCTGAAGTTTGTGCGAAGCCTTCAGTGTGTTGCCGAGAAGCGAGCTAGCCGCCGATGTGGGGCTCTGAGAGTTCTAAATTCTCGCTAGCTTGGTGAAGATTCCACATACAAATTGTTTGTGGTTAACCTTATTGATCCATTCCACAAAGCCATCAGAAGAAATCCTGACACCCGATGGACCACCAAACCAGTCCACAAGCACAGGGAGACGCGTGGGCTGACATCTGCAGGCCGCAAGAGTCGTGGCCTCGGAAAGGGCCACACGTTCCGTCACGCTATTGGTGGTTCTCGCTGTGCAGCTTGGAGAAAGCGAAATACTCTCCAGCTCCACTAATAATATAAGTGACGTTTGTAAAATTCATAACTCAACAAACAACAAAAAAAAAAAAAAAAAAAAAAAAAAAAAAAAAAAAAAAAAAAAAAAAAAAAAAAAAAAAAAAAAAAAAGAAAGAAAGAAAAATAAACCAAATGGTAAAGTTGCTAAGATAGTGAAGAAGGAAAAAGAAAGGCACTAGATTTGTTTTTGTACTTCAAATTACAAAATTTATGGCCTCAACATATGGTAAGTGCTCAGTTACAGGCTTCTCTGCCATCTTTCTACGGCTTCAGGTGTTCACAGTGGGAGGCCCCTGGTTAAAGGAGCTGTCATATTGCTGGCCATCTTGTGAACTGACTACTGTTAGGTACAGCCAGCTGTACCCTAGGACTAAGGTTGTGTGGCTTAAACCAGTGCGGCCTTGGAGAGTATCCGGCCAAGAAAAATGGATGTATAGGCTGCTGTTAACAGGTGGGCACTATGATGGATATGTCTGGTATAAATGTGTGACTATGCTGCTCTCTTAATTAAGCTAGTCTCAGAATTATTTCATTCAACTTGTCCTACAGGACTAAAGTTAACATATGAGTAAGTGTTTTATCTTGAACATGAATACATAGGGAAGTATTATAGAACATACATTCAATTAAAACATTACCTCTTCATTAGACCTTTTTAAAATCATCCCATATAAAGACACATTGAGCCATGTTCTCCTTTCACCTATTCCCTACACTTTCCTCTATAGTACTTTTTTTTTTTTAATTTTTTTTTTATTTATTTGAGAGAGAGAGAGAGAGTGTGTGTGTGGTGTGTGTGTGTGGCCAGCTCAGCCCACCAGGGGGCGGGGCTGGCTGGCATGTGGTGCTGGGGGATTGAACCACGGTCTCTGATGCTTTGCCAAGCTTGTTCTAAGTAGGTGCTTTAGACCACTGAGCCATCTCTCCAGCCCCTCTCTATGGTACTTATAATCTAAAGTTACATTGTTTGTTTTATAACATATTGCCTTTCCTACCCCTAGACTATAATTTTCTAGAAGGGAAGGACTTGGTCAGTCTTATTCACTATCTTATCCCAAGTATCTTACACAGCAAGTGACATCCATAAATGTTTGTTAAATGAATAAACAAATAAATAGAGTTGATGATGAGTGCATTAGCAAAACTAATAGAGAGTCTTAGATCAACAGCTTTAGTGTATGTGATACTTATTTAAAATGCAGATAAATTACAAATATTCTGACTGAGTACACCTGGGGTAGAACATAAGATTCATCTTTTTTTTTCTTACTAGAAATAGAATTCAGGACCTTGCACTTGCCAGGATTCATCATTTTAACCAAGCACTCTGAGGGACTCTGTTGTCTGTGGTCCTAAGGCATTTTGAAAAACACCGCTGGAGCTAAACTTCACAATCTTCAATTTGGAGTTCCCTACCAAGTCAGTGTAAGGACAGACATGAGAGTATAGGGAATCCAGCATTAGAAGATCAGAGGTAGCTCTGTTGTCACCAAGCACTGGCTGTTGTTCACAATTAGACCACAAAGTTGTTTTCTATTAAGGCATCAAATCCCTTGCAAGTACCAGCAACATGCCCTGCTCAGAACCTTTCTCTTTCATAGCACATTACCAGAAGTTCTGAATTTGCAATATTCGCCAATAGACTAATTTAAGACTTTATGATAAGAGATCTTTCACCATCATTTAAATCCTCATGAAATTTGTTTAGGAGGGCCATGGAGAGCTCAGTAAAATAAGTGCTTGCCTGGCAAACGCAGGGTCCTGAGTCAATCCCCAGTACTGAAAAAAAAAAAAAAAGAGTTTCTGCCTTCAGAGGATGAGAAAAAAAAAAAAAAAAAAAAAAAAAAAAAAAGAAAGAAAGAAAGAAAGAAAGAAAGAAAGAAAGAAATTTGTTTAGAGATGTTATAATATAACATAACGTAACATGACATTACACAAACAGAGAATAGAGGTATCACAGAAAAGATGGAGGAAGTAGTAAATAGCTGCAAGTCAATCTCTCCAATATTTGGAATCTAGATCTTGGAAAAGAATGTGGGGTAGAAAAAAAGGAGGGAGGTGAAGTCTTGGGACTTAGGAAGGACCTGAAGGAGAAATTGGAGCCCACAGAAAAGTGAAGAGACAGGCCTTGATGAAAGAAAATAAAAGAGGATACAAATTGCACTTTCTCCCTGCTTCCTGACTCACAGCATGAGAGAGGAGGATCGAATCTACAGAGATAGTGAGGGCAGGAAAAAAAGAAATTAAAGTATCATTATTTGCATATAAAATCATACTCTATATAGAAAACCCAAAAATTCCACTAAAATACTCCTAGATTTAATAACTAAGTTCAGTAGCATAGCTGGATACAAAGTCAAAACTCAATAGCATTCCTGTACACAAATGACAAACTCACTAAGAGAGAAAAATTAAGAAAACACAATCTTTCACAATAGCATCAAGAAACATGTAGTAGAAAAAAACCTGTTGAGGCTGGCCAGATAGCTCAGTGGATCAAAGCACCTGCTTAGGCAGACAGAGGGAAAGGGTTCCACCCTCCGCATGTCGTGCCAGTCCTGCCCCTGGGGTTTGCTGAGATGGTGACTGAGACTGGGAGTGCAGGCATGAGCCTGTAATTCCAGTGCTTGGAGGCTGAAAACAGAGAGTCACTACGAGTTTGATCTGTGTAGTGAGACCCTGTATGAAATACAAAAGAAAAAAATAAAAAACCAGTGGAAAAGAAGAACATAGAAGTTATCAGAAAATCGAAAGATATACCTTGTTCCTCGAAAGGTGGAACCAAAATGGTGAAACCGGCCATACTTCCAACATCTGTATGTTAACAGATTTAACATAATGCCAATCAAAATACCAGTGGCATACATCACAGAACTATAGAAAACAATCTTAAAATTCATTTGGAACCAGAAGAGACCTAAAATAGCAAAGGCAATTCTGGCCAACAAAGGCAAGGCAGGAAGAAGCACATTCCCTGACCTAAAAGTATACTACAAATCTACTGTGATAAAAACAGCATGGTACTGGCAAAGAAAAGAGCAAAGGATCAATAAAGCACAACAGAAAATGCAGAAACAACTCCAAACACACTCAGCTACCTTATCTTTGACAAAGGGGCCAAACATTTTCTCTGGAAGGAAGACAGCCTCTTTAATATATGGTGCTGGGAAAACTGGCTTTCCACATGCCAAAGATTAAAGCTGGAGCCATATCTCTCATTGTGCACTGAACTAAAATTGAAATACAACAATAATCTAAATATTAAAGCACAATCTGCTGAAAGATAGATTAGTAAAACTCTTGAAAACAGATATAGCATAGATTTTATGAACAAAACCTGATCACGCAAGAAATATTTAAAAAAATCAACCACTGGGATCATATCATAATAAAAAGCTTTTGGACAGCAAAATAAATCAGAGTAAAGAGACAACCCAGGATAGAAAAAAAAAAATCCCAGCTACTTCTCAGATAAAGGACTAATCTAGAATATATAAAGAACTTAATGAAAACCAGACCCTCAGGTTTAAAGATCCAATCTAAAACTGGATGTCTGGGTCTGGTGAGATGACTCAGTGGTCTAAAGCACCTACTTGAAACAAGCTTGGAGAAGCACAGGGACCTCGGTTCGATACCCCAGCACCACATGCCAGTCAGCCCCATCCCCAGGTGGGCTGAGCTGGCCACACACACACACACAATAAATAAATAAATGTTTTAAAAAAAAACAAAAACAAAGCTGAAATGAATAGACACTTTCAAATGAAATACAAAGAACGAATAAATATTCAACATCATTGGTCATTCAAGAAATGCACATTTTAGTGAGATTCCATCTCACTCCAGAAAGAAAGGCTATCATCAAGAAATCAACCAATAACAAATGCTGGTGAAGCTGTTAGAAACAACAAACACTTTCCGCTGTTGGTAGGAATGTGAACTGGCACACCAATATGGAAATTGAAGTGGAGATTCATCAGAAAAATTAAAACTAGGGCCAACCAAATAGCTCAGCGGATTAAAGCACCTGCAAGCCGGCGCAGGGGCCAGGGGTTCTATCCCAGGGCCTGCCATGCTACCCCCGCCCCTGGGGCTCGCTGAGACAGCAATTGACACTGGGCGCGGTGGCATACACCTGTAATCCCAGCTTTTGGGAGGCTGTAAACAGGCAGATCACTATGAGTTGGATCTAGTAGTGAGACCCTGAACACCATGTAGACCTTTCCCTAAAAATAAATAAATAAATAAATAAATAAAAATTAAAACTAGAGGTTCAATTTGACCCAGCTATTCCCTTATTAGGTATTTTCCCAAAAGAATTAAAAACATTACCACAGTGATATAGACATACCCATGTTTATAGTCACACAATTTATAATATGTAAATCTTGGAAACAGCTTAGATATCCAGATTAATGGATAAAGAAAATTGTCCTTTTTTAAAAATAAACAATGAAATACTACACTGCCACAAATAAGGATATACCTGAGACATTTGTAGGTAAACAAGTACAGCTTGAGACCATAATTTTAAGTAAAAGAAACTGATATATATATATATATATATATATATATATATATATATATATGTGTGTGTGTGTGTTTAAATATCACATTTTTTCTTTTGTGTGAGTAATCCAAAGGATAAATAAGGACCAGAATGGATGTCAGGTATTGGGAAGTAGAAAGAAAATGTTCATGTGGGAAGGAACTAGGGAGGGGGGAGGGCAGAGGGAAAAATAAAAGAGTAGAAACAGCATTTATAAATGAGGGAAACGAGTTGAAGGGAGTGGGAGGGGAATGAAAAACAAGAAAAATTAGGATATAAACTGGCACAAATTCCTCATGAATCATTATCTATGACAAATATTAGTAAGAAAAACATAAAGTTTTTTAAAAGAAGAAAAAGTGAGAATAAAAGAAGTTGCTATGGCAAATAACCCTCACAAGACCCAGGGGGAGGGTATTTACCGGATGGAGAACATCAGTGCAGAGAAGTCAGGGGCCCACGTGAGAGGGCACAGATGTCTGGAAAGTGACACGGCCAGGCTGTGAACCTATGGACTCCCGTTTTGGAGGCTCCATGTGGTTTTTGTCTTTAGCTGTCAAAGGCTACTAATACCTTTATTTTATTTTTCTTTTTGTATATCTAGATTGTTTCTCTTTTCTTTAAAATGTCCTTGTACCAATTGGACAAAGTTAAAATAAGGTTATTCAGAGTGGGTCACAGCTGTAATTCCAGAACTGAGGGAAGCTGAGGCAGAAGGATCACAAGTTTGAGTCCTGCCTAGGAAATTTAGTATAACTCTGTTTCACAAAAAGACATTAAATTAAAAGGCCTAGGGATGTAGCTCAGTGGTAGAGTTTCCTTAGGTCTGATCTCCAGTACCTGGTAAAAAAAGATACTCAGAACATTTAGGATATGGTTGAGATATAAATACATAGGCGAATAAATGTATTATTTTTTGCCTTTAAGCCCCTTCAGCCCACACCAAGCTTTCTTTCCTTCCACACTCATCAAAGTAATGACTTTTGCTGATTTTTCTGTCTTATTTGAGAAAGTTCTAGAGAAATAATTTATTTTTATGATTTGGAGCAAATCTTGGATTGAGTCTTACTTTACAAACTATACTTGATTTATTAGCCACAGAGAAAAATCAAGAATTGCTATCATTATAGGTCAGCTATATTTAAAGACCTTTGAATGAGGATGTATGACTCTTTCAAAGCCTTTCCAAGTGGGCTGGTTAATTGCTGAGCCTCTCCATGTCCTCTCTGCCCTTGGCTACCCTGCTCTGCAGCCTTATATGGGGGCACCCCTATGCCGTGGCACCCAGAAGCTTCATCTTTAGTTTCTCTCTCTCTCTCTGTCTCTCTGTCTCTCTCTGTCTCTCTCTCTGTCTCTCTCTCTGTCTCTCTCTCTGTCTCTCTCTCTGTCTCTCTCTCTGTCTCTCTCTCTCTCTCTCGTATTTAGTACAGGGCCAACAGAGTCTGCAGGGTCTCACTATGTAGATCAGACTTGTAGTAATTCTCCTGTTTTCAACTTCCCAAGGGCTGGGATTACAGGCACATGCCACCAAGCCCAGTCTCAGTCATCTCGCTATTTTAGCATGCCCCGGGGGCAGGGCTGGCAAGCCAGGGATTGAACCCTGGCTGCTGCACTCTGCCTAAGCATGTGCTTTAGTCCTCTGAGCTATCTGGTAGGCTCCCCAGTTTTAGTTTTTGATGGAAGGTACCAGCACAATATTACAGAGCCAAAGAGTAAAGAACTTGGAATATTTTTAACCCCCACCTCTGTGGCTATGGAGAATGGAATTATGTTTTGATTATTTAAGGTTTGCTTATGAGCTACCCTGGAGTCCATGAGAAATGAGAGTAGGAGAGGGCAGTTCCCAAGAGGCAGATTGGGATACTTTTGCCAGAAAAAAGTAATGGGTGCAAATTGTGTATTGTATACTGGCAGATGTATATTAAAAATATCTCAGCAAAGTAGTGTCTCTCCCAAATCTCTACAGGGCATATGAGGCATTTAATGACCAGCTCTCCATTGTCCTACATAGCTATAGTTCCATCCTTTGGCTCTTGATTAACCCCAGGATCCTGTGCACTGAAGGTTTGGTCCCCAGCCCACGGCATCATCGGGAAGAGGTGGAACTTTAGAGGACAGGACCTAGTGGAAGGAAGTTACGTCACTGAGCCCAGGCCCATGAAGCACGTACAGGAACCTTAGTCTTTTCCCATCTCTTTCATTGCTTCCTGGCAACTGTGGTGTGAACAGCCCTCTTGACCCTATGCTCCCACTATGATGCACTGTGTGACAGGCCCCAAGCCACAGGGCCAAGTGACCGTGAGCTAAGATATCTGAAACCATGAACAAGCGCAAGCATTTCCTTCTTTTAAATTGATTATCTCAGGAATTCTGTCCCAGTAACAGAAAAATGGCTAGCACACCTACCTGTCGTAATATTTAACAGCAAATAGGCTGACTGCTGTAGTTTCAATATTCGTCCCCAAAATTCATATGTTGGAAACTTAATCCCCAAACTCATGTTAATGGCATGTGGCAGTGAGGACTTGGGGAGGATTGAACTTTCATGATGGCATTCGTGCCTTTATAAGAAGAGTTCTGAACTATGTGCCTGCTCTGTCTTGTCATGGGATGCCCTCTGCTATGCTGCGGAGCAAAGAGAAGGCCCTCTCTGGATGCCAACACCTCCCAGGTGCCAGAACAGCGAGCCAGACAAGTGTAAGTCCTTTATACGCTACTTTGTCTTGGACATTTTATGTCACTAGGAAATAGACTAAGTAAGACTAATCTTCTGGCAGATTACCGTAGGCTTTCATGCTGTTTGGCTCCTCTAGGCAGTGGTATGTTGGTAAATAGTTGTCAACTGAATCTTCAGGGGCAAAAGAAAAGCCATTGATGTTTGACAGCTTCTGTTGTGTACATGCCTCATTCTAAGCAATTAGGATGACATCAATGAGTGTGGTCTGGGGAGAAGAGGCACACAGCAGTAGCAGCAGGCTGCAGCACACCACCATCCTGAGGTCTCCCCCATTCTATTGTTCCTACCTAGAATGACCTTGCCTGCACCATCCTCCCACTTCCCATAAACATTTCTACCCTAACATCTACAGGTCTTTAAACCAAGGCCCAGCTATTGCTACTCTGGGAGCAGAGCTCTTCCTACATGCTTCCTAGAGCCCTGCATTTCTCTTCAGTACAGGTAAGAGAATAATGCTCACAGCACATGCATACTTCAGAAAGTTAGCTTGGACTTCATGAGTGCTAAGCTTGCTCAGTGAGTGAATAAGCAGATTCAATCACTGAGCAAGGAGTGAGCGGACCTATCATTTCTTGAGACACTCTGTGTCTCATGAAATCTCTGTGTGAACAGCTGTCTGCTTCACGTGGTATGAGGCCAGGTAGAACATTTTTATGAAAGATATAAACAATGAAGCTTGAAATGACTGTCCAGGGGCTAGGCTAGTTGCTCAGTCTTATCTAATTAAGAGGGTTGTGCCCAAGTGACCAATAATTCACTTAGTCTGTAGTCCTGTGCTTTTCTTCCTTACTAATGAAGCCCCAGGGATGTATTCATTAGTAAAAAAGAATCTCATACAAGGAACAAGAAGTCTGCCAGAGCAAAGTCCTTGCTTACCTTTGTTTGAGAGAAAGTCTCACCAAAGGGACAATAAAGCTACCTGGATGGGGCATAGCGAGATGCTATGGTGGTGATGGGAGAGAGATATGGAGAAGGAGCACTAGGGAGGAAAATTTGAGTGAGAAAAACTCATTCTCAAAGTATTTCCTGAGCTTGGAGGCAAGGAACAATTTATATTAAAAAGTGCTTTGGAAGTTTTAATATTGTACATGGGGGGGAAGTATAGATAACAACAGGTAATTTTGACTCTCAGCAGAGAGAAAAAAAGAAAGACATGAAAATGACAAGTGTCTCAAAAAAGGCATTTATTTTATCTTATTTTTTATTGTATTGAGAAATAGCAATGAGACAGTTTCAAAACTGATTAATAGGATAGTTTCAATAATTAATACATTGTACATTGTTATCTTCTTAGTGGTTATCCATAGTACAAAATGCAGACAGGATATCTTGTCCAAACACTATTAATACAAATCTTTCTTTTCATTGAATTAAGTGAAAGTAGCTGTATATCTATCCTAATTATTTTGTATATACAGATACAAAATGGTCCTTCCTTGTATCCCCTTTTTTTGTTTAGTCCTGTCAGAGATGAGTATTCCATTGACATCTAAATACTATAGGTGCATGAATTCAGCAAAACAATCCATCACAATCCAGCAGTCCACAATAGTAGTAGGTTATCCGCAGAAGTTGTTGACTTGAGCCTTTCACAGCTCAGCATATTAATATGACTTTACTTTATGTACCTCATTTATATACTTTTCTTCTGGAAAAAAAGTGTTTAGTTTCTACTTGTGCAAGAAGTAAGAAAACAAGCTTTTAGGGCACCTCCCAAAGAAGACCCAAGCACACATGGCGCTGTCCTCTCTTGTGCCTCCGCCTCCAAGAGACAGTTAGGGCTGGAGTGTGTGCATGGCACACATCATGTGCACAAGGCTGAGCAGCAACACAGACAAGAAGTGGAGGGCTGATTGTCACTGTCTCACAGGTGTGCCTTTGTAACTATGTGGTGTCTGTCAAAGGGTGGTGGTGCATGAGGAGACCTATCATTTCTTGAGTCTTCTTATGCCTCATAGCATCAGTGTTACTGAAAGTGTTTTCTTTCCCATTTCTGCTTCACTGACTCCTCATACTCCCTCCAACAGTTTCTTTCTTTCTTTCTTTCTTTCTTTCTTTCTTTCTTTCTTTCTTTCTTTCTTTCTTTCTTTCTTTCTTTCTCTCTCTCTCTCTCTCTCTCTCTCTCTCTCTCTCTCTCTTTCTTTCTTTCTTTCTTTCTTAAATGTATTTAGTACAGGGTCTACAGGATCTTACTACACAGATCAGACTCAGAGTGATCCTATTTTCAGCCTCCCAAGCACCGGGATTATAGGCGTGCACCATCACGACCAGTCTTCCAGCATTTTCTAAAGTCCTTGCAAAAAAAAAGGCAAACATTTCCATAGCTCCAGTGTACCAGCCACATAGGTGCAAACAGCAAAACAACTCTCAATCTTGTCTGTAAGAATTTTATAGACAAAAGAAGTGGCACTTTACTTCGGGCCCTGGACCCTGAGAGCAGATTCCAAGGCTGTGCTTCTTAACTGGAAACATGCGATTTTGGTCTGGGGAGATGGTCCTCACTGGTGCCTCAAAAGGCTCTCCAAAGCCCATGTTATTAAGAGGCAGGCTCACTGCTGAACACACTCAAGCTGAGTCAAGATGTCAGGAAGGCACTGTGGTCTCACAGCAGCCTGCACAGTGGTGAGAACCCAGAGGTGACAGCCTGAAGGAGAATGCAGGTGAGCCTAGACCACAAGAGTCGAAGTTTAAATCCTGGCTACTCCATTCAGTCGGGCAGAACTTGGGAAAGCTATTTCACCTCCCTCATTTCATGGTCTTTCTTGCTTTTTAGAGTTAAGTGGACAATGTACCGAGTATTTGAAGAGTTAGGCAATGTTAGGACAAACTTATTTTTAAATGATACACCAATTATATTTTCCAGTGCTGTGCTCCATCTACTTTTCTTCAATATCCAGTCACCTTTTCAGTTGAAGAATTCCACCATTTAAAGCAATAGATTTAATTGTTCATGTGAAAAAGTAGAGTTAGTATTTATTTCTAGTTTCTAGACATTTTTTTAATAAATGTTGTATTTGGTGCAGGGTCTTGCTACGCAACTCGGACTCGTAGTGATCCTCTTGCTTTCCTCCGCCCCAGCACTGGGATTACAAGCTGTTCTGTGCCACGATGCCTGTCCTGGTGGCCTGCTAGCCACACCTGGGTTGGGGCTGGTGTGGCATGTGGTGCCAGGGATGGAACCTGGGTCCCTGTGTTTGCCAAGCAGGTGCTTAGACCACTGAGCTATCTCACAGTTCTTTTCTAGACATTTTTGCAGGGAGAAGTACTCTGGATTGGGGATTGAACTCAGTGCTTTATTTATTTTTTTTAATTTTGAGACAGGGTCTTATTAGGTCACTAAGTTTCCCAGGTTGGGCTCTGTCTTAGTTACTCTTCTCTCATTGCTGGGACAAATACTCAACAAACAAAATGAAGGAAGGAAAGGTTTATTTAGCTCACAGTTACTGAAGGATTCATTCCATACTCAGCTGGCTCCAAGGCAGAGCAGCACACAGCGGAGGGCAACCTTTCATGGTGGCAGCAAAGAGCAAGAGATAGCGCTCAAGAGAGTAGCAGCAGCTCAAGCATCCTAGCCTCTCTTCTCTCCTTACATTAAAATGCAAATTACCTGCCCCAGGGCAGGTGCAGCATCCACACCCACAGTAATCAATCACAAACTCCAGAAGCTGCTCCAAGATTGCATGAGGCTTTAGGGGGACACCTAGACACAAACCATAACAGGCTCATCATAAAAGTTATGATCTTTTTTTTCCTCAGCCTCCCAGAGTGCAGGGATTACATGTATGCATCAATACATCAGATTGTTTCTAGACTTTTAGAATACTATTATACTGAGACTTGGACAAAATTTACTTGAAAAACTGTCTGGAGGCTGAAAAATGAATATTGAGAATATTGCTTGAAAACCCAGTAACATACTGCTTAAACAGAGGTGTATCTTGCTCAGACTTTTTGGCATATTCTATCTGCAGGTTGTTGAGACACTGTCATTATATTTTATTTCTATAGAAGTAGCAGAGGTATGTGAATTCCAAAGAGATAGTTAGCGGCACAGATGGGGATGGAATGCGGTTTTCTAAAAATGATGGCTAAAGAATCCTAGAGGAGCACATCACTTTCCCATGAGGTGAGGCAGTGCCCTATACTGTGCTCCTAATGGGCTCTATATGAAGCACCAATATGCACAACTTGCTTGGTGGGCTGTCTTCCCTGCCTTCCTTTATGTGCTAATATTTTGTCATGGTACTTCCGAAATAGCATGTGTCCAACAAGAGCATTTCAAGGAATTCCTTCCTTAAAAAAGTCAATGTCTTCAATATTCAAAGGGATTGTGATTTGAATGATCAAGTTACATTTGGAGATAAAAGTTCCTTGAAAAAGAATTAAGTCTTACAGCCAGCCAGATAGCTCAGCAGATTAAAGAGTCTGCTTAGGCAGAGTGCAGTGGCCAGGATTCGATCCCCAGCTTGTTGTTGGGCCCTGCCCTCTGGGCGCACTGAGAGAGTGATTGAGACTGGGTGTGGTAGCAGGCACCTGTAATCCCAGCAGTTGGGAGGCTGAAAATAGGAGGAACAATATGAATCTGATTTGTGTAGTGAGACCCTGTAGACCCTGTAGACCTGTCCTAAATACATTTAAAAAGAAGAATTAAGTCTTATTAGTAAAGCCAATCATATTGGGCATAATCCCCCCCTTTTTTTTCTTCTATGTAGTTAGGTCATTAATATAAGAAGATACAAGTAAGCACATGAACACTAACATGCTAAGGGACATCATTAATGAAGTTGGGTGTCTCTGGTGCCACTTCAGAGTCTTAGCTCCAGTCCAGAGATGTATTCTTTGAGTGAGTAGCATATTAAAGACACTTTCAGGTCTTGAGTCAGTGGTTCCTAACTCCAGTGGTTCAAAGCATCACCGACAGACCCTTTGGAATATACAGATTCCTAAATAATACTTATGGAGATGCTGGTTCTGGAGGCATGAAGAGGAGCCCAGAAACCATGATTTTAACAATTGTTCCCCCCAGAGGCCTGGCGAGTAAGTGAGACGACCAGGTCCCCGGGATCCTGAACAGACACAGAGCGCAGGCCCCACAAGTGAGTGAGATGACCCAGGCCGCGGGATCCTGAATAGACCCAGAGCACAGGCCTGGGAAGTGAGTGAGATGACCAGGGCCGCAGGATCCTGAACAGACCCAGAGTGCAGGCCCCACAAGTGAGTGAGACGATCCGGGGCCCGTGGATCCTCATTTGACCCAGGCTGCAGGCCCAACACACTTCAGCAGAACTACCTGCAAAGAGGCTAGAGGCAAGACCCACCCAGCTGATTCAGGAGCAGATCATCTTGCCAGAGAGACACAAAAGGTTCAGCTCTAAGACCTACAGCAGAAAGAAGTGGAGTACAGCAGCCAGATCCAAACAACACCCACCTGGAGGAATCAGAACTTCTTAGATCCAGACCTGTTGCTAAGGTAATAATTCTATCTAAGCTCTACACCAAAGGTCAGAAGTCAGTGGTATACAAAATGACAAAGAGAAGGAACAAAATACAATCTCAGGCCCCGAGTCCACCCAGTACAACTGCAGAAGACACTAGCACTGAGGAAACTGGAAATCACACGCCAGATATCTCAGAAATAATAGCGTTGACAGTAAAGAATCAATTACAGAAAGGTATAGAAGAAATAATTTCTGAACTGAAAAATGTAGTGGTAACTATAATCAAAGAAGTACTAAGTGCTTCTAAAGAATACACTGATAAAAAAAATAGAGGAGAATATAAAAATGATGGAACCCCTGAATAAACAATTTAGGAAAAAAATAGAATCTATGAAACAGGTTCAAAGTGATATACAGAAAATTCAAACCTCAATCACTAGCTGGCAAAACTGTTTGAGGGAAAGTGAAAATAGACTTTCTGACTTGAAAGACACCATTGCAGCTAGTGAAAAAGTAAGAAAAGATCTCTTTAAAACAACTAGGATGCAGGA